>NC_091299.1:28894391-28934391 GCF_038502225.1 Cherax quadricarinatus
CAGAAAAAAAAGACACCAGCAATCCTACCATCATGTAAAACAATTACAGGCTTCAGTTTTACACTCACTTGGCAGGACGGTAGTACCTCCCTGAGTGGTTGCTGTCTACCAACCTACTACCTAGATATACATATATGTATGTATATATATGTATATATATATATATATACCTGGAGTTTACCTGGAGAGAGTTCCGGGGGTCAACGCCCCCGCGGCCCGGTCTGTGACCAGGCCTCCTGGTGGATCAGAGCCTGATCAACCAGGCTGTTGCTGCTGGCTGCACGCAAACCAACATACGAGCCACAGCCCGGCTGGTCAGGAACCGACTTTAGGTGCTTGTCCAGTGCCAGCTTGAAGACTGCCAGGGGTCCTTTCAAGTGTGGTCTGGGTAACAGAATAATCATCAATTGGCAACTCATGATGATTTCTTTCTATGGTGCCAAACACTGATGACCACGTGAACCCCTCAATAGGGATGAAATATTCCATCCGGCCCCACTGCATTTCTCGCAAGCTATTTGCTGGGAAGTTTTTATCAATAAACTGTTTAACAATCAGCATTTCTGGTGGCATCTCTGTAAGGCTGGGGTCTTGACCATCTTCAGAACTGGACATATGAACCCTGATGTTGACGGAGTATCCATCACTGAACTTGCTCTTCAAGTGCTGTGGTGAGCCTAAACAGCAAAACTTGCCATTGACCATGATGGCCAGACGAGTGCAGAGCGCCTCACACTCTTCCATGCTATGAGAAGTGAGTATAATGCTCCTGCCAGAATCCCGAACAGATGCCAGGACATCCCAGAGTAATCTTCGTGCTACAGGATCCATTCCTGATGAAGGTTCATCAAGTAGCACAAGTGGAGGATCACCTATCAGAGCCACACCAGTGCTTAGCTTGCGCTTATTTCCTCCACTGTAGTTTCCAAACAAGTTATCTAAGTGGTGTGTAACAAGAAGTTGCTCAGCAAGACTGGTGATTATTTCATCAATTTGGCACTCAGGAACACCACGAAGACGTGCAAACATGCTAAGTGACTCTCTACCAGTCATATGATCATGAAGTGCATCAAACTGTGGGCAGTATCCTATTTCCTGCTGAACCTTCTTCAGATCAGTTCTGATGCTGTAACCATTCACAAATGCATTACCAGAGGACACTGGGAGGTCCCCAGTAAGCATCTTGAATGTTGTGGTTTTGCCCGCTCCATTGATTCCAAGAAGTCCAAAACACTCGCCTAAAGGTACCCCAAGATTGAGATGATTCACTGCCATCAAGTCTCCATCGTATGTTTTACACAGATCACATTTGGAATTTTATTCACAAAAAAAATTAGAAGATTTACTGTTATGCAGACTACTGCATTATTGTAATAATTGTATAAATAATGTCAATCCATTCTTGATTTCGTACTGGAATTTATATATATGTATATATATATATATGTATATATATGTATATATATGTATATATATATATGTATATATATATGTATATATATGTATATATGTATATATATGTATATATATATATTTATATATATGTATATATATATATGTATATATATATATGTATATATATATATATATATGTATATATGTATATATATATATATATATATATATATATATATCTATATATATATGTATATATATATATATATATATATATATATATATATATATATATAGCGAGGTAACACTTGTGGAACTGTCTAGGTGATCCTCATCCTCAGAGAAAACAATAAATTTTGCTTCAGGGAAAACTCGAGGTTGTCCCTGAAGCTGTTTGAATATTGTTTTCTCCTACCACCTCCTATGTTTTATATTCTGTGGATACTTTATTTAGACACAAAATTCATTGACAAAAATACAATAGGGAGTAGAACAACATAGATAACATCGCAAAACTACATCTCGAATACTTCGTTCAGCTCCCCGATGGTGGGCCACGTGCCCAGAATGCTGCAGGCATTTACCCTCTGGATCGCAACACTGAGTCGCTGAAAGAGGGAGCTGGCTGCCCTGTGGTCCTTAGTTTCTATGATGAGTTTTTCACCCAGCTCTTTGAGGAAATGTTAGAACATAAAAACATAAGAAGGGACATTGCAGCAGGCCTACTGGCCTATGAGAGGCAGGTTCAATTCTCTTACCGACTTAAGCTAACGCCCTAACCTAGTCAGGTCAGGCCACATTTACTTAAGGAAGGAGCACGGCATCTGACCTAGTGGCACAAGCTAGTCAGGTCCAACTCACACCCACCCCACACTCACTCATGTATTTATCTAACCTATTTTTAAAATTAAACAACGTCGTAGCTTCTATGACGGTACTCGGGAGTTTGTTCCACTCATCCACAACTCTATTACCAAATCAGTGCTTTCCTATATCCTTCCTGAATCTGAATGTTTCCAACTTAAAGCCATTGCTGCGAGGCCTGTCTAGGCTAGATATTTTTAGCACGCTATTTACATCCCCTTTATTTATTCCTGTTTTCCATTTATACACCTCAATCATAACTTCCCTAATTCTACACCTTTTGAGAGAGTACAGATTCAGGGCACTCAGTCTGTCCTCATAGGGAAGATTTCTGTTAATGGGATCAACTTTGTCATCCTCCTCTGTACGTTTTCCAGTGCATTTATATCCATTCTGTAATACGGTGACCAGAACTGTGCAGCATAATCCAAATGAGGCCTAACCAAGATATATAGAGTTGAAGAACAGCCTAAGGACTTCTATTATTTATACTTATTGATATGAAGCCAAGGATTCTGTTAGCTTTATTGCGAACACTTATGCCACTGGTGTCTTGGTTTCAGATTACTGCTGGCCAGAACTCCTAAATCTTTTTCACAATCAGTAGTATTAAGATCTACATTATTTAGTTTATATGTGGCATGGTTATTTTCCTGTCCAACATTTAGAACTTTGTATTTGTCTATAATAAACTGCATCTGCCACTTCTCCGACCACTGCATCAGTCTATTCAAATCATCCTGGAGTGCTCTAATGTCCTCATTAGAATGAATTGGACGGCCTATTTTGGTGTTATCAGCAAATTTCTTATGTCGCAATTTATTCCCTCATCTATGTCTTTTATGTAAATTGTGAACAACAAAGGGCCCAACATTGACCCCTGTGGAACACCGCTTGTGACGTGTCCCCATTCTGATTTCTTCCCATTTATGCAAACTCTCTGCTGCCTATTTGCCAACCATGCCTCTACCCAGAAAAATATTTTTCCTCCTATTCCGTGTGCCTTAAGTTTCCTCAACAGCCTTTTATATGGAACTCTATCGAAAGCCTTACTGAAGTCCATATACACAATATCATATTCATTACCATGATGTACTTCCTCAAATACCTTAGTGAAAAAAGTTAGTAAATTCGTAAGACAGGAACGCCCCTTTGTAAAACCGTGTTGAGATTTATTAATCAATTTATGCCTTTCAAGATGGCTACGAATTGCTTCGGCAATTATCGATTCCATAAATTTACCAACTATGGGGGGTAGGGTTTATTGGTCTATAGATCGAAGCTAAGGGCATGTCACCTCCTTTGTAAATAAGTATTACAATTGCCATTTTCCACTTGTGTGGCACTATGCCAGTTTGTAGTGATATATTAAAAAGATTAGCCAAAGGTATGCTAAGTTCCTCTTTACATTCCTTTACAACCCTCGCAAACAGTTCATCAGGACCTGGGGATTTGTTAGGTTTTAATTCCCTAGGGAAACCAGGTTTATATTGGGAAGTGGAAATTTGGATAATTTGCCTGGATCAAGAGCCCTCCTCAGTGAACATAATGTTTCCCACGAATTAATATTGTATCCCCCGCTGCTTCACTCACCTCCGGTTATTTTCAACTAGCTAAATTTGAAATTAAGATATTCAAGCATAAATAATAGTAATCTAACTTAATCTAAACCGAATATAAATAAATAAATTATCATTTGTAGGTTCCATAGATTTCTATGAAATTAGCCTTGGTCGATTCCCTTCTTTTATGAAATAGAAATTCGAGTAAATCCTGTAGGCCAGTGGAAGGCCTCAGTCAGATGACCAAAAGCTCCAACTGTGTAATCATATCACTAAGATCCGCATCAGGAAACACTTTGTCCTGTTTGCTGACAAACCTTACCTAAACCTTTTGTATAAACACAGAGATGTATTCCTCATGGTGTATATACAGTAAAAACGTATATGCACTTCCCGGTGGGAATATATCCTTTAGTCATGTCTGGGTTCAGGGTCCCAGGGGTCAGGTTTGTGGTCAAGGACCCAGGGGTCAGGTCTGTGATCAAGGTCCCAGGATCAGGTCTGTGGTAAGGTCTCGGGGGTCAGATCTCTGATTAAGGTCCCAGGGATCAGATCTGCGATCAAGGTCCCAGAGGTCAGGTATGTGGTCAAGGTCGCAGAGTCAGGTCTGTGGTCAAGATCCCAGGGATCAGATCTGTGATCAAGGTCCCAGAGGTCAGTTCTGTGGTCAAGGTCCCAGGGATCAGGTCTGTGGTCCAGATCCTAAGGGGTCAGGTCTGTGATCAAGGTCCCAGGATCAGGTATGTGGTCAAGGTCCCAGGGGTCAGATCTCTGATCAAGGTTCCAGGGATCAGGTCTGTGATCAAGGTCCCAGGGGTCAGGTCTGTGGTCAAGGTCCCAGAGTCAGGTCTGTGGTCAAGGTCCAAGTGGTCAGGTCTGTGCTAAAGATCCCAGGGATCATATCAGTGCTCAAGGTCCTAGGGATCAGGTCTGTGATCAAGGTCCCAGGAGTCAGGTCTGTGGTCAAGGTCTCAGAGGTCAGGTCTGTGGTCAAGGTCTCAGGGGTCAGGTCTGTGCTCAAGGTCCTAAGGATCAGGTCTGTGATCAAGGTCCCAGGGGTCAGGTCTGTGGTCAAGGTCCCAGGGGTCAGGTCTGTGGTCAAGGTCCCAGGGGTCAGGTCTGTGGTCAAGGTCCTAGGGGTCAGGTATGTGATCAAGGTCCCAGGGGTCAGGTCTGTGATCAAGGTGCCAGGGGTTAGGTATGTGATGAAGGTGCCAGAGGTCAGATCTATGGTCAAGGTGCCAGGGGTCAGGTCTGTGATCAAGGTGCCAGGGATCAGGTCTGTGCTCAAGGTTCCAGGGGTCAGGTCTGTGCTCAAGGTTCCAGGGGTCAGGTCTGTGCTCAAGGTCCCAGGGTCAGGTCTGTGGTCAAGGTCTCAGAGTCAGGTCTATGGTCAAGGTCCTAGGGATCAGGTCTGTGATCAAGGTCCTAGGGATCAGGTCTGTGATCAAGGTCCCAGGGGTCAGGTCTGTGGTCAAGGTCCCAGGGGCCATGTCTGTGCTCAAGGTCTCAGGGGTCAAGTCTGTGCTCAAGGTCCTAGGGGTCAGGTCTGTGATCAAGGTCCCAGGGGTCAAGTCTGTGGTCAAGGTCCCAGGGGTCATGTCTGTGCTCAAGGTCTCAGGGGTCAGGTCTGTGCTCAAGGTCCTACGGGTCAGGTCTGTGATCAAGGTCCCAGGGGTCAGGTCTGTGATCAAGGTCCCAGGGGTCAGGTCTGTGATCAAGGTCCCAGGAGTCAGGTCTGTGATCAAGGCTCCAGGGGTCAGGTCTGTGATCAAGGTCCCAGGGGTCAGGTCTGTGATCAAGGTCCCAGGAGTCAGGTCTGTGATCAAGGTCCCAGGGGTCAGGTCTGTGATCAAGGTCCCAGGGGTCAGGTCTGTGATCAAGGTCCCAGGGGTCAGGTCTGTGATCAAGGTCCTAGGGGTCAGGTCTGTGATTAAGGTCCCAGGAGTCAGGTCTGTGATCAAGGTCCCAGGGGTCAGGTCTGTGATCAAGGTCCAAGGGGCCACTCGTCTGGCGTCAGTATGTAACTTTGTACCATGGTGTCAGATGCCAGTTTTCAGCGAGCATCAATTTACTAATTACAGGAGCGATTGTACACTCCATTAAGCGTCGCAGGGTAAGTTGTGGGTCATAAATTTTTATGGATCTCTTAATGTCCCCAGTGCTAATTACATTTACATGAAGACATTATACTTCCTAATTACATTTACACGAAGGCATTATCTTTCTTTATTCTTATTTATCAGAATTATGCTGTAGTTGATATTTAACGTTATCCTAATTATACCTGCAAAATTAATATTGCTTCTGTTGTCATGTTCATGTTAATCATAGCTGTATTAATAATAATAATAATAATAATAATAATAATAATAATAATAATAATAATAATAATAATAATAATAAAAGTAATAATAATAATAATAATAATAGTAATAATAATAATAATAATAATAATAATAATAATAATAATAATAATAATGATAATAATTATAAAAGTAATAATAATAATAATAGTAATAATAATAATAATAATAATAATAATAATAATAATAATAATAATAATAATAATAATAATAATAAAAGTAATAATAATAATAATAATAATAATAATAATAATAATAATAATAATAATAATAATGATAATAATAATAATAATAATGATAATAATAATAAAAGTAATAATAATAATAATAGTAATAATAATAATAATAATAATAATAATAATAATACTAATAATAATAATAAAAGTAATAATAATAATAATAATAATAATAATAATAATAATAATAATAATAATAATAAAAGTGATAATAATAATAATAATAATAATAGTAATAATAATAATAATAATAATAATAATAATAATAATAATAATGATAATAATAATAATAATAATGATAATAATAATAAAAGTAATAATAATAATAATAGTAATAATAATAATAATAATAATAATAATAATAATAAAAGTAATAATAATAATAATAATAATAATAATAATAATAATAATAATAATAATAATAATAATAAAAGTAATAAAAATAAAAATAAAAAAAATAATAATAATAATAATAATAATAATAATAATAATAATAATAAAAGTAATAATAATAATTAATAATAATAATAATAATAATAATAATAATAAAAGTAATAATAATAATAATAGTAATAATAATAATAATAATAATAATAATAAAAAAAGTAATAATAATAAAAATAATAATAATAATAATAATAATAATAATAATAATAATAAAAGTAATAATAATAATAATAATAAAAGTAATAATAATAATAATAATAATAATAATAATAATAATAAAAGTAATAATAATAATAATAATAATAATAATAATAATAATAATAATAATAATAATAATAATAATAGCAACAATTTAACAACGTTTAAAAATCACTAAATATCTTGATCTACAAGGATGGCTATTCTATCTGAAAACCATAATTTATAAAGTGATGCACCGGTAAGCCAGCGGAAGGGTTTGGTGGAAAATACTGTACATATTTTCCAGAAATTCAGCATTTATATGTAAATAGATGGCCATGCTGTATTTAATAATATTTATGTCATAGAAAACAGAAAGCCTGCGTCTGAGCAGACGAGACTCGTCATCTTTGTTTTGAATTGAATAGAACGTTAGTGTAATGGGAAGAATTTTTCGTGCTCTAGAGGTTAAAATTGTGTTGACACCTCTCAAATAGGAGGCGAAATTGGTGGATGTGCATTCCTGCATAACTTGAGATATCAGACGACTGGACAAGACAGCTCCAGGAACCTCAGATAAGCTCTCTAGATTTGTGTGTAATTCTGGCCAGCATTATTTTCATAGATTTAGTTAGAGTGAGGTTTTCTGAGTATGATACACATTAATCTTCAGTCAAATTGGAGAGTGATATTAAGATATATTTTCCTTCTGTTATGTAATTGTGTATATATATAACCATTTATTATTTTTAATATACAGTCCACAAATTTATATATTTACCAGCATTCCTGGTGTATGTATATTTCATTTAATTAATAGGTCCAGAGCAACTTGTGGTTATGACAGTGGTAGGTATCGAAGGGGGACATTTTTTGCGACCTAGGTGTCCCAAATTCCTACTTGTCTATGTAACATTGATAAATAATAATTATCTTTGTTATCATTTACTGTTATGTACATAATTAGTTACATTCAGATAAATGCAATTTTCCTCAATTAATTTGCCCGTTGGTCCTTCTTGAACCGGAGGTAATTAGTGAAGTCATTAATTAGTTAATTACTTAATAATTATATGTGAAATGACAGAAGGAGGTGGATGTTAAGTTCATAAATTTACTTAATGTGTAGTGGATTATAATAATTACAATATTAATTTTGATAAGCTAAGCTCAAGGGTGGCTAAAGATTATATTAATGTATTTAATATTAATTTTGCAGAGCCAAAGTGGCTAGGATTTATATTTATGTATTTGTATAATATTAATTTGATAAGACAATTCTGGCCAAGATTTATATCAGTGTATGTGTAATTGATAAGCCAAGTGAGTCTAAAGAGTATATTGTGTATAATAATTTTGCTATGCCAAATTCTGGCAAGGATTTATTAATTTGTATAATATTAATTTTGACGAGCCAAGTTTGTATTAATGTACATTTAAAATTTATATTACAATTTTTTACATGTATTTGCTGAGCTCAAGTAGCTGGGATTTATTCAAAGGTAGGGTGTGTCAGTGTTATTGATTGGGTTGAATTTAATACATTGCATCATGGCTGAAATTGAGGAAATTAATGTAGAAGACAAACATATGGAATATAGAGCAAAGAAAGCATCACTGCAAGCTAGAAAGGGTCATGTAACCAAGGCATATAATAAATGTTTGGAATTAATGAATCAAGAAACTGTGAATACTGATGATTTAAAATTGTATTTAGATGCTTTAGGTAATAGATATGATTCATACAAATTATATTACAACAAATATGAAGGAGATTTGTTAGTAAACTGTGTAGATGAGACTGAAGTAGATCTCATGATTAATCAGTATTATGAATTAGAGGAAAAGATTCTTTCTTGTAAAAGTCAGGCCTTGAATAAATTAAAATGTGTAAACCAGGCAGTTAATCAGACTGCTCCAACAAATAATATGTCTTTGCCAAAACTCCCAGAATTGTGTTTGCCTGTGTTTAATCCTGGAGAAAATTGGGAGGAATTTTGGTCAATTTTTAAAGCAGCTGTGCATGACAGGAGTGACCTAGCCTGTGTAACTAAATTATTTTACCTCAAAGGACAGGTAAGAGGAGATGCTCACATACTGATACAAGCCTTTCCCAATGTAGATGACTCTTACAAGGAAGCAGTTGACTTGTTGAAGGTCACTTATGGTAATATAGAACAAAGTAGGTTGGATCTAGTGAATATCATTGTTAATTTAAAATCTCCAGATCACACTTACAAAGGTTTACAGCAGTTTAGAGTTAAACTGGAGAGCACTCTCAAAACTTTAAGTAATAAATATAATCTGAAGGAATCAGACTGGTTATTGAGTGCCATGGTACAGAATAAATTAAGCTGTAAAACACTTGAATGGCCTTCGAACAAATATCACAAGGGTTATTTTGGACTGGAGGAAATAAGACTAGGTCTACAAGAATTAATTGTGCAGTTGCAGACCAACCAACTAACTCATTTTAAAGATGCAACACATAATAACTCTGAGGTATCTGTCAAGTTTCACAAAGAGAAAAATTATCCCAATGGTAATAATAAAATTTCATTTCCTAAAAAGAGTTGCATAGATGCATATCAATTAGCAGGAATCAGAAATAATGATTCTCCACAAGGTAAGAAGAATAAGTACCCTCCTAAGAGTAGCCCAGTTAATAAGAAACCAGTCAAAGAAAAGAGAGCTTGTCTCTTCTGCAAGGGTACTCATTTTTCTAAGAATTGCAATGCATACAATTCATGGAATGATAAAGTTGAAAGATTGGAGGAACTTGACAGATGTATCAGGTGTTTGGGTAATCACAATGTAAAGGATTATTATGCCAAATTAAACTTCTGTTATCAATGTCACAAAGGAAGACACCATATAGTCATGTGTAAAGGTCTATATGATAATGTTGATAATAATGATAATATTGACAATCCTGACACAACAGTGGCTAATGTAAAAATTGCTTCTAATGTTAATAATGATGATTTTGCTGAAGTAGCCTTACCTGTGTTACAGGTAAAAATTGATGATACAAGGCATAAATCAAAAAATGTAACTTCATTATTACACCAAGGATCCCAACGTACTTTCATTAAACGTAAATGTCTTGATGGTATGAAAGTACAGATGGGAGATCCCACAACTTTAAAATTATCTGGTTTTCTCTCGGATAAAAGGTCTCAGTTGTATGTAACTGTCAGGTTGGGCAATGAGAAAAAACGTGTTAATGCAGTAATTGTAGATAGACTTCCAGAGAAAATATCTACAGTAGGGCTTAGTAAAGCTACAGAAAGACTCTCACATAATGTAAATTTAGCCCCTTCAGGTGTAAGTGATGATTCTGTAGGCCCAATAAATATTTTGATAGTGACTATTATGCCTCCTTTGTAAAGGGTATGGTAAAGAAATGTGGTGTCACCCTTTTGAAGACTGCAGGAGGCCATGTAATGTATGGTAGGATTCCTCGTAATAATAATTCATGACTAGAGGAAACTACAAGTACCATAACTGTGTGTCTTACTCATAAAGTCGTGCCCCAGTATAATTCTTTCGTAGAGGATGGTGTTGAGCCAGTGCATAAATTGTGGGAATTAGACGGCATTGGAATAAATGTAAATGAAGAAAGTCCAGACGATTCTTTTACTCAAGAACAATACCTGAGAGATGTAAAATTTGAATCTGGACAATACTGGGTACGACTTCCGTGGAGACTGAACCATCCAGAATTGCCCACTAATTACAGAATGGCATATGGACAATAAAAGGCTCAGCTCTGCGAACTGAGTAAGACACCAGAATTGTTAACTGCCTATAATGATATAATTGCTGAGCAGTTAATTAATAAATTTATAGAAGAGGTACCTCCTGAGCAAGCCAAAATTTATGGTCACTATTTGCCACATCACGGAGTGAAGAAGGATTCTAAGACCACTCCTTTGAGGATTGTGTTTAATTGTAGTGCCAGGAGTAACAAAAATGTACCTAGTTTAAATGACTGTTTGATGACAGGTCCGTCGTTGACGGAAAAATTAGGAGATATCTTATTAAATTTCAGGGTGAAGAATTATGCCTTTACGGCTGACATAAGTAAAGCTTTCCTAAGAGTGGGTTTACAAGAGGCTGACCGGGATTGTACCCGCTTCTTATGGCCTGAGAATCCTAGTGACCCACTTAGCACTCTGAAAACCTTTCGCTTTAGGAGCGTATTATTTGGTGCTACATCCAGTCCGTTCCTACTTCAAGCGACGATAAATGCACACCTTAAACATATGGGAAGTCCATTGAGTAAAGTAATGAGCAAACAATTTTATGTGGACAATTTCCTGGGTGTGACGTCAACTGAAGAGGAACTGTTAATGACTTATAGAGAGGCTAATAAAATAATGCAAGGTGCAAATATGCCTCTGAGGGAATGGACTAATAATTCGTCCAAATTAAAGGACAAAATAAGTAAAGATTACCCTGGAGATGAAGTACCAAAATGTAGTAATGTATTGGGTTTAACTTGGGATACTGAGAGAGATTTGTTAATGTTAAAACCTAATAATTACAGTATGCCCAATAAATTAACTAAGAGAGTTTTGCTTGCTGAAGTTTCCAAATGTTTTGATCCACTAGGTTTAGTGTCACCCCTTACTATAAGAGGGAAATTATTAATTCAGGAAGCATGGAAACTTAAATGTGCTTGGGATGAAGTTCTACCTGAGGAATTCATTAACAGGTGGGATGAATTAATTGGTGATTATGAGAAAATTCCAATGTTGGAGTTCCCACGCCAGGTGGCCAATCCAAATGGGAAAAATGTACTCCACATTTTTTGTGATGCTTCAAAATTGGCATATGGAGCAGTTGCTTACCTTCAATGTAATAGTGTTATTTCTCTTATTATGTCTAAAGCTAAAGTATCTCCAATTAAATCACGTACCTTGCCTCAGTTGGAATTAACAGCCATTTATGTAGGTGTCAAATTAGCTAATTATATAAGAAATAAGTTGCAGGAGATAAATATTAGCGACACTGTAATTTGGTCTGATAATGAGGTATCCTTACAATGAATTCGCAATGGAAACAGTAAAATTGTGTATGTACAAAACAGAGTCGCTGAAATTTATCAGATGCAAGAGAAGTATAATAGTTTGGGTCAGCATATGTTAACATTTAATCATATACCTGGTGAGGAGAACCCAGCTGATTTCTTGTCTCGAGGTTTACCTTATGCTAAATTTGTAAATGCTGTATCATGGTTTAAAGGACCGAGCTGGTTGGTAAATAAAGCTAATTGGCCTGTACAAAAGGCGTATATTGCTCCTGTTGAAATTACTGTGACCACTGCTCCAATAGTTTGTCCTTCTTTATCCATTGATATAACTAGGTATTCTTCTTAACCCAAACTGATCAATATAACTAAGTTGGTGTTTGAATTTCTAAACAAGATAAATATTTCATATAAGTTTTCACATCTTCTTGAATATTGGATAAAGAGGGTACAGGAGGAAATCTATGGAAATGAGATTAAATTGACGATGGAAAGAAAAATTGTGAAAGGTTCTATAATAGAGAAATTGGGGCTGTATTTAGAGAACAATGTAATTAGGTGCAGAGGTAGGTTACAAAATGCTGAATTGGGTGATTATGCTAAACACCCTATCTTACTGCCCAAAACTCATCATCTAACAAATTTAATTGTTCTAAATGCCCATAAAAATGTAATGCATGGTGGGGTACAAGATACCTTAAATTGTATTAGGGAAACTTTCTGGATTCCACAAGGACGGTAAAGTGTAAAAGGGTGATTAAATCTTGTGTAATATGTTGCCGTGTGGATGCCAGATCCTATATGTACCCAGGTCCTCCACCATTGCCAAAGGAGCGTGTACAATTAGTGAAACCATTTGATGTAACAGGTGTAGACTATAGTGGTCCAATAATTTTAACAGGTGTTTGTTCACCTGTACTGCTACTAGGGCAGTTCATTTAGAAGTGGCACAGGACTTGTCTGCAGAACAGTTTATACAGCTGTTTCGAAAATTTGCAGCTAGGAAATCCTGTCCGAGGTTGATGATTTCGGATAATGCCACAAATTTTGTAGCAGGTGCTCAACACTTGATAGAATTAAATAATAGTAACGATGTTCAATCTCTGTTAACCCAGCGAGGGTGCACCTGGAAATTTGTTACTCCTAGAGCCCCTTGGCAGGGGGGGCTGTACGAAAGACTGATAGGCACACTGAAGAGGTCTCTCCGCATAGTACTACACCTGAAGAGAATTAATTTGGAAGAATTCCGTGCAGTGTTAATGGAGGCAGAAAATCGTATAAATAATAGGCCTCTCTCGTACATGAGTGATACACCTGATGCAGATGTATTAACACCTTCTCACCTAATATGTGGAAGGAAATTGGAAGCTGCCCCTGTCTATAGAGATAATCCGGAAGAAAGTGATGAAGATTACAATGATGCGGCAGTGTTGTGTAATAAATTTAAAATGTTAAATAAAGTAATTGATCATTGTTCTAATGTGTGGCATAAGGAATATTTTCTTACACTACGTGAACACTTTTATGGTGCGACAGAGGCAGTAAATCGACAGAACATTCAACCAGGTGACATTGTGTTAATTGATACTGAACAACATCGAACATTGTGGCCTCTGGGCAAAGTATTGACATTGTACCCAGATGCACAAGGTGTTGTCAGGAATGTCATAGTGTTGTGTCGTGGCCAGGAAAGTTTATGCACAATTAATAAATTGATTCCCTTGGAATTAGGTGTTCAATCAAACGTAAATGAAAGTGACACGAGTGATATGGAAGATAATGCAGACCAAGTGATGCTGGAAGATGAAATCGTAGTAAGACCTACTAGGAGAACAGCCACTCAAGCCAGAACTGGCTGGAATCGTCTCCTAAAGGAAGGAGTAATTTGAATCGTTTAGCAACGAACTCCGGCCAGCCGCAGTGTGGAAAATGCTGTATATATTTTCCAGAAATTCAGTATTTATATGTAAATAGATGGCCATACTGTATTTAATAATATTTATGTCATAGAAAACAGAAAGCCTGCGTCTGCGCAGAGGAGACTCGCCATCTTGGTTTTGAATTGAATAGAACGTTAGTGTAATGGGAAGAATTTTTCGTGCTCTAGAGGTTAAAATTGTGTTGACACCTCTCAAATAGGAGGCGAAATTGGTGGATGTGCATTCCTGCATAACTTGAGATATCAGACGACTGGACAAGACAGCTCCAGGAACCTCAGATAAGCTCTCTAGATTTGTGTGTAATTCTGGCCAGCATTATTTTCATAGATTTAGTTAGAGTGAGGTTTTCTGAGTATGATACACATTAATCTCCAGCCAAATTGGTGAGTGATATTAAGATATATTTTCCTTCTGTTATGTAATTGTGTATATATATAACCATTTATTATTTTTAATATACAGTCCACAAATTTATATATTTACCAGTATTCCTGGTGTATGTATATTTCATTTAATTAATAGGTCCAGAGCAACTTGTGGTTATGACAGTGGTAGGTATCGAAGGGGGACATTTTTTGCGACCTAGGTGTCCCAAATTCCTACTTGTCTATGTAACATTGATAAATAATAATTATCTTTGTTATCATTTACTGTTATGTACATAATTAGTTACATTCAGATAATTGCAATTTTCCACAGGTTTGGTCAGATGCCCATAAGACCCGCGTTAGGAAACACTTGTCCTGTTTCCTGACGAACCTAACCTCTATTTGGAAGATAAACTTCTGTGAATTTCCTGGCTGGACAGAGACTGAACCGAGATTACTATTGCGCTGAATGATCCATGACACACAGCACAATACATTTCAGTCTCATCAACACTAGTGTACCTAACCTGAAACACGTCCTTGTACTGCCACTTACTTTTCCGAGTTCTTCGTGACTGGATTATATTGCTTACCAAGGTTACGTTAGGTAAGGTTTGTCACGAATCAGGACAAGTTTTTCCTAACCGCAGGTCTTAATCATATGATGACCGCACACCTGGAGCTTTTGGTCATCTAACCGAGACCTTCCACTGCCTTACCCCTCCACCACCTTTAAAAATTAAGGTTATAATTATAAGCACCAATGCTTCTTTTGCTAAGCAAGGATGGGCTAGACTGAAGGGCGTTGTGACAAGAAAACTTTCAAGAAGACTGTTTTGGGCGAGAAGAAAAAAACATAAAGAAATATAAAACCTGTAGGTGCGAGAAAACATTAAATTTTATTTTAGAACAACTTAATTGTTTAATGTTCTTTTACAGTATAGTTAAATATCGAGGTATTAACTCATTAACAACGAATGCCAACAAGTTTAAATTAAATCTGTAATGAATGCTTTTGACAAATGATTATTGAAATGTAACTAAAAAGACTATTTTTTTATTATTCGTACAGAGCAACTCCATAATTAATTAGGTTTTATCAATGTTTTCGTCTAAATAAAAGGAAGCTAACATTAATACTATGCTCATAAAGGTAAAAATATATAATCTTAATATTGAAGTTTTTTTTTGTGGCTAATATGTAATAAGTTGAAAATGTTATATAATAGCAGAGCTCAGCTCCATGGAGATGAGCTCTGCTTCCAGGCTGAGGGACTGACCACCTCCAAGGCTGATGGACTGATTACATCATCTTCATTTCACTACTTCTGTACTTATTTGACTGACGAAGGTGAAACGTTTCAATAATAAAGATACCCAACTGCTGCACATCTGTATTAATCATCATTATCAAATATGTATATATATATATATATATATATATATATATATATATATATATATATATATATATATATATATATATATATATATATATATATATATATAGATATATATATGCAAAACAACCACTCTGAAAGAATAGAGAAATTCCTAGCGCTTTCGTGACTACTCACATTATCAGAGTGGTTGTTTTGCATATTTTGAAATCACCTGTTTACTGTGATCTTATTGCATATATATATATATATATATATATATATATATATATATATATATCTATATATATATATATATATATATATATATATATATAAGTAGTCATAATTTCTACAGAGCGGTGTATCCGGTTTAAGGGCCTTCTACAGAGCGGTGTATCCGGTTTAGGGGCCTTCTACAGAGCGGTGTATCCGGTTTAGGCGTTCCACTGAGCGCACCCTTCCGGTCTAGGACCAGCGGCTGGAGGGTCACCTTTTCACACCTAGGTGTTACTTCCGGTTTTGACCTTGACCTCGCCCTCGAGACTACCTCACCCTTGACCCCCCCCCCAACCAGTACCCCCGCCCCACGACCCCCCCCCTTCGCGACCCCCCGCCCCGCGCGCCCGCGCGCCCGCGCGCCCGCCCGCGCGCCCGCCCGCGCGCCCGCCCGCGCGCCCGCCCGCGCGCCCCGCCCGCGCGCCCGCCCTTCGCGAGCCCCGCCCGCGCCTTCTGCTGCGCCTTCTGCAGCGTCGTCCGGATCGCCCCCGCGCCTCGAATTTTTTTCCGATTTTTTTCGAATTTTTTTTGAATTTCATTTTCTTATGCTCTCCATCTCCTCGGATCAAGGTTTTTGGATTCCCCCCTATGGGGTTTTTCGAAATTCTCCATCTCCTCAGATCAAATTTTTTGGGTACCCCCTCCTTTCACCCCCATCCCCAAACAATTTCTCGAAATCAAATTCTCCATCTCCTTGGATCAAGTTTTTTTTTGGGTACCCCTCCTTTCACCCCAAATTTTCTCGACAATACCATGACTCCATCTCCTCGGATCAAGTTTTTTGGATCCCCCCCTATGGGGTTTTCGAAATTCTCCATCTCCTTGGATCAAATTTTTGGATTACCCCTCCCACTTTCACCCCATCCCAAAATTTCTCGATATTACAAGTTTTTGCATTCCCCCCTATGGGGGTTTCGAAATTCTCCATCTCCTTGGATCAAGGTTTTTTTTTGGATTGTCCCTCCTTCCACCCCCCAATCCCAAAAATTTCTCAATATTACCAAGTTTTTGGATTCCCCCCTATGGGGTTTTCGAAATTCTCCATTTCCTTGGATCAAATTTTTGGGTACCCCTCCTTTCACCCCAAATTTTCTCGACAATACCATAACTCCATCTCCTCGGATCAAATTTTTGAGGTTCCCCCCTCTCACTTTCACCCCCCATCCCAAAATTTCTCGAAATCAAATTCTCCATCTCCTTGGATCAAGTTTTTTGGGTACCCCTCCTTTCACCCCAAATTTTCTCGACAATACCATGACTCCATCTCCTCGGATCAAGTTTTTTGGATCCCCCCTATGGGGTTTTCGAAATTCTCCATCTCCTTGGATCAAATTTTTGGATTACCCCTCTCACTTTCACTCCCACCCCAAAATTTCTCGATAATACCAAGATTCCCCCCTATCTCCTTGGATCAAGTTTTTGGATTCCCCACTCTGGGGGTAAGCATGCTTACTACAGGTCTAAACATCTTCCCCTTATTATTTTAAAATGAACTAAAACCTTCCTCTCATTAAGTTAAATGAACTAAAAGTTTCCTCTCATTAAGTTAAATGAACTAAAAAAAAGCGTGTTTACTCGGCGGTCAGTGACGTCACACATACAAGCTAAATCTTGTCGACTTACCCCTATGTCAGTGACGTCACGCACACAGGCTGAATCATGACGACCCTTTAGTTCATTAAAGTTAATAAGGGGATATAGTACCTACATCATAGGGAAAACATTTTCATCATCAGAAAAGTCACATTTTTTGTTTCGTTAATACCCATAACAATCCAACAATTTCTTTACAACACAAGTCTAGACATTTTTTTAACTATTTCATCTCAGGTCACTCCCCCCCACGAAGTAACCTCCTCCCCACCCTCCCGAACCCTCACACTCCAACCAACACCTCACAATTTTCACTCATAACCCCCAATTTTTCTCGTTTTAACCCTTTTAGTTCATTAAAGTTAATAAGGGGATACAGTACATCAGAAAGTCACCACAACACTTATAACCACTTTTCGATAAATTCACTAGTCACAATTTTACATATTACGAAGTTAAATACGCACTTTTACTTTGAACACCTTCAAAACACTCTCTTAAATCATTTGAATACTCACAAAAATACCTTTATACATTTCCAAACAACACTGAAATACTCCAAAACATCATTCGAACACCCCCCAAAATCACCTCTGAATACTCCCAGAACACCTTCATAAGTACTCTTGCACATCATTTGAACACCTTCATAAGTACTCTCATAATCATTTGTACACCTTCAAAAAACACCTTTGAATACTCACATAAACACCCTTGAACACCTTCAAAACACCTTTGAATAACCTCAAAACACCTTTGAACACCTTCAAAACAAAACAACATTTGAACACACTTAAAACACCTTTGAACACCTTTGAACATTTCCAAACAACACTGAAACACTTCCAAAAACACCATTTGAGTACTCCCAAATACACCACTGAATACTAAAACACCACTGAATACACTCAAAACACCACCAAAATCACCATGAAACACTTCCAAAAAACACAATTTGAGTACTCCCAATTACACCACTGAATACTACTAAAACACCACTGAATTCAATCAAAAACACCCTTCAACACCTTCAAACACCCTTGAACACCTTCAAAACACTCTTGAACACTTTTCAAAAACACCTTTGAACATTTCCAATCAACACTGAAACACTTCCAAAAAAAAACACAATTTGAGTACTCCCAATTACACCACTGAATACTACTAAAACACCGCTGAATTCAATCAAAACACCCTTCAACACCTTCAAAACACCTTTGAACACCTTTGAACACCTTCAAAAAAACAACATTTGAACACACTCAAAACACCTTTGAACACCTTTGAACATTTCCAAACAACACTGAAACACTTCCAAAAACACCATTTGAGTACTCCCAAATACACCACTGAATACTAAAACACCACTGAATACACTCAAAACACCACCAAAATCACCATAAACTAAGATCAACACCCACATCCCACAACACCCACAACCCACAACACCCACATTTTTTTCTCGTTTTATCTAATTTCATCAGAAAAGTCACAACACCCACACCCCCCCATTTTTTTCTCGTTTTAACCCTTTTAGTTCATTAAAGTTAAATAAGGGGACACACTACATCAGAAAAAGTCCCAACAACAACCCACTTATAACATTTTTTTTTCGGTATCTCTAGTTCGACAACAACACCCACAACACCCACATCCCACAACACCCATGAACATTTCCAAAACACTATTTGAGTACTCCCAATTACACCACTGATTACTACTAAAACACCGCTGAATTCAATCAAAACACCCTTCAACACCTTCAAACACCCCTGAACACCTTCAAAACACTCTTGAACACTTTTCAAAAACACCTTTGAACATTTCCAATCAACACTGAAACACTTCCAAAAACACCATTTGAGTACTCCCAATTACACCACTGATTACTACTAAAACACCGCTGAATTCAATCAAAACACCCTTCAACACCTTCAAACACCCTTGAACACACTCAAAACACCCTTCAACACCTTCAAAACACCTTTGAACACCTTCAAAGCACCTTTGAACACATTCAAAACACTCTCATAATCATTTGAACACACTCAAAACACCTTTGAATAACCTCAAAACACCTTCGATCACCTTCAAAACACCCTTGAACACCCTTGATCACCTTCAAAAAAAACAACATTTGAACACACTCAAAACACCTTTGAACATTTCCAAACAATACTGAAACACTTCCAAAAACACCATTTGAGTACTCCCAAATACACCACTGAATACTAAAACACCACTGAATACACTCAAAACACCACCAAAATCACCATAAACTAAGATCAACACCCACATCCCACAACACCCACAACCCACAACACCCACAATTTTTTTCTCGTTTTATCTAATTTCATCAGAAAGTCACAACACCCACACCCCCCATTTTTTTCTCGTTTTAACCCTTTTAGTTCATTAAAGTTAATAAGGGGCCACACTACATCAGAAAAAGTCACAAAAACAACCCACTTATAACGTCTTTTCGGTATCTCTAGTTCGACAACAACACCCACATCCCACATCACCCACATCCCACATCCCCCACACACACACACACAGACACACACACACACACATCCCTAACCTAGCCTAACCTAACCTAACTTAACCTAACCTAACCTAACCTAACCTAACCTAACCTAACTTATCCTAACCTAGCCTAACCTAACCTAACCTTACCTAAATTATCCTAACCTAACCTAACCTAGCCTAACCTATCCTAACTTAACCTAACCTAACCTAACCGAACCTACCCTAACCTAACCTTACCTAACCTAACCTAGCCTAACCTAACCTAACCTAACTTAACCTAACCCAACCTAACCTAACCTAACCTAGCCTAACCTAACTTAACCTAACCTAACCTAACCTACCCTAACCTAACCTAACCTAACCTATCTTAACCTTACCTAACCTAACCTAACCTAACCTAGCCTAACCTAACTTAACCTAACCTAACCTAACCTACCCTAACCTAACCTAACCTAACCTATCTTAACCTTACCTAACCTAACCTAGCCGAACCTATCCTAACCTAACCTAAAATATATTGGAACACTTCCAAAATACATTAGAGTACTCCAGAATTACTTTGAACGACTCCATTTTTGGATATTTCCAAATTAGTTTTGAAAACTTTATCGTAAAATCGAACATTATTTTTCTTGTTGGTAAAACACACTCAATGGTAGAAATATTTACTCGATTTCCGAATAGAAGCACTGTCCTCGCTCTGAGAGACTCATTGTGGGTCACCCCAACACATGGTGTAATGCGCTTCACACCCAAGGTAGAACATAACACCTGCGTCAACTCAGGACAGACAGGCGCCATGTAATGCGGGTAACATCCAAGGTAGAAAATCATCTCTTTCCAGACCAACTGTCTATCCTAACCTAACCTAACCTAACCTAATTCCTAACCTAACCTAACCTCACCTAACCGAACCTAACCTAACTCCATCAATCACCTCTATCCTAACCTAACCTAACCCAACCTAACTCCATCAAACACCTCTATCCTAACCTAACCTAACCTATCCTAACCTAACCTAACTCCATCAAACACCTCGAATACTACCTAACTTAACCTAACCTAACCTTACCTAACCTACCGAACCCAACCTAACCTAACCTAACCTATCCTAACCTGTCCCAACCTAACCTATCCTAACCTATCCTAACCTAACCTAACCTAACCTAACCTAACTTATCCTATGCTAACCTAACCTAACTTATCCTAACCTAACCTATCCTAACCTAACCTAAACACTGACTAACTTTGAACCAACTCTGAACACCACTGATCTTCTTCAAAAATGCTCTGCACATCATTTGAACACCTTCAAAAAAACACCATCAAACACCTCCGAATACTCCCAAAAAACACTACTGATTACTACCAAATCACCACTGAATACTACCAATCACCGTCAAAATCACCAGAAACTAAGTTTAACATCACCATCTAACATCCTTTTTATAGAAATCCCCTCAAATCACTATAACCAAGAACTCCCTCCCCATTTGACGCATAAAAAAAAAAAGCATGAACACAAACCTAATACGCAAACACTTAGTACATGATCACCATCAACTGAAAACATATCTTGTACACACACATAATATAAGACAATCACCAACTACAATCACCCATGTTCACTTACCTCAAAATCACTAATATCACAGAAAACAATCATTTTTATAAACATTTCACACACAAAAAAAAAAAAAATCATATTTGACAATATCTAAGCGCACTCACCTCACTACCACCAACACACGATGTCTCACCTCACAGGACCGACAAAGCTCACCTCCAGTGACGTCACACTCCCATTGTGTTACTTGGTGGTTGGTAACATCACACCTAACCCCCCTTGTTTCAACCTATTGTACCCTACATTATCTAAGAACACTATATCCAACACGATTACCAGATTTTATGATCCCCAACACCAAGATCACAGAAAACACACATTTTTTATAATTATTCACACAAAAATCACGATCACCAATTCCATATCATGTTTACCGTCATCTATCAACACTAATCACCAAGATCACCAAAAAATCTAAGATCATGCATCTCAAAACTACTATGATCACTGAAAACACTTATTTTTTAAACATTCGCACAAAAATAAGACATACACAAAAATACCACAACACTTCCACCAACATCTATAACATAACATGAGCACTATAACATATCACTATCACAAAAAAAAATAATACACAGACACCCACATATTATACATTTCAATTGCAAATTTAAGACATGAGACATACACACCAAATCTAAGACATTCACCTCCAACTAAGACATACACATCACCCCTAAAACTTCCTTCCTTATTCATTCCGTATATCTCCTAGAGCTGTTTTAACCCCGACGGATCCACCACGACGTAGGAGCCAGAGTGTAGTAGGTGGTGTTGGAGTGGTGATACTTCCTCTGGCTCCTACGTCGTGATGGATCCGTCGGGGTTAAAACAGCTCTAGGAGATATACGGAATGAATAAGGAAGAAAGTTTTAGGGGTGATGTGTATGTCTTAGTTGGAGGTGAATGTCTTAGATTTGGTGTGTATGTCTCATGTCTTAAATTTGCAATTGAAATGTATAATATGTGGGTGTCTGTGTATTATTTTTTTTTGTGATAGTGATATGTTATAGTGCTCATGTTATGTTATAGATGTTGGTGGAAGTGTTGTGGTATTTTTGTGTATGTCTTATTTTTGTGCGAATGTTTAAAAAATAAGTGTTTTCAGTGATCATAGTAGTTTTGAGATGCATGATCTTAGATTTTTTGGTGATCTTGGTGATTAGTGTTGATAGATGACGGTAAACATGATATGGAATTGGTGATCGTGATTTTTGTGTGAATAATTATAAAAAATGTGTGTTTTCTGTGATCTTGGTGTTGGGGATCATAAAATCTGGTAATCGTGTTGGATATAGTGTTCTTAGATAATGTAGGGTACAATAGGTTGAAACAAGGGGGGTTAGGTGTGATGTTACCAACCACCAAGTAACACAATGGGAGTGTGACGTCACTGGAGGTGAGCTTTGTCGGTCCTGTGAGGTGAGACATCGTGTGTTGGTGGTAGTGAGGTGAGTGCGCTTAGATATTGTCAAATATGATTTTTTTTTTTTTGTGTGTGAAATGTTTATAAAAATGATTGTTTTCTGTGATATTAGTGATTTTGAGGTAAGTGAACATGGGTGATTGTAGTTGGTGATTGTCTTATATTATGTGTGTGTACAAGATATGTTTTCAGTTGATGGTGATCATGTACTAAGTGTTTGCGTATTAGGTTTGTGTTCATGCTTTTTTTTTTTTATGCGTCAAATGGGGAGGGAGTTCTTGGTTATAGTGATTTGAGGGGATTTCTATAAAAAGGATGTTAGATGGTGATGTTAAACTTAGTTTCTGGTGATTTTGACGGTGATTGGTAGTATTCAGTGGTGATTTGGTAGTAATCAGTAGTGTTTTTTGGGAGTATTCGGAGGTGTTTGATGGTGTTTTTTTGAAGGTGTTCAAATGATGTGCAGAGCATTTTTGAAGAAGATCAGTGGTGTTCAGAGTTGGTTCAAAGTTAGTCAGTGTTTAGGTTAGGTTAGGATAGGTTAGGTTAGGATAAGTTAGGTTAGGTTAGCATAGGATAAGTTAGGTTAGGTTAGGTTAGGTTAGGTTAGGATAGGTTAGGATAGGTTAGGTTGGGACAGGTTAGGATAGGTTAGGTTAGGTTAGGTTGGGTTCGGTAGGTTAGGTAAGGTTAGGTTAGGTTAAGTTAGGTAGTATTCGAGGTGTTTGATGGAGTTAGGTTAGGTTAGGATAGGTTAGGTTAGGTTAGGATAGAGGTGTTTGATGGAGTTAGGTTGGGTTAGGTTAGGTTAGGATAGAGGTGATTGATGGAGTTAGGTTAGGTTCGGTTAGGTGAGGTTAGGTTAGGTTAGGAATTAGGTTAGGTTAGGTTAGGTTAGGATAGACAGTTGGTCTGGAAAGAGATGATTTTCTACCTTGGATGTTACCCGCATTACATGGCGCCTGTCTGTCCTGAGTTGACGCAGGTGTTATGTTCTACCTTGGGTGTGAAGCGCATTACACCATGTGTTGGGGTGACCCACAATGAGTCTCTCAGAGCGAGGACAGTGCTTCTATTCGGAAATCGAGTAAATATTTCTACCATTGAGTGTGTTTTACCAACAAGAAAAATAATGTTCGATTTTACGATAAAGTTTTCAAAACTAATTTGGAAATATCCAAAAATGGAGTCGTTCAAAGTAATTCTGGAGTACTCTAATGTATTTTGGAAGTGTTCCAATATATTTTAGGTTAGGTTAGGATAGGTTCGGCTAGGTTAGGTTAGGTAAGGTTAAGATAGGTTAGGTTAGGTTAGGTTAGGGTAGGTTAGGTTAGGTTAGGTTAAGTTAGGTTAGGCTAGGTTAGGTTAGGTTAGGTTAGGTAAGGTTAAGATAGGTTAGGTTAGGTTAGGTTAGGGTAGGTTAGGTTAGGTTAGGTTAAGTTAGGTTAGGCTAGGTTAGGTTAGGTTAGGTTGGGTTAGGTTAAGTTAGGTTAGGTTAGGTTAGGCTAGGTTAGGTTAGGTAAGGTTAGGTTAGGGTAGGTTCGGTTAGGTTAGGTTAGGTTAAGTTAGGATAGGTTAGGCTAGGTTAGGTTAGGTTAGGATAATTTAGGTAAGGTTAGGTTAGGTTAGGCTAGGTTAGGATAAGTTAGGTTAGGTTAGGTTAGGTTAGGTTAGGTTAGGTTAAGTTAGGTTAGGTTAGGCTAGGTTAGGGATGTGTGTGTGTGTGTGTCTGTGTGTGTGTGTGGGGGGATGTGGGATGTGGGTGATGTGGGATGTGGGTGTTGTTGTCGAACTAGAGATACCGAAAAGACGTTATAAGTGGGTTGTTTTTGTGACTTTTTCTGATGTAGTGTGGCCCCTTATTAACTTTAATGAACTAAAAGGGTTAAAACGAGAAAAAAATGGGGGGTGTGGGTGTTGTGACTTTCTGATGAAATTAGATAAAACGAGAAAAAAATTGTGGGTGTTGTGGGTTGTGGGTGTTGTGGGATGTGGGTGTTGATCTTAGTTTATGGTGATTTTGGTGGTGTTTTGAGTGTATTCAGTGGTGTTTTAGTATTCAGTGGTGTATTTGGGAGTACTCAAATGGTGTTTTTGGAAGTGTTTCAGTATTGTTTGGAAATGTTCAAAGGTGTTTTGAGTGTGTTCAAATGTTGTTTTTTTTGAAGGTGATCAAGGGTGTTCAAGGGTGTTTTGAAGGTGATCGAAGGTGTTTTGAGGTTATTCAAAGGTGTTTTGAGTGTGTTCAAATGATTATGAGAGTGTTTTGAATGTGTTCAAAGGTGCTTTGAAGGTGTTCAAAGGTGTTTTGAAGGTGTTGAAGGGTGTTTTGAGTGTGTTCAAGGGTGTTTGAAGGTGTTGAAGGGTGTTTTGATTGAATTCAGCGGTGTTTTAGTAGTAATCAGTGGTGTAATTGGGAGTACTCAAATGGTGTTTTTGGAAGTGTTTCAGTGTTGATTGGAAATGTTCAAAGGTGTTTTTGAAAAGTGTTCAAGAGTGTTTTGAAGGTGTTCAGGGGTGTTTGAAGGTGTTGAAGGGTGTTTTGATTGAATTCAGCGGTGTTTTAGTAGTAATCAGTGGTGTAATTGGGAGTACTCAAATAGTGTTTTGGAAATGTTCATGGGTGTTGTGGGATGTGGGTGTTGTGGGTGTTGTTGTCGAACTAGAGATACCGAAAAAAAAATGTTATAAGTGGGTTGTTGTTGGGACTTTTTCTGATGTAGTGTGTCCCCTTATTTAACTTTAATGAACTAAAAGGGTTAAAACGAGAAAAAAATGGGGGGTGTGGGTGTTGTGACTTTTCTGATGAAATTAGATAAAACGAGAAAAAAATGTGGGTGTTGTGGGTTGTGGGTGTTGTGGGATGTGGGTGTTGATCTTAGTTTATGGTGATTTTGGTGGTGTTTTGAGTGTATTCAGTGGTGTTTTAGTATTCAGTGGTGTATTTGGGAGTACTCAAATGGTGTTTTTGGAAGTGTTTCAGTGTTGTTTGGAAATGTTCAAAGGTGTTCAAAGGTGTTTTGAGTGTGTTCAAATGTTGTTTTTTTGAAGGTGTTCAAAGGTGTTCAAAGGTGTTTTGAAGGTGTTGAAGGGTGTTTTGATTGAATTCAGCGGTGTTTTAGTAGTATTCAGTGGTGTAATTGGGAGTACTCAAATTGTGTTTTTTTTTGGAAGTGTTTCAGTGTTGATTGGAAATGTTCAAAGGTGTTTTTGAAAAGTGTTCAAGAGTGTTTTGAAGGTGTTCAAGGGTGTTTGAAGGTGTTGAAGGGTGTTTTTGATTGAATTCAGTGGTGTTTTAGTAGTATTCAGTGGTGTAATTGGGAGTACTCAAATTGTGTTTTTTGGAAGTGTTTCATGGTGATTTTGGTGGTGTTTTGAGTGTATTCAGTGGTGTTTTAGTATTCAGTGGTGTATTTGGGAGTACTCAAATGGTGTTTTTGGAAGTGTTTCAGTGTTGTTTGGAAATGTTCAAAGGTGTTCAAAGGTGTTTTAAGTGTGTTCAAATGTTGTTTTGTTTTGAAGGTGTTCAAAGGTGTTTTGAGGTTATTCAAAGGTGTTTTGAAGGTGTTCAAGGGTGTTTATGTGAGTATTCAAAGGTGTTTTTTGAAGGTGTACAAATGATTATGAGAGTACTTATGAAGGTGTTCAAATGATGTGCAAGAGTACTTATGAAGGTGTTCTGGGAGTATTCAGAGGTGATTTTGGGGGGTGTTCGAATGATGTTTTGGAGTATTTCAGTGTTGTTTGGAAATGTATAAAGGTATTTTTGTGAGTATTCAAATGATTTAAGAGAGTGTTTTGAAGGTGTTCAAAGTAAAAGTGCGTATTTAACTTCGTAATATGTAAAATTGTGACTAGTGAATTTATCGAAAAGTGGTTATAAGTGTTGTGGTGACTTTCTGATGTACTGTATCCCCTTATTAACTTTAATGAACTAAAAGGGTTAAAACGAGAAAAATTGGGGGTTATGAGTGAAAATTGTGAGGTGTTGGTTGGAGTGTGAGGGTTCGGGAGGGTGGGGAGGAGGTTACTTCGTGGGGGGGAGTGACCTGAGATGAAATAGTTAAAAAAATGTCTAGACTTGTGTTGTAAAGAAATTGTTGGATTGTTATGGGTATTAACGAAACAAAAAATGTGACTTTTCTGATGATGAAAATGTTTTCCCTATGATGTAGGTACTATATCCCCTTATTAACTTTAATGAACTAAAGGGTCGTCATGATTCAGCCTGTGTGCGTGACGTCACTGACATAGGGGTAAGTCGACAAGATTTAGCTTGTATGTGTGACGTCACTGACCGCCGAGTAAACACGCTTTTTTTTTTTTTTTAGTTCATTTAACTTAATGAGAGGAAACTTTTAGTTCATTTGACTTAATGAGCGGAAACTTTTAGTTCATTTTAAAATAATAAGGGGAAGATGTTTAGACCTGTAGTAAGCATGCTTACCCCCAGAGTGGGGAATCCAAAAACTTGATCCAAGGAGATGGGGTCTTGGTATTATCGAGAAATTTTGGGGTGGGAGTGAAAGTGAGAGGGGTAATCCAAAAATTTGATCCAAGGAGATGGAGAATTTCGAAAACCCCATAGGGGGGATCCAAAAAACTTGATCCGAGGAGATGGAGTCATGGTATTGTCGAGAAAATTTGGGGTGAAAGGAGGGGTACCCAAAAAACTTGATCCAAGGAGATGGAGAATTTGATTTCGAGAAATTTTGGGATGGGGGGTGAAAGTGAGAGGGGGAACCTCAAAAATTTGATCCGAGGAGATGGAGTTATGGTATTGTCGAGAAAATTTGGGGTGAAAGGAGGGGTACCCAAAAATTTGATCCAAGGAAATGGAGAATTTCGAAAACCCCATAGGGGGGAATCCAAAAACTTGGTAATATTGAGAAATTTTTGGGATTGGGGGGTGGAAGGAGGGACAATCCAAAAAAAAACCTTGATCCAAGGAGATGGAGAATTTCGAAACCCCCATAGGGGGGAATGCAAAAACTTGTAATATCGAGAAATTTTGGGATGGGGGTGAAAGTGGGAGGGGTAATCCAAAAATTTGATCCAAGGAGATGGAGAATTTCGAAAACCCCATAGGGGGGGATCCAAAAAACTTGATCCGAGGAGATGGAGTCATGGTATTGTCGAGAAAATTTGGGGTGAAAGGAGGGGTACCCAAAAAAAACTTGATCCAAGGAGATGGAGAATTTGATTTCGAGAAATTGTTTGGGGATGGGGGTGAAAGGAGGGGGTACCCAAAAAATTTGATCTGAGGAGATGGAGAATTTCGAAAAACCCCATAGGGGGGAATCCAAAAACCTTGATCCGAGGAGATGGAGAGCATAAGAAAATGAAATTCAAAAAAAATTCGAAAAAAATCGGAAAAAAATTCGAGGCGCGGGGGCGATCCGGACGACGCTGCAGAAGGCGCAGCAGAAGGCGCGGGCGGGGCTCGCGAAGGGCGGGCGCGCGGGCGGGGCGCGCGGGCGGGCGCGCGGGGCGGGCGCGCGGGCGGGCGCGCGGGCGGGCGCGCGGGCGCGCGGGCGCGCGGGGCGGGGGGTCGCGAAGGGGGGGGGTCGTGGGGCGGGGGTACTGGTTGGGGGGGGGGTCAAGGGTGAGGTAGTCTCGAGGGCGAGGTCAAGGTCAAAACCGGAAGTAACACCTAGGTGTGAAAAGGTGACCCTCCAGCCGCTGGTCCTAGACCGGAAGGGTGCGCTCAGTGGAACGCCTAAACCGGAAGGGTGCGCCCAGTGGAAGGCCCTAAACCGGAAGGGTGCGCCCAGTGGAAGGCCTTTTCCGGAAGGGTGCCCCCAGTGGAAAAATCGACTACTTATATATATATATATATATATATATATATATATATATATATTATGCATATATATATATATATATATATATATATATATATATATATATATATATATATATGTCGTGCCGAATATGTAAAACTGGTCAATTAGCAAGAACTCATTTAAAATTAAGTCCTTTCTGAAATTTTCTCTTATACGTTTAAAGATATATTTTTTTCATTAATGTTAATGTAAAAATTTTTAATTTTGCACCAAAAGAACTTAGAAAACTTACCTAACCTTATTATAACAAGAGCAATTTATTTTAGCCTAACCCAACTAAATATATTTTAGATTTGTTTACAATAATTTAATACTAAACAAACACAGTGAAATATATTTTTTTCGTTAGGGTTCAGAATGATTTTGGCGAAATTATTGCATACACAAATTTTCACTTGTCCTATATGGCAAGATGAGCGTTGCTATTTAAGCCAAGATCGCAAGTTCTGCCTATTCGGCACGACATATATATATATATATATATATATATATATATATATATATATATATATATATATATATATATATATATATATATATATATATATATATATATATATATTCCTTTATCCGAGGACATACGATGGTGTGGGTGCTTCAGAGCTAATTTCATCCTCCTCCCCGTTTGGTGTACTAACCTCCACGAGCAGTATATATAGTGCTGTAACCACGAACAAGTGATATTTAATCAATAACAACACTGCGACTAGCCGAGGATTCGAACCCTTGTTGTTTTAGCCCACCACATGGTGAGCGAAAATTCCACGACGCTCTAACCCAACACGGGTTCGAATCTGCGGCTAGTCGCAGTGAGCGAAAATTACATGACCTAACTCTGCTGGGTGCCTGCTTCTTGTAGGACTGAGTGGTCCTGTGGGTTAGAACGTCATGTGATTTTCGCTCACTATGAGGCGGGCTAAAATGACATGGGTTCGAATCCTCGGCTAGTCACAGTATTGCTATTGATTCAATACCACTCGTTCGTGGTTACACTAATATACATACTGCTCGTGAAGGCTAGTACACCAAACGGGGATTAGAAAGAAATTAGCAAAGAGGCACTCACACCACCGTATGTCCTCGGATCAAGGTAAAACACCTAGCTCTGTTGGGTGCTTGATTCATGTAGGATTGTGTGGACCTGTGGGTTAGAACGTCATGTGATTTTTGCTCACCATGAGGCGGGCCAAAACGACACGGGTTCGAACCCTCGGCTAGTCGCAGTGTTGTTATACATACATATATATATATATGCATATATATATATATATATATATATATATATATATATATATATATATATATATATATATAATATATATATATATATATATATATATATATATATATATATATATATATATATATATATATATGTATATATATATATATATATATATATATATATATATATATATATATATATATATATATATATATATATATATATATATATATATATATATATATATATATATATATATATATATATATATATATATATATATATATATATATATATATATATATATATATATATATATATATATATATATATATATATTTTTATTAAGTCATCAGCCGTTCCCCACCAAGGCAGGGTGGCCCGAAAAAGAAAAAATTTCATCATTCACTCCATCATTGTCCTGCCAGAGGCGCGCTTACACTACAGTTATAAAACTGCAACATTAACATCCCTCCTTCAGAGTGTAGACAGTGAACTTCCCATCTCCAGGAATCAAGTCCGGCCTGGCGGTTTCCCTGAATCTCTTCATAAATGTTACCTTGCTTACACTCCAACAGCACGTCAAGTCCTAAAACCATTTGTCTTCATTTGCTCCTATCTAACACGCTCATGCTTGCTTGCTGGAAGTCCAAGCCCCTCTCACAGAAAACCTTCTTTACCCCCTCCCTCGAACCTTTCCTAGGCCGGCCCCTACCCCACCTTCCCTCCACTACAGATTTATACACTCTCGAAGTCATTCTGTTTCGTTCCATCTCTCTACATGTCCAAACAATCTCAACAACCCCTCCTCAGCCCACACCTCCTCCTAATCTCCAAACTACAAATTCTCTGCATAATATTTACACCACACATTGTCCTCAGACATGGCATCTCCACTGCCTCCAGCCTTCTCCTTGTTGCAACATTCACAACTCATGCCTCACACCCATACAAGAGCATTGGTACAATTATACTCTCATACATTCCCCTCTTTGCTTTCATGGGTAAAGTTCTTTGTCTCCACAGACACCTCACCTTTTTCCCCTCGTTAATTCTATGATTCATCTCATCCTTCACAGATCCATCTGCTGGCACATCCACTCCCAAATATCTGAACACTTTCACCTCCTCCATACTCTCTTCCGCCAATCTGATATCCAATCTTCCGTTATCAATTTTTTTTGGTTATCCTCATCACCTTACTCATTCCTATATTCACTTTTAATTTCCTTCTTTTACATACCCTACCAAACTCATCAACCAACCTCTGCAACTTCTCTTCAGAATCCCCCCAAAGCACAGTCATCAGCAAAGAGCAACTATGACACCTCCCACTTTGTGTTAGATTCTTTATCTTTTAACCCCACACCTCTTGCCAACACCCGAGAATTCACTTCTCTTACAATCCCATCTATAAATATCTTGAACAACCATGGTGACATCACACATTCCTTGTCTAAGGCCTACTTTTAATAGGAAATAATATATATATATATATATATATATATATATATATATATATATATATATATATATATATATATATATATATATATATATATAATTCATATTTATATTCTTGATAATACGCAAGATCGTTCAGTTCATAATATTTATGAACATACACATTCTGCCAGGCTTTAGCTAGTATGTTACACATGATATACGATACAGAGCAAGAGATTATTTTACTCCGGGAAAATTATGGAAGTTGGTGGAATACTGTTCAGCATAACTTAATATATCAAAGACACTTGAATAGTGTAAGCGCATTATTTAACTACATTTAAAAAAGGGAGCAAAAACGCATATAGATAGATGGAACTGAGGATTCATATGTGAGAAGAAGACATCACAGAATATTTCTCCATATTCAGTTTGGTCATAAAATTAATTGCGAGAGGAGGTGGTCGAGGAAGGTTCTATACACAGCTTTAGGAATAAGTATGATAAGGCCAGTAATTAGACCTCTGCAACCACAAACAGGTGATAGCTGGCTGAGGTCATTGTTCATTATCTCAGGTCTGATGAGTAATATAGCAGACTTTTGAGAGCAAGAAAACAGTAAGAAGATTAATTGAACTCTTTGGACAAGCAAAAGTTATGTGAAGAACCACTGTGAATGAACGGGGAAAAATATGTATCATAAGGAGGGGAAACAATCGGAAACAGAAGAACGCTAAGTGAATAACCACTACCCTCATTCACATATTTTTTTTGTTTTGGTTAATGGAAATACATCGTGGTTACGGGCCCCCTTCCCCAAAGAAAAGAAAAACAGAGAGCAGAGGATAGTCCATGAAAAGAAAAATGCTCAACAGTAAACGTAAAAGGAGAATCCAAGAGAAATGCAAAAATATGCGAAGGAAATCAGTGTGAAGCATTTGAAGACGGCGGGTGGAGGTCCAGTGGACCAGCTCAGGGTACACTAGTGTGTGTGTCATGCACGACACACCCTAGTGTGTCATGCAGGAGACAAGCTGGTATGTGCGTCATGCAGTAGACACACTAGTGTGTCATGCACAACACACCCTAGTTTGTCATGCAGGAGACACACTAGTGTGTGTGTGTCATGCACGACACACCCTAGTGTGACATGCAGGAGACACGCTGGTATGTGCGTCATGCAGTAGACACACTAGTGTGTGTGTGATGCACAACACCCTAGTGCGTCATGCAGGAGACACACTAGTGTGTGTCATGCACGACACACCCTAGTGCGTCATGCAGGAGACACACTAGTGTGTGTGTCATGCACAACACCCTAGTGTGTCATGCAGGAGACACACTAGTGTGTGTCATGCACGACACGCCCTAGTGTGTCATGCAGGAGACACACTAGTGTGTGTCTCATGCCGGAGAGAATTTTGAGAATTATGAAGAAGCTGCAACCTCGTCCACGACGAAATCAGAGGATGAAAGTAATTTACAATTAAAGCAGAGTGGCTAAACCGTGGAGAGAAAAGATGCAATAGAGTTGGTGGAAGAGAAATGGTAGAGAGGATCAACAAACATGTTAGCTGCAGAGGGTGAGGAAGGAGGGAGTTACAATTTGTTTAGAGAGGTGAGAGAGTGAATGGAAGGGAGAGACAAAAGAAAATAAGTGGATATATTAAAGAGGAATATAGTGAAAGAAGAGGCGAGGGATTAATAGTTGGAATAAAGCAAATATTAATAGCGAGAAAGAAATCCACATTTTGTATGTTATTGCTTGTGACTAATATTCTGACTCCTAAGTAGAACAACAATAATTCAAAATGTAAGGACAAATAATGTGAATAAGAATAATAATAAAATTACTAGTATTATTTTTAGATATCACTGTTGCTGTTACTAATGTCACTACTACTACTATTACTACTACTACTACTACTACTATCACTACTACTACTACTACTACTACTACTACTACTACTACTACTACTACTACTACACTACTACTACTACTACTACTACTACTGCTACTACTACTATCATTACTACTATCACTACTACTACTACTATTACTGCTACTATGCTACTACTATGCTACTACTAGTACTACCACCACTACTACTACTTTAATTACTACGACTACTACTACTACTTCTGCTTGTTGTACTACATATGATTATTATACTGACAAAACAATAACAAGATTGAAACTTATTATAAACAATAATGAGACCCTTGAAAAGTATACGACGCCTAAGTCCTCTAACTTGTACCTGTTAAACTTGGTTGATTCACTGAAAGATCTGGCATATACAGAAGGATGACGGAGACTCGAACCGTGGTCCTGTCACTTAGCAAGTCCAGCACTGTACCACAAAAATCACTTATGTGATGTTTCTACAACAGCGGCCACCATCTTTGACCCAACTGTATCTTCCCACAGCCTCAGAAGCTTTCGTAGTACATGTGTTGTCATGACCTGAATTTGAAAGTTACATCGCTGGACCTGTTATATGACACGACCATATTTCGAGTCTCCTCCGTCCCTTTATTTATTCAATGACAGGCATTTATTAATGACTTGTGCTTAGTCGGCTTGGTTAGGTAATGTTCGTCAGGAAACAGGACAAGTGTTTCCTGACGCGGGTCTTAGTCATATGATGACCCGCAGCTGGAGCTTTTGGTCATCTGACAGAGGCCTTCCACTGGTTTACGAGTCCACCCCTTTAAAAATTATGGTCATAGTTATAACCAGTCTTCTGGGACGGAGTCTGGGCTGGTGGGAATAGTATTCCAGGAAAGATTTTTTAGTGTACTGATTTGTTTTCATTATATTATTTCATTATTATTATTGATATTATTTTTATTATAAATTTCTTGTTATTATATACATATTTTTAAAGATATTTTCACTTGGTTGGTTCGGTTCTTATATTTTTGAAGCCTATCGTCGATATCATTTTAAACTGCATTTCAAAATACTAGTTACCTGTATTGTAGTAGTGAAGGTTACTGTATGACCCGTCACACCTACTACTGTCTACTCTTAGGTGTATATAAACCTTAATGAGTATGTGCTCTCCATACACACACACACACACACACACACACATACGCACACACACACACGCACACACACACACACACAGAGGAAGTGAAATAGTCTAGCAAGTGATGTAGTGGATGCAGGAACCATACATAGCTTTAAGACGAGGTATGATAAAGCTCATGGAGCAGGGAGAGAGAGGACCTAGTAGCGTTCAGTGAAGAGGCGGGGCCAGGAGCTGAGTCTCGACCCCTGCAGCCACAATTAGGTAAGCACAAGGACAACGTAGAGTGCAGTGTTCTGAATATAACATTACGTCAATGAGAGAACAAGAAGAACAATTAACAATTAACAATGACTACAGGTAAAACAAAAACAACTTTCCGAAATTTTTTTAACAACGAAAATTACCTGTCTCAACAACTATGAAAAAAAAGAAGTCAGATGTTCAGCATTTACCAAAATTTAAATTCAGATGTGAACGAAACACTGAGAAGAAGTGTTCCAGTGGATCGTGACGAACCTATGTGAAAAGTGTTTCAACAGAGTTGTCCAAGTGAACAATGAATGCTAATATTTTCAACTGCCGGAGGACACACGTCACTTGAGACGACGGGGGAAGTGGGTGATGGGTGGGTGATGGGTGGGTGATGGGTGGGTGATGGGTGGGTGGTGGGTGGGTGATGGGTGGGTGGTGGGTGGGTGTGTGTGGGTGTGTGATGGGTGGGTGGTGGGTGGGTGGTGGGTGGGTGATGGGTGGGTGATGGGTGGGTGATGGGTGGGTGGTGGGTGGGTGATGGGTGGGTGATGGGTGGGTGGTGGGTGGGTGATGGGTGGGTGGTGGGTGGGTGATGGGTGGGTGATGGGTGGGTGATGGGTGGTGGGTGGGTTTTGGGTGGGTGAGGGTGTATGATGGGTGGGTGAGGAGTGGGTGATGGGTGGGTGATGGGTGGGTGATGGGTGGGTGATGGGTGGGTGGTGGGTGGGTGATGGGTGGGTGGTGCGTGGGTGATGGGTGGGTGGTGGGTGGGTGTTGGGTGGTGAGTGGGTCTAGGGTGGTGGGTGGGTGTTGGGTGGTGAGTGGGTCTAGGGTGGTGGGTGGGTGTTGGGTGGGTGGTGGGTGGGTGGTGGGTGGGTGATGGGTGGGTGGGGGGTGGGTGATGGGTGGGTGGAGGGTGGGTGGTGGGTGGGTGATGGGTGGGTGGTGGGTGGGTGGTGGGTGGGTGTTAGGTGGGTGGAGGGTGGGGGTGGGTGATGGGTGGGTGGGTGATGGGTGGGTGGTGGGTGGGTGATGGGTGGGTGGTGGGTGGGTGATGGGTGGGTGGTGGGTGGGTGATGGGTGGGTGGTGGGTGGGTGATGGGTGGGTGGTGGGTGGGTGATGGGTGGGTGGTGGGTGGGTGGTGGGTGGGTGATGGGTGGGTGATGGATGAGTGGGTGGGTGATGGGTGGGTGATGGGTGGGTGGTGGGTGGGTGATGGGTGGGTGGTGGGTGGGTGATGGGTGGGTGATGGGTGGTGGGTGGGTGATGGGTGGGTGGTGGGTGGGTGATGGGTGGGTGATGGGTGGGTGATGGGTGGGTGGTGGGTGGGTGATGGGTGGGTGATGGGTGGGTGATGGGTGGGTGATGGGTGGGTGGTGGGTGGGTGATGGGTGGGTGGTGAGGGTGGGTGATGGGTGGGTGATGGGTGGGTGGGTGATGGGTGGGTGGTGGGTGGGTGATGGGGGTGGGGTGGGTGATGGGTGGGTGATGGGTGGGTGATGGGTGGGTGATGGGTGGGTGTTGGGTGGTGTGATGGGTGGGTGATGGGTGGGTGATGGGTGGGTGGTGGGTGGGTGATGGGTGGGTGATGGTGGGGTGGGTGATGGGTGGGTGATGGGTGGGTGATGGGTGGGTGGGGTGGGTGATGGGTGGGTGGGTGATGGGTGGGTGGGGGTGGGTGGTGGGGTGGGTGATGGGTGGGTGATGGGTGGGTGATGGGTGGGTGGTGGGTGGGTGATGGGTGGGTGGTGGGTGGGTGATGGGTGGGTGATGGGTGGGTGGTGGGTGGGTGATGGGTGGGTGGTGGATGGGTGGTGGGGGGTGGTGGATGGGTGGGTGGGTGGTGAGTGGTAGTGGTGGTGGTTGGTAGGTGGGTGGTGGGTGGGTGAGTGGTTGTTGGTGGGTGGTGGATGGGTGGTGGTGGTGGGTGGGTGTTGGGTGGGTGATGGGTGGGTGGATGGGTGGGTGGTGGGTGGGTGATGGGTGGGTGGTGGGTTGGTGATGGGTGGGTGGTGGGTGGGTGATGGGTGGGTGATGGGTGGGTGATGGGTGGGTGGTGGGTGGGTGGTGGGTGGGTGATGGGTGGGTGATGGATGAGTGGGTGATGGGTGGGTGATGGGTGGGTGATGGGTGGGTGATGGGTGGGTGATGGGTGGGTGGTGGGTGGGTGATGGGTGGGTGGTGGGTGGGTGATGGGTGGGTGATGGGTGGGTGGGAGTGGGTGATGGGTGGGTGGTGGGTGGGTGATGGGTGGGTGATGGGGTGATGGGTGGGTGATGGGTGGGTGATGGGTGGGTGATGGGTGGGTGGTGGGTGGGTGATGGGTGGGTGATGGGTGGGTGATGGGTGGGTGGTGGGTGGGTGATGGTGGGTGATGGGTGGGTGATCTGGGGTGGGGTGGGTGATGGGTGGGTGATGGGTGGGTGACGGGTGGGTGATGGGTGGGTGGTGGGTGGGTGATGGGTGGGTGATGGGTGGGTGATGGGTGGGTGGTGGGTGGGTGATGGGTGGGTGATGGGTGGGTGATGGGTGGGTGGTGGGTGGGTGATGGGTGGGTGGTGGGTGGGTGGTGGGTGGGTGATGGGTGGGTGATGGGTGGGTGATGTGGGTGATGGGTGGGTGATGGGTGGGTGATGGGTGGGTGATGGGTGGGTGGGGGTGGGTGATGGGTGGGTGGTGGGTGGGTGATGGGTGGGTGGTGGGTGGGGGATGGGTGGGTGATGGGTGGGTGATGGGTGGGTGATGGGTGGGTGGTGGGTGGGTGGGGTGGGTGGGGTGATGGGTGGGTGGTGGGTGGGTGATGGTGGGTGGTGGGTGGGTGATGGTGGGTGGGGGTGGGTGATGGGTGGGTGATGGGTGGGTGATGGGTGGGTGGTGGGTGGGTGATGGGTGGGTGGTGGGTGGGTGATGGGTGGGTGGGGTGATGGGTGGGTGATGGGTGGGTGATGGGTGGGTGGTGGGTGGGTGATGGGTGGGTGGTGGGTGGGTGATGGGTGGGTGGTGGGGGGTGATGGGTGGGTGATGGGTGGGTGATGGGTGGGTGGTGGGGTGGGTGGTGGGTGATGGGTGGGTGGGTGGTGGGTTGGGTGATGGGTGGGTGGTGGGTGGGTGATGGGTGGGTGATGGGTGGGTGATGGGTGGGTGATGGGTGGGTGGTGGGTGGTGATGGGTGGGTGGTGGGTGGGTGATGGGTGGGTGATGGGTGGGTGATGGGTGGGTGGTGGGTGGGTGACGGGTGGGTGGTGGGTGGGTGGTGGGTGGGTGATGGGTGGGTGATGGGTGGGTGATGGGTGATGGGTGGGTGGTGGGTGGGTGATGGGTGGGTGATGGATGGGTGATGGATGAGTGGGTGATGGGTGAGTGGGTGATGGGTTGGTGGGTGATGGATGGGTTGGTGGGTGGGTGATGGGTGGGTGATGGGTGGGTGATGGGTGGGTGATGGGTGGGTGGGTGATGGGAGGGTGGGTGATGGGAAGGTGGATGACGAGGGTGAGTGAGTTGAAAGGAAAAAAGTTACGAAGGAAAACTTCCAAACCAGTCATTCCTGTTTCTTTCAAAAATGAAGAAAACAACAGGAAATATTATCACTAAATCCCCCCCATAAATAAATAAATAAATAAAATTTCAGGACGCATGGGGGGAAACGAGGATAGGATCTTTTCTGAGGCGGCTTAACATACCACAAAAAAAGGCCCTAGGGATATGTGAAATAAATTTTTCAGAGTTGTGTACCAGTGGAGTGAACTGGGCACTGCCACTGAGGGAAGATTCTCCATACTTAGAATCACAAGAAGCAGCCATGATGGAGGTTGATAAATTAGACACATGACTTGGGTATCTAAAGATACCCAAGTGTTGCATATGCGTCTAATTTATCACCATTTATCTACATGATTAAGGTTGCATCACTCGTTCAAAAAGGTAGAAAGCAAGGCCATGCGCTAGAGTTTAACCCTCCTTTTGTAGAAAATACATTAAATGTGGCCAGGCTCGTTTGTTAATTCAACACTGCTAGTCAGACACCATCAAGTGCTGCTTCCTCTCATGAGTATTTTCTAGTTGAGAGCTGCAGTGAATGAACAAACTGGGTTGCTGCTAATGAAAATCATAACCTTAATTTTTAAAGGGGTAGACCGGTAGGCCAGCGGAAGGCCTCGGTCAGATGACCAAAAGCTCCAGCTGTGGGTCATCACATGACTAAGACCCGCGTTAGGATACACTTGTACTGTTTCCTAACAAATCTTACCTAACCTAACCTAAACTGGGTCGTTGCGTGTTCCTCCCTTCATATACACCAACTCTTGCCTGCCCACACTATATACACACGCGTGCACACACTAGGAAATTAAAACAGCCCCGGAGTACCCACAAGTCTGATAATATCTAATAATACTAATATAAGAAAGGCGTTAGACAAACCTGGAGACCAATTCCAGGTGCGGTAAGACAATGCTGCGGGCCCGTTCCAGGTGCAAGGGACCAGATAAGAACGTGTGCCAACATAATCACAGCGTCTTCAGCTCTGCTGTTGCTGCAGCTGCTTCTGCTGTTCCTGATCCTTCTGCTGCTGCTGCTGCTGCTGCTCAGCCATTCTTCTAACTCTTATAATGTCTGCTGCAACGAGTGACCAGCCTGGTTCACCGTAAATGAAGTACAGATTTTGTTTTGAATAAATCTGAGCATGGTGCATGATGATGTGAAGTAATCTAGCTTATGCTTTCTTCAGCTCATTATGGGAACTAAAACAACGCTAAGAACCAAGAAAAAATAGAGTAGCATCTAGTGAGAGTGGTTGTCTTGGTTCTTATTACACAAATATATGGTTAAAAACAAATTTACAATTAAAAATTAATTTGTACATAGTATTATTTACTTATTTCTCAATGCTAAAATCTCTAACGAAATATTGTAAGAAAATCACGATGCAGGTTTGTTACTCCAACATAAAGAGAAAGAT
>NC_091299.1:28939391-28946891 GCF_038502225.1 Cherax quadricarinatus
GACAGGTGGCTTACAGCTTTTCATCTCATTTCCTGAAAAATCTCTAGTCGGTAGATACATGCAAGGGATGAGGTGAAAAGCTGTAAGCCACCTCCCTAGAAGCTGGCTGCCTTGGATCAAGACGTCTAGCGTGAGCTGGACGCCAAGGTATTGTCCAGTGTGGTACGGTCGGTAAAGCACTGTGTACCTTGTCCCAAGGTTCGTAGGTTCGAGTCTCCTTCGACCAGAGATCAGTGTATGTGAATATTTAGCCTGTCAGGAGCTATATAATGTTGCAAGACTGCAATTGCAGTCTTGCAACGCACTGAGAAGTGTGAAAGTACCTGAGCTAAAGATTTCCACCCCCGTAATCGCAGGACAGGCTAAATATTCACAAACACTAATCTCTGGTCGAAGGAGACTCGAACCTACGAACCTTGGGACAAGGTACACAATGCTCTAACCACCATATCGCACCGGGCCAATACCTTGGCGTCCAGTTCACGCTAGACGTTTTGATCCAAGGCAGCCAGCATTCAGGCAGGTGGTGTTAGCTATTTCATGTCATCCCCTGCGTGCATCGACCGATGGGAGATTTTTACAATGTTTAAAATTCGCAGAACAAGCTAAGATTAGTGTTAGTGAATATTTCGCGTGTTCTGCGAATTTTAAACATTGTAAAAATCTCTCGTCGGTCGATGCATGCAGGGAATGACATGAAATAGCTAACACCACCTGCCTGAATGCTGGCTGCCTTGGATCAAAACGTCTAGCTGCTCTCTATGTGATTGGGACAGCCGTGTAAGAGGTTCCCACTACATCAGGAGAGACTGACCACCTCGTCAACCATTGGAGTCTGGTATGAAAAATGTTCAACATCCACCTCTCATTGAACCAAACAAAATTTTGCTACCACCACAACACATAAAACTGCGGCTCATGAAAAACTTTGTAAAAGTTATGGATAAATACGGTCAGCGATTCAAGTATTTAATTCAAAATTTCCCTCACTGAGCGAGAAGTCTTCAATGGTCATCAGATTTGAGAGCTTCTTAAAGATGGTGACTCTGAATCAGACCTTCATAGGGAAGAGAAAGCTGTTTGGGAAGCATTCAAGTTAGTGGCGAAGGGATTTCTCGGAAACAGAAGGGAAGGCAACTATGAAGAATTGGTGGAAAACCTTATCAAGGCTTACGAGAACATGGGATGTAACATGTCACTTAAAATCCACTTTTTGGACTCACATTTAGACTTTTTTTTTCCAGCGAACTGTGAGGCAGTTAGTGACGATCATGGTGAAAGATTTCACCAAGATATTTCAACCATGGAAAAATGGTACCAGGGTAAATGGTACACAAGAATGCTTGCAGACATTGGCAAGAGATAATTCTTCAGCTCACTATAAGCGTCAAGCAAAAAGTCAGAGAGTAGGTACCTATTAGAGTTTAAAACATACTGACACATATTGTACGTTATAATAAAATAATCAAATATTACATGTCTCGTATATTTAAACCTATAGGCAACAAGCATTTTTCAAGGTGATATTTGGATTCAGGAAATACATAAGAATTAACTAATCTCATTTAAAAAGCAAACAAAAATTATTGACCAGTATAATCAATCATTGCAATAACCCGCTATAGAGAAATAAATATCAAAAGTCAAAAGAGGAAGAAAACAAAATAAAGAGGAAAGAGGAATGCGATGCAGATGATAATAAAGATATAGGAGGTGTAGGAGGGGAAGAGGAAACGATGAAAGAAAACGGAAAATATGTGAGCAGTAAACGATCTAGAAGACAAGGGGGAGGAAGATTTATAGAGGAACTTGAATATATGGCATGGGTATATGTATTGACAAGGCCGGCTAAAACGTTATTGAGGAACGCTGGTACTCAGGATTTACTCGAATATTTTGTGCTCATCTGTTTGTGATAGCCGGGGCAGAGACTTAGCTCCCGGCCCTAGGTTCACATTCTTCTGAATTCGTGAGCCCTGCTGTATCTTTCTGTAAGTTATGTATAGGATCAAATCATGGGATCTAACCCCAATCGCTCAATGGTTATAATAATAATGATAATAATAATAATAATAATAATAATACTACTACTACTACTACTAATAATAATAATAATAACAATAATAATAATAATAAATAAGAAAAATAATAATAATAATAATAATAATAATAATAATAATAATAATATCTTTATTTCTACAAGTACATGTACGAAGTATACAGGTCTAGCTGACATCAGTGACATACTACTATATAGAAAGCCGCTTGTTATGCAGAACATTTCGGACAAATTTAGATCAGTTTTGTCCCTGGATGCGACCCACACCAGTCCACTAACACCCAGGTACCCATTTTACTGATGAGGAATATAGACAGCCGGTGTAATAAAACATGCTCAATATTTCTACTCTCGCTGGAAATCGTTTGCAATAGTATTATTACGGTTTCGTGAGTTACGTAGCGAATCCAACACTTCACTGTCTAGGTCGTTCCACGTTCTGATCACTGAGGCTGAAGAAATATTTCTTATTATGTCTGTGACTCTTCTGTCTTTTCAACTTTCATCTATGCTTTGGTATACCTGCTATTTCCCTTATCTCGAACAATCTGTCCCTTGCCACCCTATCAATTATTCTCGGCATTTTTCATGTTATCTCGTCTCCCCCCTGGTCATTCTATCCTCTAATATCACTGTTTGGCTCTTTTAGTTTCGCGTCTTACCTTCTACCCTTAACCCCGGGACTAATCTTGTTACAAGCTTCTACACTTTTTCCAGTTTCTTGATGTGCTTGATTAGGTGTGGGTTCCATAGTGGTGCTGCATACTCCAAGATGAGCCCGATATATACCGTATATATATATATATATATATATATATATATATATATATATATATATATATATATATATATATATATATATATATATATATATATATAGTGAACGATTCTTTGAGATTCCTGATGTGATATAATGTGATTTTGTGTGGGTGTGTGTATGTGAGTATGTACTCATCTATATATGGTTGCAAGGGGTCGAGTCTTAGCTTCTGGTCTCGCCTCTTCGCTGGCCGCTCCTGGTTTCGGGAGGCTTATCGTATCTCGATACACAGATACATATGATACACATGGATACACAGGAGAGTCTTCAAGTGGACGACGTAGAGAGAGGACGTCGGCGATTCTGCTCCGAGTACCGAGACCCAAGTTATATTTTTTAGGTTATCCTAAGTAATACATTGATCAGAGCTGAGAGGAAAACTTGCTGTCACTTCGAGCACCATCCCCTTCAAGAGGGTAAGGCGGTGACTCGCTTGCTTGTCCCCTCTCTCCCCCCATCACCTCATCCTACCCCATCCTCACCCCACCCCAACATCTACACTGGCCCACACACTAACACACTACTTACACTGCTGTTCTTCTGCCTTTCCTGTCTTCTTTTTCGGCAGCTTCGCCTTTGGCGATTTAAAACAAGGCATTTTGACCATCCAGTAGCCCGTGCGGTTTTTTAAAATCCGGCCGATGTCTGCCTTGGGCCCTGTGTCCCCCTCACTCCTCGAGGGTAGACTATCTTAGGGGCTGACCTTCATAAGTCAGCTTACTTAGGATGTTCAGGATTGTCACAAAGAAAAGTTTTTCTTTTTAAAGCAAATTTTATATGTCAAATTTATATGTCACGACGAAAATACGAGTCAGAATACGTGTCACTGACAGTCAGAAGTCTAAGAAGGAAATACTTGAATGTATTTGTACAAATTTCATTGTTGCGCTAGTTGGTGTTTCCCAAACTCGCTCTGGTGCAGTACATCTCCCCTCTGAAGAGGAGCTACTTTAATTGCTTAAGAATGATGTTCTTGATACATTAAACAATCTGGGTATCATCCCCATTCCACCTGACAGCTACCTACGTATTTGTGGCAAGAATAAACAGTTTCCTGAAAGCCTCTTCTGCTGAGGAACTTATTGAAGAATTCTGAATTTAAGGTTCTCAAGGCGTATAAATTTACTAAACCTTCCAGCATACAGCAAACATTAAAATTAATCCTAGTGACACCAGCAGAAGCCAAATTTCTATGTCAAAATTCTATGAAATGCTTTGGCACCAGATGTACAACAGATCAAATCTCCATTGCAAGGCTCGTCAGTGTTACACAATGTTTTAAGTGTTATGAGTTTGGTCATAACACAAATAAATGTAGCAGCCAAAAAAAATTTGCAGTATATGCTCTGGTGAGCATGTTTTCAAGGATTGCTCTAACAGAACCCAACCCAAGTGTGCCCTTTGTAATGGGAAACATTATGCTGTTTCCCCTAGCTGCCCTGTTAGAAAATCTACAGTCCAGAATATTCTGGATGCTAAGAAACAGACAACCACTCAGAGAACCACTCCCCCAAGCACCTCCAACAATGCCCCAGGCTTCGTTCCCTAATCTATCTGGATCTGGTGGCACTCCTCCTGTTACTTCTACCAGTTCCAATGTTTGGACTTCTACCCCTCCTGCAGCGCCCCACACTAACTCTAATATGCACCAAGGACCGTCATCAATCCCTACGCCTCCTGGGTCCTCAGAGGTAGATGTTATGAGGGGTACACTGATGTTCATGTTGGCCAAGGAGATAGCAGGTAGCAATGTTAATCTCTGCTCCGATTTTTTAAATGATATGTTAGTAGCTAATGGGGTAAGGTCTTTAATCATCACAGACAATGTGCAATCATTACTGAACCAGCCCTCTCAGGACAGGAAATATGTGCCCTCCTCCACAACACATACTCAAACTTCACCCCACAAACAAGCCGTAATGGAAGACCCAGTTGCAAACACAACTCAGACTCAGACCAATGAGTTAATATCTGCCCCTACACTTGCGTCAGACACGGATATACAATCTACCGCTATTGAGGCTGAACCAACAGAACAGGTAGTTTCCAAGGCTACTCCAAATGGACTTCCAGACTTCCACACTTCCACATTGTGCCCCACTATCTCCTATAGTAAATGTTGTGAATATGCCACCTGACACAGGGAATACCATCCCTCAATTGTCAGATGATGAACCTGACGCATCAGTTAATATTACCAGCAGCAGTGAGGAAGAGGAAATAGCTAATACACAGAAAACCACTCAGAACTACAATCCTCCCTTTGATGAGTCGAGTAGGGAGAGCTTACACTCAACTCGCAGCTATAATGACTCAAGAAATCGTAATGACACGATTGCAAACAAACCATACCCCCGGCCGGGATTGAACCCGCTGTCATAGAGTCTCAAAACTCCAGCCCGTCGCGTTAGCCACTAGACCAGCTAGCCACAATAAGATTCATCCAACTAGGTATATTTCTACACCATAGAAAGGTTAGCACAGGCACCTCTGTGACCACAAATGCATTTGTGGTCACAGAGGTGCCTGTGCTAACCTTTCTATGGTGTAGAAATATACCTAGTTGGATGAATCTTATTGTGGCTAGCTGGTCTAGTGGCTAACGCGACGGGCTGGAGTTTTGAGACTCTATGACCGCGGGTTCAATCCCGGCCGGGGATATGGTTTCGCAGCTATAATCTCAGACACCAACCCTCTGTACGAAGCAAAAACTCAAACTCCACGAAATTAAGGGGAGTACAATTTTCAACTTAATATTCAACATTTCTTTAACAACCGCTATCTCCTTGAAGTCGAACTACACAATCACAACCCTGACATCATCCTTCTGAATGAAACAGCTATGAGAGCAGACCAACACATAAAGATACGTAGTTACTCTACTATCGAGAAATCGAGAGGGCCCTACAGTGGTGTGGCCGTCCTAGTGCAGCAAGGCTATGCATTTCGTAACATACACATTGATGAAGACAACATTATAGCAATAGAACTGATGACCTCATATGGTCAGTTAATTGAAGGAACTGGATATTTTCCTCCTAGACAACCATATATAGGGTCTTTTCCATACACCGGATCCTAAGTAGAAATATTCCTACAATCCTGGCAGGAGATTTTAATGCCCATCACCGTGCACTCTTCAACTGGGGAACTGGAAATCCGTTGGGTGACCTAAAGGGAAAACAATTATTCAATATAATGACAGCCTTCACTCGGGGACACCTGATATAGTCTTGACTAACAGAGATTGTGACCTATACCAGTGCAGAGTCTCCCCTGGTGGAAACGTAGGATCAGACCACATCCCTGTTATAATAACACTACAAGCATCGCCATTTAGAATGCCCACTCCTTTGAAACCCAACCTAAAACTCTAGGATTTGACCCCTTCAGGGGTCAAATCCTAGAGTTTCGCTTCAGAACAAGCCTTCAACTGTAACTGACGAAGTAATTAGCTCCCTCCACGAACGAATCATAGAGGCCACTCATGCAACTTGCAAATTAAATTAATCAAAGATCTATCAACAATATAAACCAACCAGGGAACTTAGGGATTGCATGAAAAATTATCAAACATAACGTAGAAAGCACCATCAGACAAGACAGTCCAAAAGGACAATACTGCCAAGGTTATGAAGGGACTTAATTACTATGATCACATTACACAAAGTGAATTATGGAAGTAACTTGTTCTTCAAGTTAATCAATACAAATGTCATCCTGAAATGTTCTGGAGCAAGATTCGCCAACTTCTAGGGGCAAAGCACAAGACCACCAGTTATCTAATACATTCCTTCACTGATGACGATGATGAGGAAGTTGATATAACAGTTGATGACCCACAAGACCAATACAATCTGATGGGTGATGTGTGGGAGAAAATTCTCTCACACAATGACAGTAGAAGATTTAATAATAACCATTAACATTGGGTCAATGAACGGAAAGGCGACAACCGAAGATGAACATCCCCTTACAAGACCAATCACACTCAGAGAGAAGAGTCAAGTGATCGGCAGAATGTGTAATAAAACCCCTAGCCTCTCAGGCATAACAGTTAAACAAGTAAAGTACTTACCCAGAAACTGCAAAATGTCTCTGGTAAATATCTTCAATGCCACCTTGGCCTCGGGACACTTTCCAATGGCTCTTAAGACAGCAAGGATGATATTCACTGCAAATCCCAATAAAGACATACATAAACCAGAGAACTATAGACCTGTTTCATTACTTAAAGTCACTGGTAAAGTCCTGGAGAAAATCATTTCCAAAAGATTAAACTACTACCTGGAGTACAATTACAGAGGAACTCAACATGTTATAAATATCTCAGCAGCATCTTCGATGCTGCTGAGAGCCTGAGGAAACAGGGCAAGCTTGCCCTAATTGCCACCAGGGATGTACACGAAGCTTTTGACACTTTGTTGCATGATGGACTCATATTTAAACTGGTTGACCAACCTGATCACAACTGAATCTTTCTCAGATTTATATACAACTTATTGTCAAAACGAAAAATAATCCCTACCTTTAACGGCAAGTCGGCAGAGCCTTTCATACCGACAGCTGGAGTATCACAAGGAAAATATGAATATGAGAGGGTAATAGAAAAAATGAACAC
>NC_091299.1:28951891-28956891 GCF_038502225.1 Cherax quadricarinatus
TCTGACTGAGTATTAGAGGTAGAGGACACAGAGTCGGGAGGATTGTCAGAGTCTGTCACATTAGTCTGGGTTGGAACATCATTATCATCACATACTAACTTCACATGATCCAAATGCGACTCTTTGTACTGACCAGTACTAATTTCTCTAACCTTATACTTATTGCCATTGATATATTCAACTACTCGATAAGGACCAACAAACTTTTGATCAAGCTTAGGCATTGCAGACGTTTTGTTAAAGTTAGTCAGCATAACTCTTGAACCTACTGTAATTTTGGACGGCTTTGCTCGAGTGTTTGCGACTCTTGTAAATTCTGCTGTTGATTTATGAAGTGTTTCATGGATTCTTTTAAAAATATTTTGAACTAAGCTGGTACGAGCTGCTATGAAATCATCAGGGTTGTAATTTGGTTTCGGGTTAGAATATAACAACTCATAAGGCAAACGTTTATCTACACCGTACAATGCATAATGTGGAGTGTCACCTATGGAAACATTGTAAGCAGAATTTATAGCACACTGCACATCAGGTATAACTTCATCCCAAGTTTCACTGTTGGGATTGATAGTGGCTCTCAAGACATCAAGTATTTTCTTATTAGTTCGTTCCATTAACTCATCACTGGCAGGATGATGAGGAACAATGGTAGATTTAGAAATCTTGTACAAGGTACACAAATTTTCAAGAATCTCATTACAGAATTCACCTCCATTATCTGTTACTAGGGACTTAGGGGTGGTATGCCTGCAGATAATGCGTTCTTTAAACGCTTTAGCTACTGTCTTGGCAGTCTTATCTGCAATAGGAACTAACTCACAATATCTGGTGAAATGGTCTACCATAACACACAGATGTTTGTTGCCTTGGAGGGAACATTGGAAATTAGTTAACAAATGTAGCACAACTCTTTCCCATGGTTCGCTAGTAGTTGGATACACTTGGATTGGATTAGGACCATTAACATTACCCTTGTGTTGCATGCAGGCACTACTTTTCTTAACATATTCAGAAATGTCAGTTGCCATACGAGGCCAAAAGTATTTCAATCTGGCTTATTATACTGAACGATCCACACCAGGGGTGTGCAACACCTGGTACATCGTGAACTAGCTGTAAGGCTACATTCACTAGTGACAGTGGAATTACTAACTAGTATACCCTTCTGCTAGGAGTACCCAACTCAGCTGTTTGATACAGTAATTCTTGGTTCATGACAAAGTCACTGATGGGTGCTGGTGGCTTCACAGTCAGAATAAGATCTTCCTGGAGCAGGAATCGAATGACACCAGACCACATGGGATCTGTTCTTTGAGCATTCTTTACATCCTCGGCAGTAAATGAGGGGTCTGCAGTACTATACTAACATGTTGGATAGTCAAGGTCCATCTGGCTAACCTTCCAATATGTTGTTTGTTCTGGAATAAAGGTATCAGTGGAGCATAAGTGTGTATCCACGTCTTTAGACATGATGATTATGTCATCTAAGCACACCATAAGTGCATTACCTATGAGACCTCTGAAGATATTAGTCATGAGCCTTGAGAACGTGATAGGGGAGGATCGTAATCCAAAGGCCATACGGAGGAAGTGATAATGACCTGTAGGAGTGGAGAAGCAGTTAGCTTTTGGCTGTCCTCATGAAGAGGGACTTGCTAAAACCATAACAAGTCCAGCGTAGAAAAGACTTTGTTATCTCTGATGTTACAGAAAAGATCACCACGTACAGGAAGTGGGAAGAGATCTGGAATAGTTTTCGCATTTAACTTTCTAAAGTCAATCACTGGGCGCCAAGTACCATCCTTCTTAGGTACTAGGATTAAGGGCACATTCCAGGGTGAATTACTAAGCGCAATAACTCCATCATCAAGCATTTGATTGATCAATTCTTCTGTGACAGCAACTTGTGAATGAGGCATTCTGTATGCAGGTATATAGATAGGTCTAGTGGCAGGTTCAGGTGGGACACAATGGAACAATAAGTTCGTTACACCCATCTTCTCATCTGGTAAGGCAATGGCTTTATGACGTTTGTTCAACAGAGTCAACAAACGCTTGACCTCGTCTGGGAAGTCAGTAGGAGCTAGGTCTTTCTCCTCAACTGGTGGAACGGATTGATCCAGTGAAGTGGATGAGGTCTCCCTGGTAGAAATAGCACCAACCCACTGGTCAGGTGACAACTCATCCTCTACCTGAACAGGGTAAGGATAGTGAACAAGGTCAACAAGATTGGTATTTGCTCTGAGGTGAACACTGTGACCAGAAGTGTTAGCTAGGAAGAAATGGATCTTACTATCTCTTACAACATGTAAGGATGGCTCAACAAATAAACCCTTTACTTTGCAGGAATCACTGTAAACTAGGACGTTATCACCATCTGGAACACTAGGAACAACAACAGACACTCTAGTGAGGGCACTAGCCACGACAGAAACGTCTTTCTGCAGATGGCATGTGACATCAACAAGAGATGGCATTACTAGTTGCAAGTAATTGTTTTCCGACAAGGTGTCCCCTGTGGAGAAACTACTACTTGAACTAGCAGACATTGCAGGGATAGGCTCAGCACTCAAGGTAGTCAGAGCTTCCTCGGACACTTGAGGTAACTGAAAGCCTGAAGTTCCACCTGCAAGCCTGAAGTTACAGGTGGAACACAGACAGGAGTGACAGGATCACCAGTGCCTGACCGCTTGGGTACGCTACTGGAAAATGCACTAGCTTGTAAGGACTTAATCCGAACGTCGTACTCTGCGGCAGTATGGCAGATCTCGGATCCAAGCAGGTAACCCCAAAATGGTACGATCAAGTCATCAATTTGGGCATGCAATCGGTAAGGGTTGACCACAATGTGTAAGTCTCGCATGGAAGCAAATCCCAGTAGAAGATCATCAGGGAAAGTAATCTGGTCGACAACAAGGAAGGAAGCAGTAAAGTCTCTACCTTGGGTAGAAAAGGTGAGGGAAGTCCGACCTCGGACATGCAGGTGAGAACCAGCTATTCCACTAAGGGAGGACACATGAGTCGGTTCTACGAGAAGGACATGTTGTAACTGCTTATCCTTAAACAAACCAGACCTGACAATATTGACTTGTGCACCAGAGTCCATGAACAAATGAACGGGCTCATTATGAACAGATGCTTGCACTATAGGGCCTATCGTTATATTTGAAGTTATGTGCAAAGAAAGGAGGGTTGTCATCAGAAAAGATTTGTTCTACTTCATCCCCAAAATCATCTACGTAAGAGACGTGTGAAGCAACATCATCAGCGGGATTGTCATTCTCGAGACTGCTTAAGGCTTCAAAGGAATTGTGAACGGGGATGGTGTACTCATTCTCACCTACTGTCACCATGGGACGGTTTGACTGGGGCGCTCGAATTTCCCCGAATTAGAAGAGTGAGCCAGGTTCTGGTTAGTCTGAGAACCACGATGTCTGTATCACAGTGGGCACCTGTGACGAGTGGGGTCCCACAGGGGTCAGTCCTAGGACCAGTGTTATTTTTGGTATATGTGCATGACATGATGGAAGCGTTAGACTCAGAAGTGTCCCTGTTTGCAGATGATGTGAAGTTAATGAGGAGAATTTAATCAGATGAGGACCAGGCAGGACTTCAAAGAGACCTGGACAGACTGGACACCTGGTCCAGCAACTGGCTTCTCGAATTTAACCCCTCCAAATGCAGTCATGAAGATCGGGGAAGGCCACAGAAGATCGCTGACGGAGTATAGGCTAGGTGGCCAAAGACTGCAAACCTCGCTCAAGGAGAAAGATCTTGGGGTGAGTATAACACCGAGCACGTCTCCGGAACCACACATCAACCAGATAACTGCTGCAGCATATGGGCGCCAGGCAAACCTGAGAAAAGCGTACTAGAGTATGCAGCACCTGTTTGGAACCCACACTTGATCAAGCCCGTCAAGAAATTAGATAAGTTCAAAGGTTTGCGACAAGGTTAGTTCCAGAGCTAAGGGGAATGTCCTATGAAGAAAGGTTAAGGGAAATCGGCCTGACGACACTGGAGGACAGGAGGGCTAGGGGAAACATGATAACGGCATACAAAATACTGCATGGAATAGATAAGGTGGACAGAGACAGGATGTTCCAGAGAGGGGACACAGAAACAAGGGGTCACAATTGAAAGTTGACGACCCAGATGAGTCAAAGGGATGTTAGGAAGTATTTCTTCAGTCATAGAGTAGTCAGGAAGTGGAATAGCCTAGCAAGTGAGGTAGTGGAGGCAGGAACCATACATAGCTTTAAGATGAGGTATGATAAAGCTCATAGAGCAGGGAGAGAGAGAGAGGACCTAGTAGCGCTCGGTGAATCTCGACCCCTGTAACTACAATTAGGTAAGTATATATGAACGACATGACGGAAGGAATAGACTCCGAAGTCTCGCTGTTTACAGATGATGTGAGGTAGATGAGAAGAATTCAGTCGGACGAGGACCAGGCAAAACTACAAAGGGATCTGTGACATTCATCACCTTCAAAACTACCATCAGAAAACATCTTATCTCCCTGATACACCCTGTCAACTAATAATACGAATACCACCTGGTGGTTCACACTTACACTCACTCACCCATTTGACCATAAACAGAAATATCAATCTCAATCTCAAAATAATGAAACTTAACTAGTCAAAAGTTGGCCTGTGATACTCCAATACTGAAACTATGTATAGTGCCAAAACAAAAGCATTCACATTGCTAAACTCACAAACTAGTATTTAGTCACATAGCCATAATACCAACTTACCTCATAATTTTGTAATATTTTAAACTTAAGATTTAATTTAAGTCTGCCCGAAATGCCTAACCATGCTAGGCGTTCTAGTGGTACACTCTGTAATTATTATTTTACTACATGTAAACCACACAATAACCAAATTCTGTAAACTCAGCATTGTAATACTTATAGAGAATAAAGTTTGAATTGAATCTGGACAGGCTGCAGGCCTGGTCCAGAAACTGGCTCCTGGAGTTCAGCCCCACCA
>NC_091299.1:28959391-28994391 GCF_038502225.1 Cherax quadricarinatus
CAAGATAAGGGTCCTAGAAGTTGAGATAAATAGGCTGGAGCGAGTTACAGGGGCAGTGACCAGAGAAGACACAGCATATGAAGCTGCGAGGCTGAACAGGAAGGAAGGAATTATGAATTATGCTAAGGTCACATCAATCTGCCAAGGAGGACCAAGGAGTGAAAGGGAAGATCAGCTGGTTGCAGATGGAGAGGGTGATAGGTCGAATGCTGAGGCACAACAAGGCTATCAAGAGCCACTGGAAAAATCAAGGGAGAAACTGACCACATACAGGCAGGATCCAGAGTCACAGAGGGTGAGGCAATGGGAGGAAGAAAGGGCAAAATCAGTGTTTATCCATGGGCTTCAGGAGAGAGAGGAAAGGACACACACTGAAAGGAAGCAGGAAGAAGGAAAGGAGATTGAGAAAATCATCACGGAAATAGGTGAAGAGATGGACGAGATTGTAAATTTTCAGAGAATAGGGGGGTACTCGAAGGGGAGAAACCGACCAATCAAGCTGATTCTCAGGACGGAAACAGTGCGGAACAGGATCCTCCAAGAGAAACCACAATTGAAATACTCGGAAGAGTACAAGAGGGTGTTCCTAGACAGAGACAGAACAAAATCAGAACGACAGCAGCTGAGGGAGAGGACAAAAAAACGAAAGGAGCTAGGAAAAGAGACAAGGAGGGAATCAGCAGAGGTCAGTCAGAGCAGGACAGAACAGCAAGGGCAAGCACACACACAACTACTCTCAGAACCATACAACCTATCACACCATCCCAACACACACTACAATCCATACCCACAGCCTCCACCCAACATCGAGCTATAGAATCCCACAGTATGCCACCAGGTCTCCCACCCCCACAGGCCCCCCAAACCACAGTGTTGGAAAGGAAACTGAAGGTATGGTACACAAACGCTGATGGAATAACAAATAAGTGGGAGGAGTGGCACGAAAGAGTCAAAGAAGCATCACCGGACATCATAGCTCTCACAGAAACCAAGCTTACAGGTATGATAACAGATGCCATCTTTCCAACGGGATACCAAATCCTGAGGAAAGACAGAGGGAACAGGGGGGGTGGAGGAGTGGCGTTGCTGATCAAAAATCGCTGGAATTTTGATGAGCTGGAGAGAGGAGATAGCGGAGAAGAAAGTGATTACATAGTGGGAACACTTCACTCTGGAGGTCCCAAGGTGGTAATAGCAGTGATGTATAACCCACCACAGAACAGCAGGAGGCCAAGGCAAGAGTACGACGAGAGCAATAGAGCGATGGTTGACACACTGGCTAGAGTGGCCAGAAGAGCTCATGCATGCAGGGCAAAGCTCCTGATCATGGGTGACTTTAACCACAAGGAGATCGATTGGGAGAACTTGGACCCACATGGGGGCCAAGATACATGGAGGGCTAAGATGATGGAGGTGGTACTGGAGAACTTCATGTACCAACACGTAAGGGACACTACAAGAGAGAGAGGAGAGGATGAACCAGCAAGGCTGGACTTAGTATTCACCTTCAGTAGTGCAGATATCGAGGACATCACATATGAAAGACCCCTTGGGGCCAGTGACCATGTGGTTTTAAGCTTCGAATACACAGTAGAGCTACAAGTGGAGGGAGAAGCAGGAAGGCCAGGACGAATGAAGCCAAACTACAAGAAAGGGGACTACACAGGAATGAGGAACTACCTGAACGGGGTTCAGTGGGACAGAGAACTGGCAGGGAAGCCAGTTAACGAGATGATGGAATATGTAGCAACAAAATGCAAGGAGGCTGAGGAGAGGTTTGTACCCAAGGGTAACAGGAGTAATGAAAAAGCCAGGATGAGCCCATGGTTTACCCAAAGGTGCAGGGAGGCAAAAACCAAGTGTGCTAGGGAATGGAAGAAATATAGAAGGCAAAGGACCCAGGAGAATAAGGAGAACAGTCGTAGAGCCAGAAACGAATATGCACAGATAAGAAGGGAGGCCCAAAGACAATATGAAAATGACATAGCAGCGAAAGCCAAATCTGACCCGAAACTGTTGTACAGCCACATCAGGAGGAAAACAACAGTCAAGGACCAGGTAATCAGGCTAAGGAAGGAAGGAGGAGAGACAACAGGAAATGACCGGGAAGTATGTGAAGAACTCAACAAGAGATTCAAAGAAGTGTTCACAGAGGAGACAGAAGGGACTCCAGAAAGACGGAGAGGTGGGGCACACCACCAAGTGCTGGACACAGTGCACACAACCGAGGAAGAAGTGAAGAGGCTTCTGAGTGAGCTAGATACCTCAAAGGCAATGGGGCCAGATAACATCTCCCCATGGGTATTGAGAGAGGGAGCAGAGGCGCTATGTGTACCCCTAACAACAATATTCAATACATCTATCGAAACAGGGAGATTGCCTGAGGCATGGAAGACAGCAAATGTAGTCCCAATCTTTAAAAAAGGAGACAGACATGAAGCATTAAACTACAGACCAGTGTCACTGACATGTATAGTATGCAAAATCATGGAGAAGATTATCAGGAGAAGAGTGGTGGAACACCTAGAAAGGAATGATCTCATCAACAGCAGCCAGCATGGTTTCAGGGACGGGAAATCCTGTGTCACAAACCTACTGGAGTTCTATGACATGGTGACAGCAGTAAGACAAGAGAGAGAGGGGTGGGTGGATTGCATTTTCTTGGACTGCAAGAAGGCGTTTGACACAGTTCCACACAAGAGATTGGTGCAAAAACTGGAGGACCAAGCAGGGATAACAGGGAAGGCACTACAATGGATCAGGGAATACTTGTCAGGAAGACAGCAGCGAGTCATGGTACGTGGCGAGGTGTCAGAGTGGGCACCTGTGACCAGCGGGGTCCCACAGGGGTCAGTCCTAGGACCAGTGCTGTTTCTGGTATTTGTGAACGACATGACGGAAGGAATAGACTCTGAGGTGTCCCTGTTTGCAGATGACGTGAAGTTGATGAGAAGAATACACTCGATCGAAGACCAGGCAGAACTACAAAGGGATCTGGACAGGCTGCAGACCTGGTCCAGCAATTGGCTCCTGGAGTTCAATCCCACCAAGTGCAAAGTCATGAAGATTGGGGAAGGGCAAAGAAGGCCGCAGACGGAGTACAGTCTAGGGGGTCAGAGACTACAAACCTCACTCAAGGAAAAAGATCTTGGGGTGAGTATAACACCAGGCACATCTCCTGAAGCGCACATCAACCAAATAACTGCTGCAGCATATGGGCGCCTAGCAAACCTCAGAACAGCATTCCGACATCTTAATAAGGAATCGTTCAGGACCCTGTACACCGTATACGTTAGGCCCATATTGGAGTATGCGGCACCAGTTTGGAACCCACACCTAGCCAAGCACGTAAAGAAACTAGAGAAAGTGCAAAGGTTTGCAACAAGACTAGTCCCAGAGCTAAGAGGTATGTCCTACGAGGAGAGGTTAAGGGAAATCAACCTGACGACACTGGAGGACAGGAGAGATAGGGGGGACATGATAACGACATACAAAATACTGAGGGGAATTGACAAGGTGGACAAAGACAGGATGTTCCAGAGATTGGACACAGTAACAAGGGGACACAGTTGGAAGCTAAAGACACAGATGAATCACAGGGATGTTAGGAAGTATTTCTTCAGCCACAGAGTAGTCAGTAAGTGGAATAGTTTGGGAAGCGATGTAGTGGAGGCAGGATCCATACATAGCTTTAAGCAGAGGTATGATAAAGCTCACGGCTCGGGGAGAGTGACCTAGTAGCGATCAGTGAAGAGGCGGGGCCAGGAGCTCGGACTCGACCCCCGCAACCTCAACTAGGTTAGTACACACACATGCGTGCGCACACACACACACACACACACACACACACACATGCATACACACACACACACATGCATACACACACACACACACATGCATACACACACACACACACACACACACACACACACACACACACACACACACACACACACACACACACACACACACACACACACACACACACACACACACACACACACACACATACACACACACACACACACACACACACACACACACACACACACACACACACACACACACACACACACACACACACACACACACACACAGGCCTAGTGTCTAATCGACATGTGCCTAGGACAAAATGGTAACTAACTAACTAACGTGTTAAAACTTTATTTGCAGTCAGCGGAGTCAGGGTATTTTTCCAGAATGGTCTGTAATATACCAGTGTGAATAAGGAATAAGGATGTGGGTAAAATACTTTGTCATTTCTTGAACATTTCTGAGTAAGTTGTCAGTGAGGTCACTAATTTGATCTCATTCCAGCACATAATGACGCAAGGTCTGACAATTGTTCATCAGGCAAAGTTTTAACCTCCGCTACGTTCTGCTCAGGAAAACGTTGTGTACCTGAAGTTCAGTCAGTGATCGTCATTCTCCAAGGCGGAGCTGAGTCCCGTGAAGGTCTCAGTAATAATAATAATAATAATAATAATAATAATAATAATAATAATAATAATAATAATAATAATAATAATAATAATAATAATAATAATAATAATAGTAATAATAATAATAATAGTTATAATAATAATAACACTAACAATAATAACATTAATAATAATAATAATAATAATAATAATAATAATAATAATAATAATAATAGTAATAATAATAATAATTTATAATAATTGATAATAATAATAAAAATAATAATTTACAATAATTCATAATAATAATAATAATAATAATAATAATAATAATAATAATAATAATAATAATAATAATAATAATAATAATAAGGTATGAATTATAATGCACCTAATAAAAAATTACGATAAAAAGTTTTTATGCGTGATTTTTTAATTTATTTTCTCTGTCATGCAGATAAACGATTGTCTGATAACACCCTTGTTTTGAAGCTGTGTATAATAATAATAATAATACCTCTTTGATGGTTATATATATATATATATATATAATATATATATATATATATATATATATATATATATATATATATATATATATATATATATATATATATATATTATATGTATATATATATATATATATTATTTGTCTTTGCTCCACTTTTATGCATTATGCTGTATGGCAAATCGGTAGATACATAATTAATAATTATAATAATAATAATAATAATATTTCTGTAAGTACATTATACAACTTATACACCATAGCTGACAGAAACTCTTGCCCATGACATTGCTCCAGGCGGGAGGCTGCGACAGACTGGCAGCGAACTACACGGTGCCACCCCCTTGGGCACCAGAGCTGTTTGCGGTGAGCTGGACAACCCTACCAGACAGCAAGAGGCATTGCACCCGGGACATTCTGCACCACCTTGCCTCGGCTAGCATTGTGGGTGCGGAAGGCCCAGGGTGTGTGCCATATTACACTGATGGCTCCAGAGACCCAGTGGCAGGCCGCACAGCTGCTGGGATGTTCCACAGCAATCTGACAGCAGGTTGGCGCCTCCCAGACCATTGCACCATCCTCCAGGCCGAACTCTTTGCCATCCAACAGGCTCTGCGGCATGCTCTTGCAGACCATCAGCATCCCCCCATCATCCACGTTGATTCCAAGGCAGCAATCCAAGCGCTTATGCACAGAGAGCCAAAGGACAACATACACTTAATCACATCCATCCGGGGTGACCTGCAGACTCTCATGGCCCAGGGTCGCAGGGCTGCCATCAACTGGATCCCGAGCCATGTGGGTGTCCCTGGCAATGATGCTGCAGATGGGGCTGCTAGGACTGCAACCCTCGAGGCACAGCCACATGCTGCGATCTCCATCAGCCTCAGCCAGATTGCGCTGTTGGCTGCTGGTGCGGCGAGGCGCCCATTCCCTGACCCTGGGGAGTCACGGAGCCTCTGTTGGTATGTCAGGGCGACCCACAGGGTGCCCCCTCCAAGTCTTCGGACACAGTCCAGGGAACTGAGGGTGCATATCCACCGCCTACGCTTAGGGTATCCCACCACTGCGCGGATTGTTGAACGGGCACGAGAGGAGCTCTGTGCCCATTGTGACCGAATGGTTCCGCAGCCCTTGGTGCACTACCTGTTAGACTGCCCGGCTACGATGCCCCTTCGCCGTAGACACTTCCCATTGACCCCAGTGGGGCAGACCCGAGAGAGTGAGGCAGCACATCTTGTGTACTTGGCTGTCAGGGACTTGGAAACCTTACTTCCAGTCCTTGCATGTCATCCGCCCCCCCGCTGAAGTTGCTGCTTTGGGCCTGCTTTGGGCCTGCTTTGGGCCTGCTTTGGGCCTCCATTGCACTGCACACCAGCCACTGTTAGTGCACACTAACGTTTGGTACGTCATCTGGCCATAGGGCCGGTGAGGTACCTCCCCCCCCCTTTCCTGCTGAAGACCTGCCACACAGGTGCAAGTAAGGATAAATGTCACTTCCCTACCCGGGGAGCCAATGCCGGGTCACCAAAATGGAAGAGACCCGGGCCGGGATTACCGGCGAATCAAATAGAATAGAATAGAACCATAGCTGACATCAGTGACATATTATAAAGGAAGTCCCTTATTATGCAGATCATTTCGGGTAAATTAGGTTAATTTTGTCCCAGGATGCGACTCACACCAATCGGCTAATACACAGGTGCCTGTTTTACTGCTAGTTGAACATGGACAGCAGGTATCTTAAGGAAATACGCCCTAATGTTTCCACCCGTGCCAGAGATCGAACCACGCACCTCAGTGTGTGTGAGCTGAGTGCGCTACCAACCGAGTAAGTTGTGTTTCTGTTCGTAAGAAATTTATTTATTTTGGGTCGTTTTGGATGCTGACATTTATTTTTTATGCTGTGTCTGCCGCTCACCCCACACACATTACTTATTGCAGTACTTTTGGTGTACGATTTAGCACAGTAATGTGCTAGTCGTAGTACTACTAGTACTATTACAGCTATAATTATTACTAATATTGCTACAACCTTTGAAGCTTCTCTTCAGGATCTCTTAAAAGAACCGTGTCATCGGCAAAGAGCAACTTCGACACTTGCCACTTCGTATCAGGTTATGTTTTAATCCCTCACACTCTGCTGGAACACCCTAAGATAAGATTTCGTTCGGATTTTTAACCCCGGAGGGTTAGCCACCCAGGATAACCCAAGAAAGTCAGTGCGTCATCGAGGACTGTCTAACTTATTTCCATTGGGGTCCTCAATCTTGTCCCCCAGGATGCGACCCACACCAGTCGACTAACACCCAGGTACCTATTTGCTGCTTGGTGAACAGGACAACAGGTGTAAGGAAACGTGTCGAAATGTTTCCACCCGCCGGGAATCGAACCCGGACCCTCCGTGTGAAGCGGGAGCTTTAGCCACCAGGCCACCTGGCCACCTAGCATGCATTATTATACACTGTTAAACAACCATGGTGACATCACCTATTTCCAGCCAAGAGATCACTGCTCGAGTGATGCTCCAGCTCTGCATCCCCAACTAATAGATCGTTGCATCCACACCGCATTTTTTCAACATGATTGATTGTTATGGAATTAACCTAAAGTGTTTAAATCTATGTTCAATTTGTTTTTATTCTTTTTTTTTGCTTGCCCTTTCTAGAGTTCGCTCACACCATTTCTTCATCAATTTCACACCTCCCTCCCTCCTATACCTCTCTCTTCTACACACACTTGACCCCCGAAACTCTCTCCAGGTAACCTCCAGGTAACAGCCTCTGTCTGTCTGTCTGTCTGTCTGTCTGTCTGTCTGTCTGTCTGTCTGTCTCTCTCTCTCTCTCTCTCTCTCTCTCTCTCTCTCTCTCTCTCTCTCTCTCTCATGCCTCTCCCTGACCAGAACAACAAAAATTTTGGCGATAACAAGAGCAATTTAAATTCACAAAAGTTGCAACGAGATTTGTTGAGAGTTTTTGCTCTTGCGAGTATTGCAAGTTAAGAGGACCAGCTCCTAAGATAACAATCCCAGTTGACGATCCAAGAGCACTCATTGCAACGACCATTCATTCATAAAGACCATTAGCCTCTCTCTCTCTCTCTCTCTCTCTCTCTCCTGGTCCTTTTCCATCTCCCTCCATCCCACCGTTTTTTTATCCCTCCCTCCCACCCTTCTCTGTCCCTGCGTCATGGATATGTACCTCTCCACGTGACAATAAACCCCCGGTCGTTGAACAGTCTCGGGGTAATAGAGGAGTTACCCCTGCCAACCCGAGGCTCCGTTTTCTAATTGTATTTTCCAGCGGCAACGATTTTATATTTTTTTTCCTTTTCCAGAATCTTGAAGCTCTCTGGCGTAGGAGAGTCGGTGAGGGTTCTCCACCATTCCCCTCAACTACACTGAGGGGGAAAATGCCTCTTCCTCGCCTCTTATGTCACTAACAGACACTTAAGAGTCTCTCGGGAACAGCAGGTGAGAGTGGGAGGCTAAGTGGTAGGGTGGAGGAGTGGGCGAGTTAGCAGTGACTGATGGTGTAATGTGCTGATGTGTGTGCTTGTTTGTGTCTGATGCTGCTGCTGTTGAGGGGCACAACCCTAATGGCAATGTACCTTATTTACATAAACGCTCGTGTGTGTGTGTGTGTGTGTGTGTGTGTGTGGGTGTGGGTGTGGGTGTGTATTGTGTGTGTGTATTATGTGTGGATGTGTACTCACCTATTTGTACTCACCTATTTGTGGTTGCAGGGGTCGATTTACAGTTCCTGGCCCAGTCTATCTGCTGGTCGCTACTAGGTCCACTGTCTCCCTGCTCCAAGAGCTTTATCGTACCTTTTCTATGACTGAAGAAATAGTTCCTAACAGCCCTATGATTCATCTGAGTTTTCAACTTCCAGTTGTGACCCCTTGTTGCTGTGTCCTATCCCTGAAACATCCTGTCCCTATCTACCGTGTGTGTGCGTGTGTGTGTGTGTATACGGGCTTCATACAAAATTTTAAGAGCAGGTACGATAGAACCTAAGAGGTTAGGAGGGAGTGAATCTGGCAAGAGCAAGCTGAGATGCGGGACCCAAGAGTTAAGATTCGACCCCTGCAACCACAGACAGGTGAGTACATATAATCTCTCTCTCTCTCTCTCTCTCTCTCTCTCTCTCTCTCTCTCTCTCTCTCTCTCTCTCTCTCTCTCTCTCTCTCTCTCTCTCTCTCTCTCTCTCTCTCTCTCTCTCTATCTCTCTCTCTCTCTCTCTCTCTCTCTCTCTCTCTCTCTCTCTCTCTCTCTCTCTCTCTCTCTCTCTCTCTCTCTCTCTCCCTCTCTCTCTAAGTGAATTTTTTTTACAGTATCAGGACGAGAGTTCCTACAAATATTTTACAAGCTGCGACGTTATCCTGCATCAGTGATGACAAAGTACACTTGGGAGACTGACGAGAGAAGCTGCAGAAGTTGGTGAAGGAGTTGAGAAGTGTGTGTAAAGGAGCAAGTTAAAAGTAAACAGAGAAAAGAGCAAGGTAATGAGAGTAAGTAAAAGTCTATACAACGGCAGATTAGAAAAGAGACTGAAATAGAAAGTGCTAAGGAAGGTAATATGTTTATATATATATATATATATATATATATATATATATATATATATATATATATATATATATATATATATATATGTATATATATATATATATATATATATATATATATATATATATATATATATATATATATATATATATATATATATATATATACACAAACACAATGAAATATATTTTTTCCGTTTGGTTCAGAATGATTTTTGCGAAATTATTGCATACACAAAGTTTCTCTTCGGCAAATAGAGCGTGTCTATTTAAGTAAAAATCGCAAGTTTTACCTATTCTGCACGATACACACACATACACACACACACACACACACACACACACACACACACACACACACACACACACACACACACACACACACACACACACACACTTGAAAACCTCATGCATCAACATGTCAGGGACACAACCAGAGAGAGAGGGGAGGATGAGCCAGCAAGACTGGATCTTGTGTTCACCCTGAGCAGTTCAGACATTGAGGACATCACTTACGAGAGGCCCCTTGGAGCTAGCGATCATGTGGTTCTGAGTTTTGACTATATAGTAGAGTTACAAGTGGAGAAGGTAACAGGAACTGAAGGGGACAGGCCAAACTATAAAAGGGGGGACTATACAGGTATGAGAAACTTCCTGCAGGAGGTTCAGTGGGACAGAGAAATGGTAGGAAAATCAGTAAACGAGATGATGGAATATGTGGCAACAAAGTGCAAGGAGGCAGAGGAAAGTTTTGTTCCCAAGGGAAACAGAAATAATAGGAAGACCAAAACGAGTCCTTGGTTTACCCGAAGGTGTAGGGAGGCAAAAACTAAGTGCAACAGAGAATGGAAAAGGTACAGGAGGCATAGGACCCAGGAAAACAAGGAGATTAGTAGAAGAGCCAGAAACGAGTATGCGCAGATAAGGAGGGAGGCCCAGCGACAGTATGAAAACGACATAGCATCGAAAGTCAAATCTGACCCGAAACTGCTGTATAGCCACATTAGGAGGAAGACAACAGTCAAGGACCAGGTGATAAGGCTGAGGAAAGAAGGTGGAGAACTCACAAGAAACGATCAAGAGGTATGTGAGGAGCTCAACACGAGATTTAAGGAAGTATTTACAGTAGAGACAGGAAGGACTCTGGGGGGACAGACCAGATGGGGACACCAACAAGGAATACACCAACAAGTGTTGGACGACATACATACAGATGAGGAGGAGGTGAAGAAACTGCTAAGGGACATCGATACCTCAAAGGCAATGGGACCGGACAACATCTCTCCGTGGGTCCTTAGAGAGGGAGCAGATATGTTGTGCGTACCACTTACCACAATCTTCAACACATCCCTGGAAACTGGGCAACTACCTGAGGTATGGAAGACGGCAAATGTAGTTCCCATTTTCAAAAAAGGAGACAGAAAAGAGGCACTAAACTATAGACCTGTGTCATTGACGTGTATAGTATGCAAAATTATGGAGAAGATTATCAGGAGGAGAGTGGTGGAGCACCTGGAACGGAACAGGAGTATAAATGCCAACCAGCACGGATTCACGGAAGGCAAATCCTGTGTCACAAACCTTCTGGAGTTTTATGATAAAATAACAGAAGTAAGACAAGAGAGAGAGGGGTGGGTTGATTGCATCTTCTTGGACTGCAAGAAGGCCTTTGACACAGTTCCTCACAAGAGATTAGTGCAGAAGCTAGAGCATCAGGCGCATATAACAGGAAGGGCACTGCAATGGATCAGAGAATACCTGACAGGGAGGCAACAACGAGTCATGGTACGTAATGATGTATCACAGTGGGCACCTGTGACGAGCGGGGTCCCACAGGGGTCGGTCCTAGGACCAGTGCTATTTTTGGTATATGTGAACGACATGACGGAAGGGTTAGACTCAGAAGTGTCCCTGTTTGCAGATGATGTGAAGTTAATGAGGAGAATTAAATCTGATGAGGACCAGGCAGGACTTCAAAGAGACCTGGACAGACTGGACACCTGGTCCAGCAAATGGCTTCTCGAATTTAATCCTGCCAAATGCAAAGTCATGAAGATAGGGGAAGGGCACAGAAGACCACAGACAGAGTATAGGCTAGGTGGCCAAAGACTGCAAACCTCACTCAAGGAGAAAGATCTTGGGGTGAGTATAACACCGAGCATGTCTCCGGAAGCACACATCAATCAGATAACTGCTGCAGCATATGGGCGCCTGGCAAACCTGAGAACAGCATTCCGATACCTTAGTAAGGAATCATTCAAGACACTGTACACCGTGTATGTCAGGCCCATACTGGAGTATGCAGCACCTGTTTGGAACCCGCACTTGATAAAGCACGTCAAGAAACTAGAGAAAGTACAAAGGTTTGCAACAAGGTTAGTTCCAGAGCTAAGGGGAATGTCCTATGAAGAAAGATTTAGGGAAATCGGCCTGACGACACTGGAGGACAGGAGGGTCAGGGGAGACATGATAACGACATATAAAATACTGCGTGGAATAGACAAGGTGGACAAGGACAGGATGTTCCAGGCAGGGGACACAGAAACAAGAGGCCACAATTGGAAGTTGAAGACACAAATGAGTCAGAGAGATAGTAGGAAGTATTTCTTCAGTCATAGAGTTGTAAGGCAGTGGAATAGCCTAGAAAGTGACGTAGTGGAGGCAGGAACCATACACAGTTTTAAGACGAGGTTTGATAAAGCTCATGGAGCGGGGAGAGAGAGGGCCTAGTAGCAACCGGTGAAGAGGCGGGGCCAGGAGCTAGGACTCGACCCCTGCAACCACAAATAGGTGAGTACAAATAGGTGAGTACACACACACACACACATGGAGAGCCAAGATGATGGATGTGGTTGTGGAAAACCTCATGCATCAACATGTTAAGGACACTACCAGAGCGAGAGGGGAGGATGAACCAGCAAGACTGGATCTTGTGTTCACCCTGAGCAGTTCAGACATTGAGGACATCACATATGAGAGGCCCCTTGGAGCTAGTGATCACGTCGTTCTGTGCTTTGAATACATAGTAGAGTTACAAGTGGAGAGGGTAACAGAAGGTGAATGGGAAAAGCCAGATTATAAAAGGGTAAACTACATAGGTTTGAGGAACTTCCTGCAGGAGGTTCAGTGGGACAGAGAACTGGTAGGAAAGTCAGTAAACGAAGTGATGAAATACGTAACAACAAAATGCAAGGAGGCTGAGGAAAGGTTTGTTCCCAAGGGCAACAGAAATAATGGGAAGACCAGCACGAGTCCCTGGTTTACCCGACGGTGTAAGGAGGCCAAAACTAAGTGCAATAGAGAATGGAAAAAGTACAGAAGGCAAAGAACACAGGAAAATAAGGAGATTAGTAGAAGAGCCAGGAACGAGTATGCACAGATAAGGAGGAAGGCCCAGCGACAATACGAAAATAACACAGCATCGAAAGTCAAGTCTGACCCGAAACTGCTGCACAGCCACGTCAGGAGGAAGATAACAGTCAAAGACCGGGTGATCAGGCTGAGGACAGAAGGTGGGGAGCTCACGAGAAGCGATCACAAGGTATGGGAGGAGCTCAACAGGAGATTTAAGGAAGTATTTACAGTAGAGATAGGAAGAGCTCTGGGAAGACAGCACAGAGGGGAACATCAACAGGGAATATACCAACAAGTGTTGGATGACATACAAACAACGGAGGGGGAGGTGCAGAAGCTGCTAAGTGACCTTGATACCTCAAAGACGATGGGACCGGACATCTCCCCGTGGGTCCTTAGAGAAGGAGCAGAGACGCTGTGCGTGCCACTAACCACAATCTTCAATATATCGTTGAAACTGGGCAACTACCTGAGGTATAGAAGACGGCAAATGTAGCTCCCATTTTTAAGAAAGGAGACACAAAAGAGGCACTAAACTACAGACCAGTGTCACTGACGTGTATAGTCTGCAAAGTCATGAAGAAGATTATCAGGAGGAGAGTTGTGGAGCACCTGGAATGGAACAAGATTATAAACGACAACCAACATGGATTCATGGAAGACAAATCCTGTGTCGCAAACCTTCTGGAGTTTTATGACAAGGTAACAGAAGTAAGACACGAGAGAGAGGGGTGGGTGGATTGCATTTTCCTGGACTGCAGGAAGGCCTTCGACATGGTTCCTTTTCAAGAGATTAGTGCAGAAGCTGGAGGATCAGGCGCGTATAACAGGAAGAGCACTTCCATGGATCAGAGAATATCTGTCAGGGAGGCAACAACGTGTCATGGTACGTGAAGAGGCATCACAGTGGGCGTCTGTGACGAGCGGGGTCCCACAGGGGTCAGTCAGTGCTATTTTTGATATATGTGATTGCCTTGATGGAAGGGATAGACTCTGAAGAGTCCCTGTTCGCAGATGATATGAAGTTAATGAGAATAATTAAATCAGATAAAGATCAGGCAGGACTACAAAGAGACCTGGACAGGCTGGACACGTGGTCCAGCAACTGGCTTCTTGAATTTAACTCAGCCAAATGCAAAGTCATGAAGATTGGGGAAGAGCACAGAAGACCGCAGAGTATAGGCTAGGTGGCCAAAGACTGCAAACCTCACTCAAGGAGAAAGATCTTGGGGTGACCATAACACCGAGTACGTCTCCCGAGGCACACATCAACCAGACAACGCCTGGCAAACCTGAGAATAGCGTCCCGATACCTTAGTAAGGAATCGTTCAAGACACTGTACACTGTGTACGTGAGACCCTTACTGGAGTATGCAGCACCGGTTTGAAACCCGCACCTGGTCAACCACGTAAGAAGTTAGAGAAAGTACAAAGGTTTACAGCAAGGCTAGTTCCGGAGCTCAGGGAAATGTCCTACGAAGAAAGGTTGAGGGAAATCGGACTGACGACACTGGAGGACAGGAGAGTCAGGGGAGACATGATAATGACATGCAAAGTACTGCGTGGAATAGATGAGGTGGGCTGAGACAGGATGTTCCAGAGATGGGACACAGAAACAAGGGGTCACAAGTTGAAGACTCAGATAAGTCACAGGGATGTTAGGAAGTATTTCTTCAGTCATAGAGTCGTCAGGAAGTGGAATAGCCTAACAAGTGATGTAGTGGAGGCAGGAACCATACATAGCCTTAAGATGAGGTATGACAAAGCTCAGGAAGCAGAGAGAGAAAGAGAGGACCTAGTAGCGATTAGTGAAGAGGAGGGGGCCAGGAGCTGAGTCTCGATCCCTGCAACCACAGTTAGGTGAGTTAGGTGAGTACACACATATTCCAGTAGGTAGGTCGGTAGACGGGACTCATCCCTTGATGCTGAATTGCTCTTGTGTCAAGGAATTGTTGCTGTTCTCCCTTTCTGGCCAAACCACATTACTTCTCGTTCCTCAAGAGCTGTTATGATTCCCATGGGATTAATTACTTTCCTCAAAAACATAAAAATAATAATAATAACAACCTCGTTCCACCTCCGGCATCTTAATCAAAGCAGAACCCTGTGCATGGTGACTCTTCTCTCTCTCTCCTGGTCTCGACCTGGCTGTTCTCCAACACCAATAAAACCTTCAACACCAGTGACTCAGTTTCGAGAACAGTGAGAACACGACTGTCACACAACACGACGGACCGCCATCGCGTCGGGAACAGGTTCAAACATCATACAAACAGTATAAAAAGATAGTCAGCTGATCACACAAAGGCCCTGACCCACGGTTGGCTCTAAAGAGTTAAAACCTCTCAATTACACGAGGTACATGTCGCCTGTACCCCACCAGTCAAAATACTCTAATCCTGAAAATAAGGATTAAAATCAATCATCATATATTCACTGAAACACATACATAATTTTGTCTTCAACCTCATCATATATCCTCTTAGTGCCTTACTAATAAAAACATTGCTAGAGGAAGGTTTCTGAATAAGCTGAGGCAGGGTAACAGTTCTTGCCTTGTAAATAAATAAAGGAACGCTGAGTGGAACCCCTCTAACACTCTCGAGTATAAATAAAATAAACTTACCTCCCCCCCCCCACTGCAGAACTCACAAGGAAACAGACCAACAGAAACTCAGACAAAACCAGGGAAGTAATGGGGGCTGAAAATAACAGTGACAGCCGATACACTATCTGTGAGGGAAAGATGAGGGGAGGGGGAGGAAAGAGAGAGACAGAGAGACAGAGAGAGAGAGAGAGAGAGAGAGAGAGAGAGGGGGGGGGGGCGGCTAGCGGCAGACCCAAAATAGAACTCATCTCTCGTATCAGCAGCAAAGCACCCGAGGATAGCTGCCGCAGCAAAATGGAACTGAATAGGCAGGAGCGGCTGCTCCCAGACTTAATCCCCCACCATACCGAGAAGTATGTAGATCTGTTTCACACTTTGTAGTGTCCCCTAACCCAGCTCAGTTCTCTATTTCTGCAGGTAATTTTTGTGCCATAAGACGATTACCTGGATAACCATTCAGCTACCTGTGCCTAGTCAAAGCTCAGACACGCAGGTCATCTCACATAAAACTCCGTGACCAGTCATCATCCAGCAGCAGTGACCACATGTGGAACCTCCCTTAGTAACTCGACTTAGGAAAACTGATAAGGTTTCTGACAATTCCTCAGGTATTCACCATAAGCGTCAGGAGTCACCATGGAGTAATCTTTGTACGTTGTAGTAAATAGGCACATGTAAAGTTTATTTCTTTAATCATTCCTAGTCACCTGCAAATTATGTACTTCGAGTAGTCCGTAAATTATAGCTGGCTTATACAAGTGTGTTTAATGTACAGACCTCAACCTTCTGATGGGCAATATTGTGCTTAACACAACGGTGTAACTTTCACTTCGTTATAATGCTTAGTGACGCCACAACAGTACCTCACATGCAATGACTATGGTGAACGCTTGTCTTCTGTTTACTTGAAATACTTCACAAAGGCTAATGAACTTCTCAATTTTCTTTACCCGAAAAAGTTTGTGAATTTTGGTGATTTTTTTTTGTTTACGTAAGAGCTGTGTGGAATTTTCTCCCCTCGTAACTCTGGCTCTTCCCTCGACTCATTAGTGATGAATCTTCTTGAAGACACACTTGAAGACCATGTCGTGGATGTCGGTTTATCATACCAAGAATCTGTCTTCCTCTCCCTGAACACTACAACAGATGGAGAGACAAACAATGCGGAAATGCTACCAAAGCTCTTCTTTCAGAGATTTCCTTCACCCAATAATAACAATAATCGTTATTTCTACAAGTACATGTACAAGGTATACAGACCATGGCTGACATCAATGGCATACTGCTATATAGAAAGCCGGTTGTTATGCAGAGCATTTCCCCAAATTAGATTAATTTTGTCCCTAGAATGCGACCCACACCAGTCAGCTAATACCCAGGTACCTATTTACTGCTAGGTGAACATGGACAGCAGGTGTCTTAAGGGAACACCCCTAATGTTTCCATCCGTACCGGGAATCGACCCACGGACCTCAGTGTGTGAGATGAGTGCGCTAGCAATCGAGGTACGGGACACCCTGTGGCACTCTGTACTCGAGCACAGTGCCCATAACAAATTATATGTCCTCACCGGTCACATTATGTATTTCCAACGTTAATGCTTTCTATTCGAGAGGATACGACTGAGCCTGTAGATTATCTCTGGTGTGGATACCGATGTTTTGAGGCAGATAATGAAAAATAAAACGCTTGGAGGGGATACAAAAAGTTTTCTTCTACTCACAACAAGAAGTTCCACAGACAAATGGTGAAAAAACAGAAAGGCTTTGTCATATTTTTTCTGCCTGCAAATGAACGGAGACAGAATTAGATTTTGCCACCGAAGCTGCTGGTTTTTAGTGCATCCAATATCTATGCTGTGGACGGCACTGCAAGACCAATTGGATACACAAAAGGCCAAGGAAGTAGGTCCCAAAAGGGGTAACAGGAGTACACCTTGATTTATATCTACAAATTGTCTTATCTGTTGCAAGAAAATTTTGGATATTAGCTTAATATGTCTGGTATCTTATTTTCATTTCTATAATAACTTGACATATTTGTGTATGCAATAATTTCGCAAAAATCATTCTGAACCTAACGAAAAAAAATTTGATTGTGTTTGTTATTATTAAATTATTGTAAACTTATCTAAAATATATTTAGTTGGATTAAGGTAAATTAAATTGTACTTGTTATAATATGGTTAGGTAAGTTTTCTAAGGTTCTTTTGGTACAAAATTATTAATTTTTATATTAACATAAATAAAAAAATACTATATGTTTAAACGAACAAGAGAAAATTTTAGAAAGGACTTAATTTTAAATGAGTTCTTGTTAATTGATCAATTTTACCTATTCGGCTCGATATATATATATATATATATATATATATATATATATATATATATATATATATATATATATATATATATATATATTTTATTATCACACTGGCCGATTCCCACCAAGGCAGGGTGGCCCGAAAAAGAAAAACTTTCACCATCATTCACTCCATCACTGTCTTGCCAGAAGGGTGCTTTACACTACAGTTTTTAAACTGCAACATTAACACCCCTCCTTCAGAGTGCAGGCACTGTACTTCCCATCTCCAGGACTCAAGTCCGGCCTGCCAGTTTCCCTGAATCCCTTCATAAATGTTACTTTGCTCACACTCCAACAGCACGTCAAGTATTAAAAACCATTTGTCTCCATTCACTCCTATCAAACACGCTCATGCATGCCTGCTGGAAGTCCAAGCCCCTCGCACACAAAACCTCCTTTACCCCCTCCCTCCAACCTTTCCTAGGCCGACCCCTACCCCGCCTTCCTTCCACTACAGACTGATACACTCTTGAAGTCATTCTGTTTCGCTCCATTCTCTCTACATGTCCGAACCACCTCAACAACCCTTCCTCAGCCCTCTGGACAACAGTTTTGGTAATCCTGCACCTCCTCCTAACTTCCAAACTACGAATTCTCTGCATTATATTCACACCACACATTGCCCTCAGACATGACATCTCCACTGCCTCCAGCCTTCTCCTCGCTGCAACATTCATCACCCACGCTTCACACCCATATAAGAGCGTTGGTAAAACTATACTCTCATACATTCCCCTCTTTGCCTCCAAGGACAAAGTTCTTTGTCTCCACAGACTCCTAAGTGCACCACTCACTCTTTTTCCCTCATCAATTCTATGATTCACCTCATCTTTCATAGACCCATCCGCTGACACGTCCACTCCCAAATATCTGAATACGTTCACCTCCTCCATACTCTCTCCCTCCAATCTGATATCCAATCTTTCATCACCTAATCTTTTTGTTATCCTCATAACCTTACTCTTTCCTGTATTCACCTTTAATTTTCTTCTTTTGCACACCCTACCAAATTCATCCACCAATCTCTGCAACTTCTCTTCAGAATCTCCCAAGAGCACAGTGTCATCAGCAAAGAGCAGCTGTGACAACTCCCACTTTGTGTGTGATTCTTTATCTTTTAACTCCACGCCTCTTGCCAAGACCCTCGCATTTACTTCTCTTACAACCCCATCTATAAATATATTAAACAACCACGGTGACATATATATATATATATATATATATATATATATATATATATATATATATATATATATATATATATATATATATATATAAATTACTCTGAAGGTAGCGAAAAGATCCAAATAAAGTTTGCTAGAACCTTGGCTGGCAACGTTTCGCCCACACAGAGGCTTTTATCATTACTTATCTAATTGTTATACAATTGTATGGAAGTAATTCATTGTGAACTGCTCAGGTTGTAACTGCAAACAGGGATTCAAAAGTAGTTATGAGTGAAAGCGAACAATGCAGCGGATGACCCATCAGTTGGTCCGTGTACAAGAGGCTGGCACTCAAGACGTGAACTCAACGAGTACTGCTCAATGAGCGCAACCAGATGGGTGCAACTAGATGAGTACAACTAGATGAGTATAGCTAGGTGAGTACAACTAAATAAGTACAAGTAAATGAGTAGAACTAGGTGAGTACAACTAGATGAGTACAACTAGGTGAGTACAACTAGACGAGTACAACTATGTGAAAACAACTAGATGAGTACAACTAGGTGAGTACAACTAGATGAGTACAACTAGATGAGTATAGCTAGGTGAATGCAACTAGAACAACTAGATGAATGTAACTAGACGAGTACAGCTAGATGAGTACAACTAGATGAGTACAACTAGGTGAGTACAACTAAATGAGTACAACTAGATGAGTACAACTAGGTGAGTACAACTAGATGAGTACAACTAGGTGAGTACAACTAGACGAGTACAACTATGTGAAAACAACTAGATGAATACAACTAGGTGCGAACAACTAGATGAATGTAACTAGACGAGTACAGCTAGATGAGTACAACTAAATGAGTACAATTAGATGAGTACAACTAGATGAGTACAACTAGGTGAATACAACTAGATGAGTACAACTAGGCAAATACAACTAGATGAGTACAGCTAGATGAGTACAACTAGGTGAATACAACTAGATGAGTACAACTAGATGAGTACAGCTAGATGAGTACAACTAGGTGAATACAACTAGATGAGTACAACTAGATGAGTACAACTAGATGAGTACAGCTAGATGAGTACAACTAGGTGAATACAGCTAGATGAGTACAACTTGGCAAATACAACTAGATGAGTACAACTAGATGAGTACAACTAGATGAGTAGAACTAGGTGAATACAACTAGATGAGTACAACTAGGTGAATACAACTAGATGAGTACAACTAGATGAGTACGACTAGATGAGTACAGCTAGATGAGTACAACTAGGTGAATACAACTAGATGAGTACGACTAGATGAGTACAACTAGATGAGTACAACGAGATGAGTACAACTAGATGAGCACAGCAAGATGAGTACAATTAGGTGAATACAACTAGATGAGTACAACTAGATGAGTACAACTAGATGAGTACAGCTAGATGAGTACAACTAGGTGAATACAACTAGATGAGTACAACTAACTCTCTTGTGAGACTCAGAGCCTTGCGTGCTACTCTCGTGTGTGTGTGTGTGTGTACTCACCTAGTTGTGGTTGCAGGGGTCAAGTCACAGCTCCTGGCCCCGCCTCTTCACTGGCCGCTACTAGGTCACTCTTCCTGCTCCATAAGCTTCATCATACCTCTGCTTAAAGCTATGTATGGATCCTGCCTCCACTACATCGCTTCCCAAACTATTCCACTTCCTGACAACTCTATGACTAAAGAAATACTTCCTAACATCCCTGTGATTCATCTGAGTCTTCAACTTCCAACTGTGTCCCCTTATTACTGTGTCCCATCTCTAGAACATTCTGTCTCTGTCCACCTTGTCGATTCCTCTCATTATTTTACATGTGTTATGGGGCTATAGGACCCAACATGTATTTATGTATCTGCAACAGTTACTCTGGAATACCTAATTATATTTAATTGATGGGGACACAGCACTTAAATGGCCCTAGGGGAAGATCACCCTTAGGGACTGAGAGGCCGCTGGGTCAAGCCTGTTTTTCTCAATATAATAGGTTATACCATAGACACACACACACACAATTTAAATAAGTAGTTTATAAAGTTGTATTTCTTTTTGTAAAAGTAAATAAGGTGTGGTAACTAGAGAATTGTGCTTAGCAACAATCTTTTGTTTTTTGGTGTGTGTGGGAGGAGCTTAGCTAGGCCCCTCCCTCTCCCTCTCCCCTCTCTTTTTTTTGTTGTCTTGAAGCTGGTAGGACCTCTGGGTCCTTCTTTCTATTTTTTTCGGGCGTTATGTGTGCCCCAGGGGTGAGTTTTATAACTTAAGTTGTGGCCATCATACCCAGGGTGACAAAAGCGTGTCAAAACACTAGTTAGTCCAGAGATAATCCAGAAGAAAGAAGGGCAGTTTGTCCAGATCCACCATGCAGGCTGTCTTAAAAGAGCAGCTAAGGGGTGTGCAGGCTTATGTTTTGAATAAGTGAGTGCTGTAATTGTATATTCTGTACATATCTATTTAGAATACAGTTATATTTTTATAGTTGTAGTTTAAATAACCTGTGAAGAGGGCTGGTGAAAGGATCAGAGACACTGAGGATGATCAGTCATGATATAAGTATTACCCAAAACATAAGGCCTTTATGTAAAAGTTACCCCACACTAGAACATGTAGTGAGAACCTTACTGTCAAAGTATAAGGGATGACAACATAACATGTCGTTATCATGTGCGTTAATAGCTCCTTATAATCTTGCCAATTACCCATGACCCCTTAGTTATAAAACCACTTAGACCCCTTCCCGCTTCTCGTTTGCAGGTAAAGGGCTTCAAAAACCCCCTCCCTATTTCTTGTTTTCCCTTCTCTCACCTCTCCATCACTTCATTCCCTCTTCTCCCTTTTTTATTTCCCCTCTCCCCACTTCATTTCCTCTCTCTCTCTCAGCTAATTATGTCTTTCTCCTGCTTCTCCCTCTAATTCCTCGCTTCATTCCCCTACTTCCTTACTTTCCCCACTTCATTCCCCTCTCCCCCTTGCTTCTCCTGCTTCTCCCTCTCCTTCCTCGCTTCATTCCCCTACCTCCTTACTTTCCCACTTCATTCCTGTCTCCCCCTTGCTTCCCCTCCTCCTCCTTGTCCCCTCGTCTGACTTACCAGCGCCTAAGGTGATCTGTCAAGCCTCGTGGGAGACACCGCTAATCTTGTTACTGTATTCTCCCTCACGTCTTCCTCCCTGGGTGGGGATGGGAGGGGAGGTAGAGGAAGGAAAATGGGAGATAGGGGGATTAGGAAAGGGATTAGGGTGACAAAAAGAAGAGAGAGAGAGGATTGGGAGAGGGAGGAGAAGAAGAGAGGTTTCGTGGGGAGAAGAGAGGTTTCGTGGGGAGAAGAGAGGTTTCGGGAAAAAAATCAGAGATAAAAGATAAACAGAGATACTTAATGCAGGGGGAAGCAAGGGAAAAAATGAGGGAAAAGATGAAATGGGACGAGGGGAAAGAGAGAGGAAAGAAGAGGCAAATGAGAGGAGGAGAGGAAGAGAGAAGAGTAAATGAAGAAAAGAGTTGCAAACATGAAAATGAAAGGAGAGGAAAGGGAGAGAAGAGGAAAATGAGAGGAGAGGAGATGGAGAGAAAGGGAAAAGAAGAGGACAGAAGGAGAGGAGAAGGAGAGAGGGAGAGAAGTAAAGGAGAGGAGAGGGAAGAGAAATAGACACAGGTCGGAGAAAAAGGGAAGGAAACAGAGCAGAAGAGGGGAGAAGAAGGTCGCCGGAGGGGAGCGAGAGAGGGGAGAGAAAGAGGGAAGGACAGATATTGAGTAAATAAATAAATAGCGGATGAAAGAATGAAGAAGGATAGGCACCAAGGGAAGATAGAGAGCGCAAGATTGAAAGGGTAAACAACCTCAGGGAAGAATAATGGGGGAAGCCAAAGGGGGAAAAATAACTTTGGACCCATGGGGAGATGGGGGAGAGGAAACATGAGGGAGGGAATGATCCAGGAAATTGGAGGAAGGAAGAGGAGAGAGATGAGAGACACGCAAAGGTCAGAAGGTGGGTGGGGCAGAAGAAAAAAAAAAGAGGGGGAGAGTAGAGAGGAAGGTAACCATGGGAACGAGAGAGAGAGAGAGAGAGAGAGAGAGAGAGAGAGAGAGAGAGAGAGAGAGAGAGAGAGAGAGAGAGAGAGAGAGAGAGAGAGAGAGAGACAGACAGACAGACAGAGAGAGGGGGGGGGTCATGAAACTAATAAGAGAAAATGCAGTCACCATCACTTGGTCTCTCGATGTCTCTCCTGGACATCAGGAAACTCGTTATGAACCTCTGTAATGGACACTGACAAGTGCTCTGAGAAGACACTTGAGCTAAACACTACGACATATAAATTAGACAGCATTACGGTCCAGCTGATTACTACGCTTCCTTCTATCTACTTTAAACTTATACATCACTGCACTCAGTCTAATTGTCATCCTTTCTGTATGACCATGCGACAATTGTAAATATAAGTCTATTTGTACTACCGTGAGCCCTTCTCGGGCCTAGTTCCTAGGCCTTCTGTGCATCCTCGTGCACCTGCACTACCGTCAACAGGACGGATACTACAAGCACAATAATCTAGTCACTTCTGGGCAAAAATCTATAATCTAATCCACACCAAATCAACAAACCTTAATGTATTCCTTAAATTATACGGTTCATATCGTATTCTCCACAATTAACAACACAGACATCAGACGACAGTCACTGCCACCAGCCTCCTCCTCACTGTAGTGTCCATGACAAAAGTGGCGGTGGATGGAAAAACAGCTATAAGAACATAAGAAATGAGGAGCACTGCAGCAGGCCTGTTGGCCCATACTAGGCAGGTCCTTTACAATCCTTCCCACTAGCAAAATATTTGCCCAACGCAATTTTCAATACTACCCAAGAAATAAGTTTTGATGATTCTATTTACTCATTACGCAAGTCTCATTCAAATCCAACGCCTCTCACTCATGTATTTATCTAACCTAAATTTGAAAATACCCAAACGTTTTAGCTTCAATAACCCTACTAGGTAGACTGTTCCACTCATCAACTACCCTATTTCCAAACCAATACTTTCCTATATCCTTTCGAAATCTAAACTTATCTAATTTGAATCCATTATTGCGGGTTCTCTCTTGAAGTGATATCCTCAAAACCTTATTTATATCCCCTTTGTTAATACCCATCTTCTACTTATACACTTCGATCATGTCTCCCCTCATTCGTCTTACAAGTGAATGTAGTTTAAGAGTCTTCGATCGTTCTTCGTACGGAAGATTTCTAATGCTATGTATTAATTTGGTCATTCTACGCTGGATATTTTCTAGCGAATTTATATCCATTCTGTAATATGGATACCAGAACTGAGCTGCGTAATCTAGGTAATCCGATGTCGTTAAGACTGAATTATGTTTTTCCAGTTAAAATCTAAAACAAAGGTAACCCTAACAAACGTAGATATAAGCGCAAAGGTCAGATCCAATCCGATTGTCTACATGGCATGCAGCTTAAGACATCAACACATGCAGCGGTACAGGGGCTGGAACTTGAATCAGTAGGTCCTCAATGGAGTCGTAATGAGACCCCGACTTAAGGGAAGTTTGAACAGTTAAAATAATCTGTCCAGAGTGATCGTAGCAAAGACAAGTCCAAGTAGCGTATCAAAACATGAGAGGTACAGAAACCACATTGTAAACGACCTATCAGAACATCCTCGTGACGCTATGCAGTGTAGCGTGGTTCGAAGGAAGCCAAGTGTAAAAAAGCAAAATGTCTGGGTTCGAAGAGGCTGACACCCAGTGAGCGAACCATCTTGATGATGGGTAGAACTTGAACTGATCACCCAGAGACTGGATGAACGACTGAGGAGCTTGTTGTAGGTAACTACATACAAGACTGGAAGATCAGCGTCTGATGCTCTCACATACAATATGCACAGCATCTAGTATTCCATTACAGTCACAGAATAACAATAATATCAAAGGCAAGGGAATAAAAGAATGCTATTATCTATATGGATGTTGTATATATATGTGTTTTAGGAGCAATAAAACACATTATTTTATTATAATTTTTATCAAAGGAGGCAGAATATTAACAGATTCTGACAGCAAATTCAAATTAGACTTTAGTGGAATTTATAAATTAATTTTCTTACTTTTCGTGAATTTCAGAGTCAGCAACAACAGAGCGGCACAGGATCCTTTCACCGTCCAAGACGTGACCTATAAGTTAATGTTTTAAGTCTGTTATGAGATATTTTTTACCGAGGCAGGATCCGGTCAAACTAAAGGTTATTTGACCCGCCTCATTGACCACGGTAGATCAGAGACGCAGTGTCCACGGTGATCGTTATAACAACGGTAGATCAGAGACGCAGTGTCCACGGTGATCGTTATAACCACGGTGGATCAGAGACGCAGTGTCCACGGTGATCGTTTTATATCAGAGACGCACGGTGATCGATCACGATCAGAGACGCAGTGTCCACGGTGATCGTTATAACCACGGTAGATCAGAGACGCAGTGTCCACGGTGATCGTTATAACCACGGTAGATCAGAGACGCTGTGTCCACGGTGATCGTTATAACCACGGTAGATCAGAGACGCTATGTCCACGGTGACTGCTATAACACGGTAGATCAGTGACGCGGTGTCCACGGTGATCGTTATAACCACGGTAGATCAGAGACGCAGTGTCCACGGTGATCGTTATAACCACGGTAGATCAGAGACGCAGTGTCCACGGTGATCGTTATAACCACGGTAGATCAGAGACGCAGTGTCCACGGTGATCGTTATAACCACGGTAGATCAGAGACGCAGTGTCCACGGTGATCGTTATAACCACGGTAGATCAGAGACGCTGTGTCCACGGTGATCGTTATAACCACGGTAGATCAGAGACGCAGTGTCCACGGTGATCGTTATAACCACGGTAGATCAGAGACGCTGTGTCCACGGTGATCGTTATAACCACGGTAGATCAGAGATGCAGTGTCCACGGTGATCGTTATAACCACGGTAGATCAGAGATGCAGTGTCCACGGTGATCGTTATAACCACGGAAGATCAGAGACGCAGTGTCCACGGTGACTGCTATAACACGGTAGATCAGAGACGCAGTGTCCACGGTGACTGCTATAACACGGTAGATCAGAGACGCAGTGTCTACGGTGACTGCTATAACACGGTAGATCAGAGACGCAGTGTCCACGGTGACTGCTATAACACGGTAGATCAGAGACGCAGTGTCTACGGTGACTGCTATAACACGGTAGATCAGAGACGCAGTGTCTACGGTGACTGCTATAACACGGTAGATCAGAGACGCAGTGTCTACGGTGACTGCTATAACACGGTAGATCAGAGACGCAGTGTCTACGGTGACTGCTATAACACGGTAGATCAGAGACGCAGTGTCTACGGTGACTGCTATAACACGGTAGATCAGAGACGCAGTGTCTACGGTGACTGCTATAACACGGTAGATCAGAGACGCAGTGTCTACGGTGACTGCTATAACACGGTAGATCAGAGACGCAGTGTCTACGGTGACTGCTATAACACGGAAGATCAGAGACGCAGTGTCCACGGTGACTGCTATAACACGGTAGATCAGAGACGCAGTGTCCACGGTGACTGCTATAACACGGTAGATAAGAGACGCAGTGTCCACGGTGACTGCTACAACACGGTAGATAAGAGACGCAGTGTCTACGGTGACTGCTATAACACGGTAGATCAGAGCTTCAGGGTGCACAGTGATCCTCTTAACCACCGAATTTTACAGGCTCCTATAAATATGATGAAATCTGATCCTGCAGACTATGGTTACATACAGAAATCACAAAATCGTTGTGCAGACCAGTGCTGTGCAGACTAGTGCTGTGCAGACTAGTGCTGTGCAGACTAGTGCTGTGCAGACCGGTGCTGTGCAGACCGGTGCTGTGCAGACCGGCGCTGTGCAGACCGGTGCTGTGCAGACCAGTGCTGTGCAGACCAGTGCTGTGCAGACCAGTGCTGTGCAGACCAGTGCTGTGCAGACCAGTGCTGTGCAGACCAGTGCTGTGCAGACCAGTGCTGTGCAGACCAGTGCTGTGCAGACCAGTGCTGTGCAGACCAGTGCTGTGCAGACCAGTGCTGTGCAGACTGGTGCTGTGCAGACCAGTGCTGTGCAGACCGGCGCTGTGCAGACCGGCGCTGTGCAGACCGGTGCTGTGTAGACCAGTGCTGTGCAGACCAGTGCTGTGCAGACCAGTGCTGTGCAGACCGGTGCTGTGCAGACCAGTGCTGTGCAGACCAGTAACAAGACAACAATATTATGTGACCAACGTCTCACCACTCCCGTAACAAGACAACAATATCACGTGACCAACGTCTCATCACTCCCGTAACAAGACAACAATATTATGTGACCAACGTCTCATCACTCCCGTAACAAGACAACAATATTATGTGACCAACGTCTCACCACTCCCGTAACAAGACAACAATATTATGTGACCAACGTCTCATCACTCCCGTAACAAGACAACAATATTATGTGACCAACGTCTCACCACTCCCGTAACAAGACAACAATATTATGTGACCAACGTCTCATCACTCCCGTAACAAGACAACAATATTATGTGACCAACGTCTCATCACTCCCGTAACAAGACAACAATATTATGTGACCAACGTCTCACCACTCCCGTAACAAGACAACAATATCACGTGACCAACGTCTCACCACTCCCGTAACAAGACAACAATATCACGTGACCAACGTCTCATCACTCCCGTAACAAGACAACAATATTATGTGACCAACGTCTCATCACTCCCGTAACAAGACAACAATATTATGTGACCAACGTCTCATCACTCCCGTAACAAGTCAACAATATCACGTGACCAACGTCTCATAACTCCCGTAACAAGACAACAATATTATGTGACCAACGTCTCATCACTCCCGTAACAAGACAACAATATTATGTGACCAACGTCTCATCACTCCCGTAACAAGACAACAATATCACGTGACCAACGTCTCATCACTCCCGTAACAAGACAACAATATTATGTGACCAACGTCTCATCACTCCCGTAACAAGACAACAATATTATGTGACCAACGTCTCATCACTCCCGTAACAAGACAACAATATCACGTGACCAACGTCTCATCACTCCCGTAACAAGTCAACAATATTATGTGACCAACGTCTCACCACTCCCGTAACAAGACAACAATATTATGTGACCAACGTCTCATCACTCCCGTAACAAGACAACAATATTATGTGACCAGCGTCTCGTCACTCCCGTAACAAGACAACAATATTATGTGACCAACGTCTCACCACTCCCGTAGCAAGACAACAATATCACGTGACCAACGTCTCACCACTCCCGTAACAAGACAACAATATCACGTGACCAAAGTCTCACCACTCCCGTAGCAAGACAACAATATCACGTGACCAACGTCTCACCACTCCCGTAACAAGACAACAATATCACGTGACCAACGTCTCACCACTCCCGTAACAAGACAACAATATCACGTGACCAACGTCTCATCACTCCCGTAACAAGACAACAATATCACGTGACCAACGTCTCACCACTCCCGTAACAAGACAACAATATCAAGTGACCAACGTCTCACCTCTCCCATAACAAGACAACAATATCACGTGAACAAAGTCTCACCATTCCCGTAACAAGACAACAATATTATGTGACCAACGTCTCACCACTCCCGTAACAAGACAACAATATTATGTGACCAACGTCTCATCACTCCCGTAACAAGACAACAATATTATGTGACCAACGTCTCATGACTCCCGTAACAAGACAACAATATTATGTGACCAACGTCTCATCACTCCCGTAACAAGACAACAATATTATGTGACCAACGTCTCACCACTCCCGTAACAAGATAACAATATTATGTGACCAACGTCTCATCACTCCCGTAACAAGACAACAATATTATGTGACCAACGTCTCACCACTCCCATAACAAGACAACAATATTACGTGACCAACGTCTCATCACTCTCGTAACAAGCCAACAATATCACGTGACCAACGTCTCACCCCTCCCGTAACAAGTCAACAATATCACGTGACCAACGTCTCACCACTCCCGTAACAAGTCAACAGTATCACGTGACCAACGTCTCACCACTCCCGTAACAAGTCAACAGTATCACGTGACCAACGTCTCACCACTCCCGTAACAAGTCAACAATATCACGTGACCAACGTCTCATCACTCCCGTAACAAGTCAACAATATCACGTGACCAACGTCTCACCACTCCCGTAACAAGACAACAATATCAAGTGACCAACGTCTCACCTCTCCCGTAACAAGACAACAATATCACGTGACCAACGTCTCACCATTCCCGTAACAAGACAACAATATTATGTGACCAACGTCTCACCACTCCCGTAACAAGACAACAATATTATGTGACCAACGTCTCACCACTCCCGTAACAAGACAACAATATTATGTGACCAACGTCTCACCACTCCCGTAACAAGACAACAATATTATGTGACCAACGTCTCACCACTCCCGTAACAAGACAACAATATTATGTGACCAACGTCTCATCACTCCCGTAACAAGTCAACAATATTATGTGACCAACGTCTCATCACTCCCGTAACAAGACAACAATATCACGTGACCAACGTCTCACCACTCCCGTAACAAGTCAACAATATTATGTGACCAACGTCTCATCACTCCCGTAACAAGCCAACAATATCACGTGACCAACGTCTCATCACTCCCGTAACAAGCCAACAATATCACGTGACCAACGTCTCATCACTCCCGTAACAAGTCAACAATATCACGTGACCAACGTCTCACCACTCCCGTAACAAGTCAACAATATCATGACCAACGTCTTATCACTCCCGTAACAAGTCAACAATATCACGTGACCAACGTCTCACCACTCCCGTAACAAGACAACAATATCACGTGACCAACGTCTCACCACTCCCGTAACAAGACAACAATATCACGTGACCAACGTCTCACCACTCCCGTAACAAGTCAACAATATCACGTGACCAACGTCTCATCACTCCCATAACAAGACAACAATATTATGTGACCAACGTCTCATCACTCCCGTAACAAGACAACAATATTATGTGACCAACGTCTCACCACTCCCGTAACAAGTCAACAGTATCACGTGACCAACGTCTCACCACTCCCGTAACAAGACAACAATATTATGTGACCAACGTCTCATCCCTCCCGTAACAAGACAACAATATCACGTGACCAACGTCTCATCACTCCCGTAACAAGTCAACAATATCACGTGACCAACGTCTCACCACTCCCGTAACAAGTCAACAATATCACGTGACCAACGTCTCACCACTCCCGTAACAAGTCAACAATATCACGTGACCAACGTCTCATCACTCCCGTAACAAGACAACAATATTATGTGACCAACGTCTCATCACTCCCGTAACAAGTCAACAATATCACGTGACCAACGTCTCATCACTCCCGTAACAAGTCAACAATATCACGTGACCAACGTCTCACCACTCCCGTAACAAGACAACAATATTATGTGACCAACGTCTCATCACTCCCGTAACAAGACAACAATATTATGTGACCAACGTCTCACCACTCCCGTAACAAGACAACAATATTATGTGACCAACGTCTCACCACTCCCGTAACAAGACAACAATATTATGTGACCAACGTCTCACCACTCCCGTAACAAGACAACAATATTATGTGACCAACGTCTCACCACTCCCGTAACAAGACAACAATATTATGTGACCAACGTCTCACCACTCTCGTAACAAGACAACAATATTATGTGACCAACGTCTCATCACTCCCGTAACAAGACAACAATATTATGTGACCAACGTCTCATCACTCCCGTAACAAGACAACAATATTATGTGACCAACGTCTCATCACTCCCGTAACAAGACAACAATATTATGTGACCAACGTCTCATCACTCCCGTAACAAGACAACAATATCACGTGACCAACGTCTCATCACTCCCGTAACAAGACAACAATATTATGTGACCAACGTCTCATCACTCCCGTAACAAGACAACAATATCACGTGACCAACGTCTCATCACTCCCGTAACAAGACAACAATATTATGTGACCAACGTCTCATCACTCCCGTAACAAGACAACAATATTATGTGACCAACGTCTCATCACTCCCGTAACAAGACAACAATATTATGTGACCAACGTCTCACCACTCCCGTAACAAGACAACAATATTATGTGACCAACGTCTCATCACTCCCGTAACAAGACAACAATATTATGTGACCAACGTCTCACCACTCCCGTAACAAGACAACAATATTATGTGACCAACGTCTCATCACTCCCGTAACAAGACAACAATATTATGTGACCAACGTCTCATCACTCCCGTAACAAGACAACAATATTATGTGACCAACGTCTCATCACTCCCGTAACAAGACAACAATATTATGTGACCAACGTCTCACCACTCCCGTAACAAGACAACAATATTATGTGACCAACGTCTCATCACTCCCGTAACAAGACAACAATATTATGTGACCAACGTCTCATCACTCCCGTAACAAGACAACAATATTATGTGACCAACGTCTCATCACTCCCGTAACAAGACAACAATATTATGTGACCAACGTCTCATCACTCCCGTAACAAGACAACAATATTATGTGACCAACGTCTCATCACTCCCGTAACAAGACAACAATATTATGTGACCAACGTCTCATCACTCCCGTAACAAGACAACAATATCAATCACATAAAAAACAATCATTTTTATTTTTGCATTATTTACGAATGGAGACAAAATATAACCATCATCGTTTTTGATTATTAGTGATGACACATTTCTTTCTTTAAGTAAGTTGACCTATAATATTATATTATTATTATAATATTATATTGGAACAGTCATTTGTGTCAATAAATTTTATATATATATACATGTATATATATATATATATATATATATATATATATATATATATATATATATATATATATATATATATATATATATATATATATATATATATATATATATATATATATATATATATATTGAGAGAGAGAGAGAGAGAGAGAGAGAGAGTACTGTACATATTAACTGGGACGGTGATAAAATAGGACTTTTTTTGGGGGGAAATTAATACTTATTTGTAAAATGCACGGCAATGATATGACATAATTGATTTAATAACATATAACTACACTTTAGTTTTATAAGCATTGCTACGCACTTTGACATAGAACCGACCAATGTTGAACACAGTTTGGCAAGTTCTCCGTCTTGGTACAAGGTCCTTATAACAACAACAATTATCTTCTCAAGAGATGTTCCAGGATCCTGCGCTTGGTTATCGCCTGTACATTCCCAACTGGATTAAAGTCACTGAGTTTCTAGGCTAATTCAGAACGATTAGCATTCGTCAGTATTTTTCTGGAAGTGTTGCATGGAGCAAGACCCTGCTGGAAAATGTCTTCTCCATCAGGAAAGTCTGTATCCACAATGAGAAGCAAACGATTTGCCAGGATTGCCTTGTATTTGTTCATCGTTCCTTCAACAGTAACAAGTCGTTCAACGGCTTTTAACAGTAAAACTACCCCAAAACATCTTCATAGGTGGGTGTTTTGGCGTTTGTTTAATGTGTCCATTCTGAAGAGGTCTGCCTTTACTCCGACTCACTACCATTGATCTGTAGCCACTCATCTGTCATCCATTCCTTATGATCGAGTGCCCACCACAGCTGTTTTTTCTTCATAGCAGCAGTCAATGATTTTTTATTTACCGGCTAACTGGCAGTTCTCCCAACTTCAAGGAGACTTCGTCGAACAGTTGAAGAATCAACATTTACACCAGCTGAAGCCAAATCTCTCTGCATATCTTTGCTGGTTTTCTTGAGATCCTTCACTTGTCTTGCGATTTCCTCAACATCTTACTAGACTCAGCGCTGCACGATCACGAGTGTCGTCAGTTATCTTTAGAATTCGAGCAACAGTTCACTTTATCAAGTGTGTCTATAAGATTCTTTGTAAATATGCGATAAAGTTTATTATGGTCAAACTCGTGTAAATTTTGAATTAAAATTTAAACAACATAATATAACATTAGAACTGGACAAGATTATAATGCTCTGTTTATTCATGTGAGAGATTTTAACCATCCAATTGATTTTCAAAAAGCTGAAAAAATTGTATCAAGCAAGTCCATGGTCGACAGGAATGTAATATAATCATGTTTCATAAAAATCATTTTTGAAAATAATATAAATTTTTCTTTTGGTTTATATCAGTTGGGTTCATTTATAATTAATAAAATTTGGGAAGAAATTAATGATATATTAGACAAGTAAAGAAATATTAATACTTGGGTAGAGTATCAGTTGTGTTTCACCCAGTCGGGTGTTGTGACGCGACTGTGAGGTGTAGTCTTGTCCTTATATGCCTTCTTGTTGAAGTTTTGTTTTTATAGTTCCATGATAATGTGAGAAGTCACGAAAGCGCTTGGAATATCGCTATTCTTTCATAGTGGTTGTTCTGCACACACACACACACACACACACACACACACACACACACACACACACACACACACACACACAAGCAGAGGTATGATAAAGCTCATGGTTCAGGGAGAGTAGCCCAGTAGCGACCAGCGAAGAGGCGGGGCCAGGAGCTATAAATCGAGCTCTGCAACCACAACTAGGTGAGTACAACTAGGTGAGTACAGGCAGGACTACAAAGAGACCTGGACATGTTGGATGCGTGAACCACCAAATGGCTGATAGAATTTAACCCCGCCAAATGCAAAATCATGAAGATTGGGGAAGGGCAAAGAAGGCCGCAGAGTATAGGCTAGGTGGCCAAAGACTGCAAACCTCACTCGAGGAGAAAGATCTAGGGGTGAGTATAATACCGAGCACGTCTCCGGAAGCACACATTAAGCAGATAACTGCTGCAACATACGGGCGCCTGGCGAACCTGAGAATAGCGTTCCGATACCTCAGCAAAGAATCGTTGAAGACACTGTACACCGTGTACGTTAGGCCCATACTGGAGTACGCAGCACCACTTTGGAACCTACACCTGGTCAAGCACGTCAAGAAATTAGACAAAGTGCAAAAGTTTGCAACAAGGCTAGTTCCAGAGCTAAGGGGAATGTCCTTCGAAGAAAGGGTAAGGGAAATCGACCTGACGACACTAGAGGACAGGAGGGTCAGGGGAGACATGATAACGACATACAAAATACTGCATGGAATAGACAAGGTGGACAGAGACAGGATGTTCCAGAGAGAGGACACAGAAAGAAGGGGTCACAATTGGAAGCTGAAGACCCAAATGAGTCAAAAGGATGTTAGGAAGTATAGCTTTAGTCATAGAGTAGTCAGGAAGTGGAAAAGCCTAGCAGGTGAAGTAGTGGAGGCAGGAGAGAGAAAGGACCTAGCAGCACTCAGTGAAGAGGCGGGCCAGGAGCTGAGTCTCGACCCCTACAACCACAATTAGGTGAATACACACACACAGACACACAAAGACACACACACACACACACACACACAAAGACACACACACACACACGCACACACACACACACACACACACACACACACACACACACACACACACACACACACACACACACACACACAGTTAATAAGCAAAAGTAGAAAGGAAAAATATAATATATAACAAGGGAAGGTGGCATTAGGCCTGCTGAAACAGTGACGTCACAACAGTTGTGTGACATTATACATATAAAGTGTAACACCGAATGTGAAGTGTATTCCAATATAAGTGAAGTGTACTCTATCATAAGTGACACTGAGGGACGCAGGATGCATGAGCATATACGGTTATAAAGATCACAGGTGAAGAATTTTCAAAATAGTGATAGAAGGCTACGTCATCAGCATCTGGCAA
>NC_091299.1:28995706-29015706 GCF_038502225.1 Cherax quadricarinatus
TCCCACTCCTCTCTCTCTCTCCCACTCCTCTCTCTCTCTCACTCCTCTCTCTCTCCCACTCCACTCTCTCCCTCTCCCTCCTTCTCTCCTCCCTCTCTCTCCTCTCTCTCTCCCTCTCTCTCTCCCTCCTCTCTCTCCCTCTCTATCTCCCTCTCTCTCTCCTCCTCTCTCTCCCCTCTCTCCTCTCTCTCTCTCCTCCTCTCCCTCTCTCTCTCCCTCCTCCTCCCTCTCTCGCTCCCTCCTTCTCCCTCTCTCTCTCCTCTCCCTCTCTCTCTCCTCTCCCTCTCTCTCTCCTCTCCCTCTCTCTCTCCTCTCCCTCTCTCTCTCCTCTCCCTCTCTCTCTCCTCTCCCTCTTTTTTACATGGTTTGACAAGGTTAAGGATCCCTAGCTTTATTGACAAGCTATTTACAGGTTAAGGATTCCTAACTTTATTGACAAGCTAAGAGCTGTTACCTACATCAGCTCATTTGAAAGCATTTTTATTGTTATGAGACATACAAGTAGGGAACAGGATGAAGTTGGAGCCATCTGTGGGCCAGCATTTTCATTTGATCAACTGACGTTATCTCGTTGACATCATTATGCTGCAGAATGTGTTCCATACTCGAGTCATCCTGGGTATATATGATCTCAGATGGAGTGATGTTCTGGAGAAGGGTACAGCCAGAGTGAAGTTGCTGCTTTCTGCCCGTCTTGTGGCATAAAAGCTTGTTTCGCGCTGTCCTCGAAGTGGATCCAAGTGTGGTATTTTGACAATATTAGGCCTTGTACATAACATAGTAAGGCCACCCACATCCCTCCTATGTTGAAGGCCCTCCTCCTTCTCTCCCTCTCTCTCTCCACTCTCCCTCTCCTCTCCCCTCCCTCTCTCCCTCTCCTCTCTCCCTCTCTCTCTCTCCCTCTCTCTCTCTCTCATCCTCTCTCTCCATCTCCCTCTCTCCCTCTCTCTCCTCCCTCCTCTCTCTCTCTCTCCCCTCTCCCCTCTCTCCCTCTCTCCTCTCTCCCTCTCTCTCTCTCTCTCTCCCTCTCTCCCTCTCTCTCTCTCTCTCCTCTCTCTCTCTCTCTCCCTCTCTCTCTCCCTCTCCCTCTTTCTACCTCTCTCTCTCCTCTCTCTCTTTCTCTCCCCTCTCTCCTCCCCACCACCCCCTCCCTCCCTCCCCTAGCCTTCTGTCTGCAGGTATATGGGTGGCCTTAGAGGACGGAAAACCTGAGATCTGGTAGACGAACCAGGGGAGGAAAGACTGGGAGTTAGAGCTCCAAAAAAGGGAGGAAAAGTGGGGAAGGAAGATAGTAGAGCTTGGTAAGAAAAATGGAGGAGCGGATAGCTAAGAGTGCAGGAAGTGGGAAGTACAGGTCTTAGCAGCAGAAGCTAGGATGGAGGGCTTAGAAGAGAAACTGCAAAGCCTGGAAGCAGATTAGTGAGACAAATGACAATTCAGATGTGACATCAGGAAATTCAAAGTCAGGCGCAGACAAGGGGATGGTAAGCAACAACGAAGACATGCCGTACACGAAGGCCCTATCAGACCCACGTGGGGCCAGGGAAAAGACGATGAGCACACTGAGATCGAACGACAGGTCTGAAGACAATGAAGGAAATTCAAAGTCAGGCGCAGACAAGGGGATGGTAAGCTAAAACGGAGACGTGCCGTTCACGAAGGCCCCATCAGACCCACGTGGGGCCAAGGAAAAGACGATGAGCACACTAAGATCAAGAGGCAGGTCCGAAGACAATGAAGGTTTGTTATATGCAGAGATTCTAACAGCCAACTGCAGTAGCAAGGGACAGCTGGTCAGGAAAGACAGTTCACTGAGAATAGAAGTTTCAGATATGACAGGGACTGAAGGCAAGAACATGTCAATGGAAAGAAATAAAATGCCTCAGAGGAAGCAGATGGAGACTCAGTGGGAGGAGGAAAGGGCGAGGTCAGTTTTTGTGTACGGGCCCTCCAAGAGCCAAGGGGGCTGACTTTGAAGAAATAAAACAGGAGGAGAAAAAATGATTGAAGGCATCATGAAAACAATAGTGGAGGGCAATATGACCCAGGTGACAAATTTTCAGAGAATTGGGTGGTTTGCAAGTGGAAGGATACGGCCTGTCAGAGTAACTTTCAAGGAAGAAACAGTTCGAACCAGGATTCTGCAAGAGAAAGCAAGACTGAGGGACAAAGAGGGGTACCAGAGAGTATACCTCGACCGCGACAGAACACAAGAAGAAAGGACTACACTGAAAGACTGGGTACAGAGGTGCAAGGAGGAACAAGAAGCAATAAAAATGAGCAGGACCCAGACACAGGAGGAAGGGCAAACACACCCCACAGAATCTCCCACCAAAAGACTCCACCCGCGACATTCCCAACGCAACTGAGCAACCTATACTACAACCCACTCACTGTTCCCTCTGCCACCAACCCCCATATCACAAACCTCACCCCAACAGCTGTCCCTAATGGGCATTCTGACCCCACCCCCATCAACACAAACCCCACCTACACCACAGCCCCATATAGGCCCCCACCAAGGCTCTCGCTCCCCCAACCCCAATATACTTGCATGACCACAATGATAGAAAAGAAACTAAAGGTTTGGTACACAAACGCGGATGGAATAACGAATAAACATGAGGAGTGGAATGAAAGAATCAGTGAAAAATCCCCAGACATCATAGCAGTCACAGAAACAAAACTCACTGAGACAATAACAGACACAATCTTCCCAACAGGATATCAGATCCTGAGGAAAGATAGAAGGAGTAGAGGGGGAGGAGGGGTTGCACTGCTCATAAAACACCAATGGGGATTTGTGGAAATGGAAGGCATGGACATGATTGGAGAAAGAGACTACATTGTAGGTACAATTCAGTCCGGAGAACATAAAGTAGTCATTGGAGTGATGTATAACCCACCACAGAACTGCAGGAGGCCAAGAGAGGAGTACGAAGAAAACAACAGGGTGATGGTGGACACACTGGCTGAGGTGGCAAGAAGAGCTCACTCGAGCAGAGCAAAGTTACTGGTAATGGGCGATTTCAACCACAGGGAGATCGACTGGGAAAACCTGGAGCCACATGGGGGTCCCGAAACATGGAGAGCCAAGATGATGGATGTGGTACTTGAAAACCTCATGCATCAACATGTCAGGGACACAACCAGAGAGAGAGGGGAGGATGAGCCAGCAAGACTGGATCTTGTGTTCACCCTGAGCAGTTCAGACATCGAGGACATCACTTACGAGAGGCCCCTTGGAGCTAGCGATCATGTGGTTCTGAGTTTTGACTATATAGTAGAGTTACAAGTGGAGAAGGTAACAGGAACTGAAGGGGACAGGCCAAACTATAAAAGGGGGGACTACACAGGTATGAGAAACTTCCTGCAGGAGGTTCAGTGGGACAGAGAAATGGTAGGAAAATCAGTAAACGAGATGATGGAATATGTGGCAACAAAGTGCAAGGAGGCAGAGGAAAGTTTTGTTCCCAAGGGAAACAGAAATAATAGGAAGACCAAAACGAGTCCTTGGTTTACCCGAAGGTGTAGGGAGGCAAAAACTAAGTGCAACAGAGAATGGAAAAGGTACAGGAGGCATAGGACCCAGGAAAACAAGGAGATTAGTAGAAGAGCCAGAAACGAGTATGCGCAGATAAGGAGGGAGGCCCAGCGACAGTATGAAAACGACATAGCATCGAAAGTCAAATCTGACCCGAAACTGCTGTATAGCCACATTAGGAGGAAGACAACAGTCAAGGACCAGGTGATAAGGCTGAGGAAAGAAGGTGGAGAACTCACAAGAAACGATCAAGAGGTATGTGAGGAGCTCAACACGAGATTTAAGGAAGTATTTACAGTAGAGACAGGAAGGACTCTGGGGGGACAGACCAGATGGGGACACCAACAAGGAATACACCAACAAGTGTTGGACGACATACATACAGATGAGGAGGAGGTGAAGAAACTGCTAAGGGACATCGATACCTCAAAGGCAATGGGACCGGACATCTCTCCATGGGTCCTTAGAGAGGGAGCAGATATGTTGTGCGCACCACTTACCACAATCTTCAACACATCCCTGGAAACTGGGCAACTACCTGAGGTATGGAAGACGGCAAATGTAGTTCCCATTTTCAAAAAAGGAGACAGAAAAGAGGCACTAAACTATAGACCTGTGTCATTGACGTGTATAGTATGCAAAATTATGGAGAAGATTATCAGGAGGAGAGTGGTGGAGCACCTGGAACGGAACAGGAGTATAAATGCCAACCAGCACGGATTCACGGAACTCAAATCCTGTGTCACAAACCTTCTGGAGTTTTATGATAAAATAACAGAAGTAAGACAAGAGAGAGAGGGGTGGGTTGATTGCATTTTCTTGGACTGCAAGAAGGCCTTTGACACAATTCCTCACAAGAGATTAGTGCAGAAGCTAGAGCATCAGGCGCATATAACAGGAAGGGCACTGCAATGGATCAGAGAATACCTGACAGGGAGGCAAGAACGAGTCATGGTACGTAATGATGTATCACAGTGGGCACCTGTGACGAGCGGGTTCCCACAGGGGTCGGTCCTAGGACCAGTGCTATTTTTGGTATATGTGAACGACATGACGGAAGGGTTAGACTCAAAAGTGTCCCTGTTTGCAGATGATGTGAAGTTAATGAGGAGAATTAAATCTGATGAGGACCAGGCAGGACTCCAAAGAGACCTGGACAGACTGGACACCTGGTCCAGCAAATGGCTTCTCGAATTTAATCCTGCCAAATGCAAAGTCATGAAGATAGGGGAAGGGCACAGAAGACCACAGACAGAGTATAGGCTAGGTGGCCAAAGACTGCAAACCTCACTCAAGGAGAAAGATCTTGGGGTGAGTATAACACCGAGCATGTCTCCGGAAGCACACATCAATCAGATAACTGCTGCAGCTTATGGGCGCCTGGCAAACCTGAGAACAGCATTCCGACACCTTAGTAAGGAATCATTCAAGACACTGTACACCGTGTATGTCAGGCCCATACTGGAGTATGCAGCACCTGTTTGGAACCCGCACTTGATAAAACACGTCAAGAAACTAGAGAAAGTACAAAGGTTTGCAACAAGGTTAGTTCCAGAGCTAAGGGGAATGTCCTATGAAGAAAGATTAAGGGAAATCGGCCTGACGACACTGGAGGACAGGAGGGTCAGGGGAGACATGATAACGACATATAAAATACTGCGTGGAATAGACAAGGTGGACAAGGACAGGATGTTCCAGGGAGGGGACACAGAAACAAGAGGCCACAATTGGAAGTTGAAGACACAAATGAGTCAGAGAGATAGTAGGAAGTATTTCTTCAGTCATAGAGTTGTAAGGCAGTGGAATAGCCTAGAAAATGACGTAGTGGAGGCAGGAACCATACACAGTTTTAAGACGAGGTTTGATAAAGCTCATGGAGCGGGGAGAGAGAGGGTCTAGTAGCAACCGGTGAAGAGGCGGGGCCAGGAGCTAGGACTCGACCCCTGCAACCACAAATAGGTGAGTACAAATAGGTGAGTACACACACACACACACACACACACACACACACACACACACACACACACAAAGGTCACTTCCCACATAGCCAGAGAGAAATTCTTTACTTCTTATCGCAATATAAATTCTTTTTTCATATATCGTAATAGACATTTTTAATATTTATCTAACGTAATTTTTTATGTAAGTAATAATAACCACTGAGGAATATTTACATGTTATCTTAAACATTCTTAAATATTTTAAAATCACAGATGTTATCTTAAACATTAACAAATGTTATTTTAAAATTCGCGAAACAATTACATTCGCGAATTTTATCTTCAACATTCACAAACATTACCTTAAACATTATTATGAATTACATTAAACCCATTAATACAACGAATCTTCAATTTATTTTATCAATGCCTATTTCAAGTCCAAAAAAAAACAAAAAAAAACAAACAAAGAAACCTAATTAACTTTTAATTAGTATACATCGTTTCTTTGAATTTATCTTTGATAGCCAATAATTCTGTTTACTTTGAAAACCTTAGCAATGCGCCTCTTAGGATCCTTTTCACCGCACTAAATAGCCTCTTCTTGCAGTGAACGAGAGCCCAACACCGAAGTCTCGGTTCCTTCGGTCGTAGAGCAGGCGATAAGAGGTATAGTTATGACCTCTAATGAAGGCAGGAAAAACTAAAAGAGGGGAAAATCGGAGGGTTTATAAAAGAGAGAGAGAAAAAAAAAGTCTTGTGAGAGGTGTGTGTAAGACGCGAGATAAGGCGGGTCTTCTAGGCTTCGTGGGTCGATTTGCATAAGCAGCTCTCCAATAGTGGTTGACGTTCTGTTACCTTTATCTTCCTATTATTGCTCCTATTTTCTCCCTCTCTACACGACTTTATTTTTTTTTTTGGTGGAGGGTGACGGGGGTTTTTCGTCGTGAAGTGTAGATATAAATCCAGATATATTTTTGAAAAATCCCCCCTTTTTTTTGCCAAGTTCCTAGGTCTTTCGTGTATCTATATGCTCTTGTGCTACCGTCTGTAGGATGGATATGGGGAGCACAAAAAATTAGCCGCTTCGGCGGAAAAATCTAAAAATAATCTTTCTTTTCTTCCTCCTCTTCTTCTTCCTTCTCTTCTTCCTCCTTCTCTTCTCTCTTAGTTATTTCGTCTTCTTGTTTTTCAACGCCATTGTTTCTTAATCTGTTTCTTCTGTACATTTCTGCTTTTTCTTTTTTCCTTTTACTAGTCTTTGTCGCTGTCTTCTCCTTCTCGTGTCTCAGGTTGGAGAGGAAACTCTAATTGACGTTTCGGTCGGTCCTGGACTAATTGCTTACTAAAATTCCCTATACAAACTTTTGGTCGTCAAGGTTGCGTATCAGGGATGCAGTAACCTTTCACTTTATATATATACACCGGGAGATACACACCCCTTAGTGTATGTATATTGAAATGCACACACACCTCTCAGTGTATACACTCAAGAGTAAGTGACAGCGTCTTCGGTACGTACCGATACTGCGTCCAAGATTGCCGAAGGCGTGAGGAAGGCATTGTGTACCGAGGCCCCAGCAGCAGTCTGCAGAAACATCCACTAACGATGTTTTGAAAACATTTCAAGCTGAACGTGAAGTGCAACTCAGCTTACTAACTTCGTGACAAGTACTGTTAAGCCACTTCTTTAAGCCCATAGAGCTATTTTAGCCGTGTGGGCAACGAATATTGAGAAAATTTGCGAAGTAAATCTTCAATCTCTACCACGAGGTTCCAGCGTAACAGCCAAGCTTCAGATGACAAACACACACACACACACACACAGACAATCGGTAAAGGTTTCATTAAACCGCGAGCTTTATAAACGGTGAGGCAGGCTCTCACAGAGGCAAGTGACATGAAGACTCAGGAAATCTCTCCGTCATGGATTCATGGATGAGTCGGATGAGTACAGTGGCGCAAGACGTAATAAAACAGATGATACCTGAGATTAAATCATCTCCTTCTGGTAATTTTTAGCATTGCAGGTGAACGCGTAAATAATAATAATAATAATAATAATAACTGAACGAAATTGATACAGCAATATTACAAAATAATTATAAAACATTGCCATATCAACAGTAATGGATACACTTAAACGAATTATATAGGTTAATAGATCTATCCTGGCTGTAAAAATTACTAAAAATATTTTTAATTATAACCATTCTTGGATTTTTAAAGGGGTGGACTTGTAAGCCAGTGGAAGGCCTCGGTCAGATAACCAAAAACTCCAGTGGTGGGTCATCATATGACTAAGACCCGCGTCTCAGGAAGCACTTGTCCTGTTTTCTGACGAATCTTACCTAACCTTATATATCCCCGGCTGTTTTTATCTTGGTAAAATCTTTACTCTATCCCTTCACTATTCTTCCCCTATCCCCACTTTCCCTATCGCCCCTTATGATATATATATATATATATATATATATATATATATATATATATATATATATATATATATATATATATATATATATATATATATATATATATATATACAAGGAGAGGTGTATATGTGCCTCATTGTATGTATTATAAGAGTTCACTTGACTATTATAGTGAGTTAAGTATTCCTGACTGAAGGTGAAAGGTGTCATGTAGTTTTAATGACCCTCTTGTAGTCTGTGTTATTAAACCCCCATTAACCAACCAGCTGTCTAAAATGAAAATATTAAGCATCACAGCCTAATTAAGCCTGTTTATCTTGAAGATAGGTAAGTCTCTCTCTCTCTCTCTCTCTCTCTCTCTCTCTCTCTCTCTGTCTCTCTCTCTCATTCTCTCTCTTTCTCTCTCTCTCTCGAAATTCTAATCCGCCATAGTGTACATTGATACTAACTCTTTCCCAGATAGAGAAAATCAATGGCAAAATGCAAATATCCCTCACTTATATGCAAATAAGGAGATAGACCATTGCCGCATTTGCCCGGCCGAACGGCCATACAAGCATTTTTAGCAAGGATTCCCACATCATTACTTCCAACTCGTGTATCTCCGTGTTAATTATCAGTTTTATTGCGTCTGCCCCTCTCACCTAATTTGCATTAATTTCTCAAGAGAGTGAGTAGCAGCAATGTGCCGTTATAGACGCATAGATGTGAAGGTCCTACTAGCATAGCTATGTGGTGTTGTAGTTGTAGGAGCGTAGAGGTGTAGGTCCTACTAGTATAGCAACGTGTTGTTGTTGTTGAAGGAGCGTATAGCTATAGAGCCTACTGGCATGCGTATGGCCTACTGTTGACTCGGGGGTGAAGGCATAGGTAGCAGGACAAAGTTTCGTTATGTCTCGAGTTTGTTCATTAACGAAGCTCGACACAGAGTGAACAGATTTTTGTAACTCGCGTCCAGTGTTACGATCCTGAGATCCTGTGGTTCGTGTGTGTTAACCAAACATCAGTTGAGGGTAATGTATCAGCGATCATCACTGACAGCGATTGAAGCTTTTGTATAGGTATAATCAGGTTATACTGAAGAGTTGGTATAATCGGACGCTGATAAGAGTGCAATACTATTATATATTATATATCTCTCAGGGCTGGTTTTTATCAAGTTTGGTGATAATGACTCTGGTGGTGACAGTGCTGGTGGTGACAGTGCTGGTGGTGACAGTGCTGGTGGTGACAGTGCTGGTGGTGACAGTGCTGGTGGTGACCGTGCTGGTGGTGACCGTGCTGGTGGTGACAGTGCTGGTGGTGACAGTGCTGGTGGTGACAGTGCTGGTGGTGACAGTGCTGGTGGTGACAGTGCTGGTGGTGACAGTGCTGGTGGTGACAGTGCTGGTGGTGACAGTGCTGGTGGTGACAGTGCTGGTGGTGACCGTGCTGGTGGTGACAGTGCTGGTGGTGACAGTGCTGGTGGTGACAGTGCTGGTGGTGACAGTGCTGGTGGTGACAGTGCTGGTGGTGACAGTGCTGGTGGTGACAGTGCTGGTGGTGACAGTGCTGGTGGTGACAGTGCTGGTGGTGACAGTGCTGGTGGTGACAGTGCTGGTGGTGACCGTGCTGGTGGTGACCGTGCTGGTGGTGACAGTGCTGGTGGTGACAGTGCTGGTGGTGACAGTGCTGGTGGTGACAGTGCTGGTGGTGACAGTGCTGGTGGTGACAGTGCTGGTGGTGACAGTGCTGGTGGTGACCGTGCTGGTGGTGACCGTGCTGGTGGTGACAGTGCTGGTGGTGACAGTGCTGGTGGTGACAGTGCTGGTGGTGACCGTGCTGGTGGTGACCGTGCTGGTGGTGACAGTGCTGGTGGTGACAGTGCTGGTGGTGACAGTGCTGGTGGTGACAGTGCTGGTGGTGACAGTGCTGGTGGTGACAGTGCTGGTGGTGACAGTGCTGATGGTGACAGTGCTGGTGGTGACCGTGCTGGTGGTGACCGTGCTGGTGGTGACAGTGCTGGTGGTGACAGTGCTGGTGGTGACAGTGCTGGTGGTGACAGTGCTGGTGGTGACAGTACTGGTGGTGACAGTGCTGGTGGTGACAGTGCTGGTGGTGACAGTGCTGGTGGTGACCGTGCTGGTGGTAACCGTGCTTGTAGTGACAGTGCTGGTGGTGACCGTGCTGGTGGTGACAGTGCTGGTGGTGACAGTGCTGGTGGTGACAGTGCTTGTGGTGACCGTGCTGGTGGTGACAGTGCTGGTGGTGACCGTGCTGGTGGTGACAGTGCTGGTGGTGACAGTGCTGGTGGTGACAGTGCTGGTGGTGACAGTGCTGGTGGTGACAGTGCTGGTTGTGACAGTGCTGGTGGTGACAGTGCTGGTGGTGACAGTGCTGGTGGTGACTGCTGGTGGTGACCGTGCTGGTGGTGACCGTGCTGGTGGTGACAGTGCTGGTGGTGACCGTGCTGGTGGTGACAGTGCTGGTGGTGACCGTGCTGGTGGTGACAGTGCTGGTGGTGACCGTGCTGGTGATGACCGTGCTGGTGGTGACCGTGCTTGTGGTGACAGTGCTGGTGGTAACCGTGCTTGTAGTGACAGTGCTGGTGGTGACCGTGCTGGTGGTGACAGTGCTGGTGGTGACAGTGCTGGTGGTGACAGTGCTTGTGGTGACCGTGCTGGTGGTAAAAGTGCTGGTGGTGACCGTGCTGGTGGTGACAGTGCTGGCGGTGACCGTGCTGGTGGTGACAGTGCTGGTGGTGACCGTGCTGGTGGTGACAGTGCTGGTGGTGACCGTGCTGGTGGTGACCGTGCTGGTGCTGACAGTGCTGGTGCTGACCGTGCTGGTGGTGACAGTGCTGGTGGTGACCGTGCTGGTGGTGACAGTGCTGGTGGTGACAGTCCTGGTGGTGACAGTCCTGATGGTGACAGTGCTGGTCGTGACAGTCCTGGTGGTGACAGTAATGGTGGTGACCGTGCTGGTGGTGACAGTGATGGTGGTGACCGTGGTGGTGATGACAGTGCTTGTTGTGACGATGCTGGTGGAGACAGTCCTGGTGGTGAAAGTGCTGGTGGTGACAGTGCTGGTGGTGACAGTTCTGGTGGTGACAGTGCTGGTGGTGACAGTCCTGATGGTGACAGTGCTGGTCGTGACAGTCCTGGTGGTGGCAGTCCTGATGGTGACAGTGCTGGCGGTGACAGTCCTGGCGGTGAAAGTAATGGTGATGACCGTGCTGGTGGTGACAGTGCTGGTGGTGACCGTGCTGGTGATGACAGTGCTTGTGGTGACGATGCTGGTGGAGACAGTCCTGGTGGTGATAGTGCTGGTGGTGACAGTGCTGGTTGTGACAGTTCTGGTGGTGACAGTGCTGGTGGTGACAGTCCTGGTGGTGACAGTACTGATGGTGACAGTCCTAGTGGTGACAATCCTGATGGTGACAGTGCAGGTCGTGACATTCCTGGTGGCGACAGTACTGGTGGTGACAGTCCTGGTGGTGACAGTACTGGTGGTGACAGTCCTGGTGGCTACAGTAATGGTGGTGACAGTAATTTTGGTGACAGTACTGATGGTGACAGTACTGGTGGTGACAGTACTGGTGGTGACAGTACTGGTGGTGACAGTACTGGTGGTGGCAGTCCTGGTGGTGACAGTAATGGTGGTGACAGTAATGGTTGTGACAGTCCTGATGGTGACAGTGCTGGTCGTGACAGTCCTGGTGGTGACAGTACTGGTGGTGACAGTACTTGTGGTGACAATCCTGATGGTGACAGCGCTGGTCGGGACAGTCCTGTTGGTGACAGTACTGGTGGTGACAGTATTGGTGGTGACAGTCCTGATGGTAACAGTCCTGGTGGTGACAGTCCTGGTGGTGACAGTCCTGATGGTGACAGTCCTGGTGGTGAAAGTACTGGTGGTGACAGTACTGGTGGTGACAGTCCTGGTGGTGACAGTAGTGATGGTGACAGTCCTGGTGGTGACAGTACTGATGGTGACAGTCCTGGTGATGACAGTACTGGTGGTGACAGTACTGGTGGTGACAGTCCTGATGTTGACAGTCCTGGTGGTGACAGTAATGATGGTGACAGTCCTGGTGGTGACAGTACTGATGGTGACAGTCCTGGTGGTGACAGTACTGGTGGTGACAGTACTGATACTGACAGTCCTGGTGGTGACAGTACTGATGGTGACAGTCCTTGTGGTAGCAGTACTGATGGTGACAGTACTGGTGGTGACAGTCCTGATGGTGATAGTCCTGGTGGTGACAGTACTGATGGTGACAGTCATGGTGGTGACAGTACTGGTGGTGACAGTACTGGTGGTGACAGCACTGATACTGACAATCCTGGTGGTGACAGTACTGATGGTGACAGTCCTTGTGGTAGCAGTACTGATAGTGACAGTACTGGTGGTGACAGTCCTGATGGTGATAGTCCTGGTGGTGACAGTACTGATGGTGACAGTCCTGGTGGTGACAGTACTGATGGTGACAGTCCTGGTGGTGACAGTACTGGTGGTGACAGTACTGGTGGTGACAGTCCTGATGGTGACAGTCCTGGAGGTGACAGTCCTGGTGGTGGCAGTACTGATGGTGACAGTCCTGGTGGTGACAGTACTGATGGTGACAGTTCTGGTGGTGACAGTGCTGGTGGTGATAGCACTGGTGGTGACAGTACTGATGGTGACAGTCCTGGTGGTGACAGTAATGGTGGTGACAGTCCTGATGGTGACAGTCCTTGTGGTGACAGTACTGGTGGTGACAGTCCTGGTGGTGACAGTACTGATGGTGACAGTCCTGGTGGTGACACTACTGGTGGTGACAGTACTGATGGTAACAGTACTGGTGGTGACAGTCCTGGTGGTGACAGTACTGATGGTAACAGTACTGGTGGTGACAGTACTGGTGGTGACAGTACTGGTGGTGACAGTACTGGTGGTGACAGTCCTGGTGGTGACAGTACTGGTGGTGACAGTACTGGTGGTGACAGTACTGGTGGTGACAGTCCTGGTGGTGACAGTACTGGTGGTGACAGTCCTGGTGGTGACAGTACTGATGGTGACAGTACTGATGGTGACAGTGCTGGTGGTGACAGTACTGATGGTGACAGTACTGATGGTGACAGTCCTGGTGGTGGCAGTACTGGTGGTGACAGTACTGGTGGTGACAGTCCTGGTGGTGACAGTCCTGGTGGTGACAGTACTGGTGGTGACAGTCCTGGTGGTGACAGTACTGGTGGTGACAGTACTGGTGGTGACAGTCCTGGTGGTGACAGTACTGGTGGTGACAGTCCTGGTGGTGACAGTCCTGGTGGTGACAGTACTGGTGGTGACAGTACTGGTGGTGACAGTACTGGTGGTGACAGTACTTGTGGTGACAGTACTGGTGGTGACAGTCCTGGTGGTGACAGTACCGGTGGTGACAGTACTGGTGGTGACAGTACTGGTGGTGACAGTACTGGTGGTGACAGTACTGGTGGTGACAGTACTGGTGGTGACAGTCCTGGTGGTGACAGTACTGGTGGTGACAGTACTGGTGGTGACAGTACTGGTGGTGACAGTCCTGGTGGTGACAGTACTGGTGGTGACAGTACTGGTGGTGACAGTACTGGTGGTGACAGTCCTGGTGGTGACAGTACTGGTGGTGGTGGTGACAGTACTGATGGTGACAGTGACAGTCCTGGTGGTGACAGTACTGGTGGTGACAGTACTGGTGGTGACAGTCCTGGTGGTGACAGTCCTGGTGGTGACAGTAGTGGTGGTGACAGTACTGATGGTGACAGTCCTGGTGGTGACAGTACTGGTGGTGACAGTAGTGGTGGTGACAGTACTGATGGTGACAGTACTGGTGGTGACAGTCCTGGTGGTGACAGTCCTGGTGGTGACAGTCCTGGTGGTGACAGTAGTGGTGGTGACAGTACTGATGGTGACAGTACTGGTGGTGACAGTACTGGTGGTGACAGTCCTGGTGGTGACAGTCCTGGTGGTGACAGTACTGGTGGTGACAGTACTGGTGGTGACAGTCCTGGTGGTGACAGTCCTGGTGGTGACAGAACAACACATACAACCATGATGCCATTATCCATGTATATCACGGTGACAGACGTAGAAAATTATAATTAACATAACAAGAAGGAAATGAGAGTTGCTGTGACAGTATAATTGCATTAATTAAGGAAACTTGCTTCACTGATGGTAGTTAAGTTGTCAACATTGTAACTTACATAGGGATAAAGTCAGCGGGAGGAGGAGCCATGTGATTATACTCAAGTATTGACTAATTACCGAGCACTTGGTGCTGTGTTGCTCAGCTAATGTTAACGGACTCAGGTAGAGGATTGAATTACGATGCCTTCCGTAATGGGGTTGGCAGGGAGGGTCGCGGCCCACTGTTTGAGAGACGTCGTGTCTTGATACGTAAACAACTTCATAAACACACATACACACACACACACACACACACACACACACACACACACACACACACACACACACACACACACACACACACACACACACACACACACACACGCACACACACACACACACACACAAACCTCCTGGAGTTTAATGATAAGGTAACAGAAGTAAGACACGAGAGAGAGAGGGGAGGGTTGATTGCATTTTCCTAGACTGCAGGAAGGCCTTTGACACAGTTCCCCACAAGAGATTAGTGCAGAAGCTGGAGGATCAGGCGCATGAAACAGGGAAGGCACTGCAATGGATCAGGGAATACCTGACAGGGAGGCAACAACGAGTCATGGTATGTGAAGAGGTATCACAGTGGGCGCCTGTGACGAGCGGGGTCCCACAGGGATCAGTTCTAGGACCAATGCTATTTTTGATATATGCGAACGACTTGATGGAAGGAATAGACTCTGAAGTGTCCCTATTCGCAGATGATGTGAAGCTGATGAGAAGAATTAAATTGGATGAGGATAAGGCAGGACTGCAAAGAGACCTGGACAGGCTGGACATGTGGTCCAGAAACTGGCTTCTCGAATTCAACCCTGTCAAATGCAGTCATGAAGATTGGGGAGGTTCAAAGAAGACCGCAGACAGAGTATAGGCTAGGTGGAGAAAGACTACAGACCTCACTCAGGGAGAAAGACCTTGGAGTGACCATAACACCGAGCACATCACCTGAGGCTCAGACGAGTCACAGGGACGTTAGGAAGCATTTCTTCAGTCATAGAGTCGTCAGGAAGTGGAATAGCCTAGCAAGTGTAGTGGAGGCAGGAGCCATACATAGTTTTAAGAAGAGGTATGACAAAGCTCAGGAAGCAGAGAGGGAGAGGACCTAGTAGCGATCACTGAAGAGGCGGGGCCAGGAGCTGAGTCTCGACCCCTGCAACCACAATTAGGTGAGTACAATTAGGTGAGTACACACACACACACACACACACACACACACACACATACACACACATACACACACACACACGCACACACACACTAATCTCCACACCCATACACCAACACACACACAGCACAGACTAATCCCTACACTCACACACAGGCACACACACGCACACACACACACACACGCACACACACACACACACATACACACACACACACACACACACACATAAATAAACACACGCACACACACACACACACACACACACACACTAGGTGAGTACACACACATACACACACATACACACACACACACACACACACACACACACACACACACACACACACACACACACACACACACACACACACACACTAGGTGAGTACACACACATACACACACATACACACACACACACACGCACACATAAATACACACACGCACACACACACACACACACACACACACACACACACACACACACACACACACACACTAGGTGAGACCACACACAAACACACACACACATACACACACACACACACACACACACACACACACACACCCACACACACACGCACGCACACACACACACCCACACACACACACACACACACACACACACACACACACACACACACACACACACACACACACACGCATACACATGCACACACACACACATACACACAAGGACCAGATAATCAGGCTAAGGAAGGAGGAGAGACAACAAGAAATGACCGTGAAGTATGTGAGGAACTCAACAAGAGATTCAAAGAAGCGATCACAGAGGAGACAGAAGGGACTCCAGAAAGACGGAGAGGTGGGGCACACCACCAAGTACTGGACACTGTACACACAACCGAGGAAGAAGTGAAGAGGCTTCTGAGTGAGCTAGATACCTCAAAGGCAATGGGCCGGATAACATCTCTCCATGGGTCCTGAGAGAGGGAGAAGAGGCGCTATGTGTACCCCTAACAACAATATTCAATACATCTATCGAAACAGGGAGACTGCCTGAGGCATGGAAGACAGCAAATGTAGTCCCAATCTTTAAAAAAGGAGACAGACATGAAGCACTAAACTACAGACCAGTGTCACTGACATGTATAGTATGCAAAGTCATGGAGAAGATTTTCAGGAGAAGAGTGGTGGAACACCTAGAAAGGAATGATCTCATCAACAGCAGCCAACATGGTTTCAGGGACGGGAAATCCTGTGTCACAAACCTACTGGAGTTCTATGACATGGTGACAGCAGTAAGACAAGAGAGAGAGGGGTGGGTGGAATGCATTTTCTTGGACTGCAAGAAGGCGTTTGACACAGTTCCACATAAGAGAGTAGTGCAAAAACTGGAGGACAAAGCAGGGATAACAGGGAAGGCACTACAATGGATCAGGGAATACTTGTCAGGAAGACAGCAGCGAGTCATGGTACGTGGCGAGGTGTCAGAGTGGGCACCTGTGACCAGCGGGGTCCCACAGGGGTCAGTCCTAGGACCAGTGCTGTTTCTGGTATTTGTGAACGACGTGACGGAAGGAATAGACTCCGAAGCGTCCCTATTTGCAGATAACGTGAAGTTGATGAGAAGAATTCATTCGATAGAAGACCAGGCAGAACTACAAAGGGATCTTGACAGGCTGCAGACATGGTCAAGCAATTAGCTCCTGGAGTTCAACCCCACCAAGTGCAAAGTCATGAAGATTGGGAAAGGGCAAAGAAGATCGCAGACGGAGAACAGTCTAGGGGGGCCAGAGACTACAAACCTCGCTCAAGAAAAAAGATCTTGAGGTGAGTATAACACCAGGCATATCTCCTGAAGAGCACATCAACCAAATAACTGCTGCAGCATATGGGCGCCTTGCAAACCTCAGAACAGCATTCCGACATCTTAATAAGGAATCGTTCAGGACACTGTACACCGTGTACGTTAGGCCCATATTGAAGTATGCAGCACCAGTTTGGAACCCACACCTAGTCAAGCACTTAAAGAAACTAGAGAATGTGCAAAGGTTTGCAACAAGACTAGTCCCAGAGCTAAGAGGTATGTCCTACGAGGAGAGGTTAAGGGAAATCAACCTGACGACACTGGAGGAAAGGAGTGATAGGGGGGACATGATAACGACATACAAAATATTGAGCGGAATTGACAAGGTGGACAAAGACAGGATGTTCCAGAGATGGGACACAGTAACAAGGGGACACAGTAGAAAGTTGAAGACACAGATGAATCACAGGGATGTTAGGAAGTATTTCTTCAGTCACAGAGTTGTCAGGAAGTGGAATAGTTTGGGAAGCGATGTAGTGGAGGCAGAATCCATACATAGTTTTAAGCAGAGGTATGATAAAGCTCACGGGTCAGGGAGAGTGACCTAGTAGCGACCAGTGAAGAGGCGGGGCCAGGAGCTGGAATCGACCCCTGCAACCTCAACTAGGTGAGTACACACACACACACACACACACACACACACACACACACACACACACACACACACACACACACACACACACACACAAAAAAAAAAAAAAAAAAAAAATATGGGTGGCCTTAGAGGACGGAAAACCAGAGATCTGGTAGAAGAACCAGGGAGGAAAGACTGGGAGTTAGAGCTCCAAAAAAGGGAGGAAGAGTGGGGAAGGAAGATAGTAGAGCTTGGTAAGAAAATGGAGGAGCGGATAGCTGAAGAGTGCAGGAAGTGGGAAGTACAGGCCTTAGCAGCAGAAGCTAGGATACAGTGCTTAGAAGAGAAACTGCAAAGCCTGAAACAGATTAGAGAGACAAATGACAATTCAGACGTGACATCAGGAAATTCAAAGTCAGGCGCAGACAAGGGGATGGTAAGCAACAACGGAGACATGCCGTACAGGAAGGCCCTATCAGACCCACGTGGGGCCAGGGAAAAGACGACGAGCACACTGAGATCAAACGACAGGTCTGAAGACAATGATGGAAATTCAGAGTCAGGCGCAGACAAGGGGATGGTAAGCAACAACGGAGACATGCCGTACACGAAGGACCTATCAGACCCACGTGGGGCCAGGGAAAAGACGATGAGCACACTAAGATCAAGCGACAGGTCCGAAGAAAATGAAGGTTTGTTATATGCAGAGGTTCTAACAGCCAACTGCAGTAGCAAGGGACAGCTGGCCAGGAAAGACAGTCCACTAAGAATAGATGTTTCAGATATGACAGGGACTGAAGGCAAGAACATGTCAATGGAAGGAAACAAAATGCCTCAGAGGAAGCAGATGGAGACTCAGTGGGAGGAGGAAAGGGCGAGGTCAGTTTTTGTGTACGGGCTCCAAGAAGCCAAGGGGGCCAACTTTGAAGAAATAAAACAGGAGGAGAAAAAAATGATTGAAGGCATCATGAAAACAATAGGGGAGGGCAATATGACCCAGGTGACAAATTTTCAGAGAATTGGGTGGTTTGCGAGTGGAAGGATACGGCCTGTCAGAGTAACTTTCAAGGAAGAATCAGTTCGAATCAGGATTCTGCAAGAGAAAGCAAGACTGAGAGACAAAGAGGGGTACCAGAGAGTATACCTCGACCGCGACAGAACACAAGAAGAAAGGACTACACTGAAAGAGAGGGTACAGAGACGCAAGGAGGAACGAGAAGCAATGAAAATGAGCAGGACCCAGACACAGGAGGAAGGGCAAACACACCCCACAGAATCTCCCACCAAAAGACCCCACCCGCGACATTCCCAACGCAACTGAGCAACCTATACTCCAACCCACTCACTGTTCCCTCTGCCACCAACCCCCATATCACAAACCTCACCCCAACAGCTGTCCCTTATGGGCATTCTGACCCCACCCCCATCAACACATACCCCACCTACACCACAGCCCCATATAGGCCCCCACCAAGGCTCTCCCTCCCCCAACCCCAATATACTTGCATGACCACAATGATAGAAAAGAAACTAAAGGTTTGGTACACAAATGCGGATGGAATAATGAATAAACATGAGGAGTGGAATGAAAGAATCAGTGAAAAATCCCCAGACATCATAGCAGTCACAGAAACAAAACTCGCTGAGATAATAACAGACACAATCTTCCCAACAGGATATCAGATCCTGAGGAAAGATAGAAGGAGTAGAGGGGGAGGAGGGGTTGCACTGCTCATAAAACACCAATGGGGATTTGAGGAAATGGAAGGCATGGACATGATTGGAGAAAGAGACTACATTGTAGGTACAATTCAGTCCGGAGAACATAAAGTAGTCATTGGAGTGATGTATAACCCACCACAGAACTGCAGGAGGCCAAGAGAGGAGTACGAAGAAAACAACAGGGTGATGGTGGACACACTGGCTGAGGTGGCAAGAAGAGCTCACTCGAGCAGAGCAAAGTTACTGGTAATGGGCGATTTCAACCACAGGGAGATCGACTGGGAAAACCTGGAGCCACATGGGGGTCCCGAAACATGGAGAGCAAAGATGATGGATGTGGTACTTGAAAACCTCATGCATCAACATGTCAGGGACACAACCAGAGAGAGAGGGGAGGATGAGCCAGCAAGACTGGATCTTGTGTTCACCCTGAGCAGTTCAGACATCGAGGACATCACTTACGAGAGGCCCCTTGGAGCTAGCGATCATGTGGTTCTGAGTTTTGACTATATAGTAGAGTTACAAGTGGAGAAGGTAACAGGAACTGAAGGGGACAGGCCAAACTATAAAAGGGGGGACTACACAGGTATGAGAAACTTCCTGCAGGAGGTTCAGTGG
>NC_091299.1:29020706-29023206 GCF_038502225.1 Cherax quadricarinatus
CCATGGTCGACAGGAATATAATTGAATCTTGTTTCATAAAAAACAGTTTTGACAATAATATGAATATTTCCTTTGGTTTATATAAATTAGATCCATTTATAATTAATAGAATTTGGGTAGAATTTAATAATACACTGGACAAATAAATAGCTTGGGGGTGAGTTTTGCAAAGGACCTGTCCAAGTTGGCTCGCCGCGCGTCACGTGTTTAACCGTTGTGGGATCTGATAGTGAGGTGCTGGCCGACCCCTTATATAGCTTCCTTGGATGCTTCACTTTCATAGTTCCTTGATAATGTGAGTAGTCACGAAAGCGCTTGGAATTTCTCTATTCTTTCAGAGTGGTTGTTTTGCATATATATATATATATATATATATATATATATATATATATATATATATATATATATATATATATATATATATATATATATATATATATATATATATATATATATATATATATATATGTATGTATATATATATTTATATATGTTGGTGAAGCATTAATGAAAACCTTCCATAATGACACAATTCCGTGTGTGAAGCGAGTCACACTTCACAAAGTCACAAGACCGTGGCGGCAGCAACCCACACTAACCCACAGATATAAATCCAAAGACTTCGTTTCGATTCGTCCTGTACCGAAACATCGTTTCATTGAGCGTTTATTGCTTAAGGGATTACAGTTTCGTCTATGTTTTCTCACGAATTACGAACTTAATGACCACACACGCAACAGATAGACTTTAAACCTAACGATGTATCTTATTCAACCTAGAGCACAGGTGTGTGACAGCTGCTGGCTGGCCACAGGTGTGTGATAGATGCTGGCTGGCCACAGGTGTGTGACAGCTGCTGGCTGGCCATAGGTGTGTGACAGCTGCTGGCTGGCCAGAGTTGTGTGACAGCTGCTGGCTGGCCACAGGTGTGTGACAGCTGCTGGCTGGCCACAGGTGCTGGCCTCTGGCTTGCTGTTTCTACCATCAATACACCACCGGTCGTCAAATATTAGCCTCATGGATATGCAAATCAGCATATACACCAACACATGAATATGCAAATTAGTTACCACCAATGTGTCGAGTATGCAAATCAGCATTGTTACAATGACTAAGGGTGATGTAGGTTGGGCTGTGAGGTTTCAAGTCTATCGACTTCACGAGGGTCATTAAAAATATGGTAGAACTAGACATTATATTTTTATTATTATTATTATCACACTGGCCGATTCCCACCAAGGCAGGGTGGCCCGAAAAAGAAAAACTTTCATCATCATTCACTCCATCACTGTCTTGCCAGAAGGGTGCTTTACACTACAGTTTTTAAACTGCAACATTAACACCCCCTCCTTCAGAGTGCAGGCACTGTACTTCCCATCTCCAGGACTCAAGTCCGGCCTGCCGGTTTCCCTGAGCCCCTTCATAAATGTTACTTTGCTCACACTCCAACAGCACGTCAAGTATTAAAAACCATTTGTCTCCATTCACTCCTATCAAACACGCTCACGCATGCCTGCTGGAAGTCCAAGCCCCTCGCACACAAAACCTCCTTTACCCCCTTCCTCCAACCTTTCCTAGGCCGACCCCTACCCCGCCTTCCTTCCACTACAGACTGATACACTCTTGAAGTCACTCTGTTTCGCTCCATTCTCTCTACATGTCCGAACCACCTCAACAACCCTTCCTCAGCCCTCTGGACAACAGTTTTTGTAATCCCGCACCTCCTCCTAACTTCCAAACTACGAATTCTCTGCATTATAGTCACACCACACATTGCCCTCAGACATGACATCTCCACTGCCTCCAGCCTTCTCCTCGCTGCAACATTCATCACCCATGCTTTACACCCATATAAGAGCGTTGGTAAAACTATACTCTCATACATTCCCCTCTTTGCCTCCAAGGACAAAATTCTTTGTCTCCACAGACTCCTAAGTGCACCACTCACCCTTTTCCCCTCATCAGTTCTATGATTCACCTCATCTTTCATAGACCCATCCGCTGACACGTCCACTCCCAAATATCTGAATACATTCACCTCCTCCATACTCTCTCCCTCCAATCTGATATCCAATCTTTCATCACCTAATCTTTTTGTTATCCTCATAACCTTACTTGTTCCTGTATTCACTTTTAATTTTCTTCTTTTACACACCCTACCAAATTCATCCACCAATCTCTGCAACTTCTCTTCAGAATCTCCCAAGAGCACAGTGTCATCAGCAAAGAGCAACTGTGACAACTCCCACTTTATGTGTGATTCTTTATCTTTTAACTCCACGCCTCTTGCCAAGACCCTCGCATTTACTTCTCTTACAACCCCATCTATAAATATATTAAACAACCACGGTGACATCACACATCCTTGTCTACGGCATACTTTTACTGGGAAATAATCTCCCTCTTTCCTACATACTCTAACTTGAGCCTCACTATCCTCATAAAAACTCTTCACTGCTTTCAGTAAACTACCTCCTACACCATACACCTGCAACATCTG
>NC_091299.1:29033206-29038206 GCF_038502225.1 Cherax quadricarinatus
CACCTGGGCGTCTTTAGTTATGTAGTAATATAGATGCCCAGGTGTCTCGGCTGTAGCATTCATTAGAGACGAATTCTGGAGCATCAGAGATGAGAAACATTACTCGCAGCCTCGTACAGGTAGACTCCAAAGCTGCCTCCAGTAGCGAGCGAGCGAGCGAGCGAGAGAGAGAGAGAGAGAGAGAGAGAGAGAGAGAGAGAGAGAGAGAGAGAGAGAGAGAGAGAGAGAGAGAGAGAGAGAGAGAGAGAGAGAGAGAGAGAGAGAGAGAGAGAGAGAGAGAGAGAGAGAGAGAGAGAGAGAGAGAGAGAGAGAGAGAGAGAGAGAGAGAGAGAGAGAGAGAGACAGGGAGAGTAGGGAAATCAATGGATTTAATTAAGTTAATGCGCTGCGCTATATAATTCTTTTCCGAGTGAGGAGGTAAAATTGAGGCGGTGGCGCTGGCGGCGGTGTTGACAACTTGTCTGTGTGTTGAGACCTCTCCATGCCAAGTGACTTTATTATTAGCCTGTACTGGCTTAATTTATGACTCTCTCTCTCTCTCTCTCTCTCTCTCTCTCTCTCTCTCTCTCTCTCTCTCTCCTACTGTAGCGACTTCTCTCACATTCTTCTTCCTTTCTACTCCATGTATATTCCCCCTTCTCTTTCTTGCTGTCTCTCCTTCCCTTCAGCCTCTTGAATAAAATATCACAGGCCACTTAAGACTAACTTCAAGAACAGTTTAGTAATAAAATATTCACGCGTTACTGTATTGAGCCAGAGGTGTGTGACAGGCAGAGACGCATACATACATAAATACACACACACACACACACACACACACACATATATATATATATATATATATATATATATATATATATATATATATATATATATTATATATATATATATATATATATATATATATATATATATATATATATAACAACACTGCGACTAGTCAAGGATTCGAACCCATGTTGTTTTGGCCCGCTTCATGGTGAGCGAAAAAAACACATGACGCTCTAACCCACAGGATCACCAAATCCTACAAGAGTCACGCACCCAGCAGAGCAAGGTGTTTTACCGTGATCCGAGGACATATGGTGGCGTAGGTGCCTCTGAGCTAATTTCATTCTACTCCCCGTTTGGTGTACTAGCCGCTCACCATGAGACCGGTCAAAACAACATGGGTTTGAATCCTTGGCTAGTCGCAGTGCTGTTACTGATCAATACCACTCGTTCGTGGGGATAAAGCACCTGGGACTGATGGGATAAAGATAGAAATGTTAAAGGCAGGTGTGGATATAGTTTTGAAGTGGTTAGTGTTTTTATTTAATAAATGTATGGACGAGGGTAAGGTACCTCTGGATTGGCAGAGAGCATGCATAGTTCCTTTGTATAAAGGCAAAGGGGACAAAAGAGAATGCAAAAATGATAGGGGAATAAGTCTGTTGAGTATACCTGGTAAAGTGTATGGTAGAGTTATTAGTGAAAGAATTAAGGGTAAGATGGAGATCAGGACAGCAGATGAACAAGGAGGCTTCAGGAAGGGTAGTGGGTGTGTAGACCAAGTGTTTGCAGTGAAACATACATTTAAACAGTATTTAAATAAGGGTAAAGAGTTGTGTGTGGCATTTATGGATTTGGAAAAGGCATATGATAGGGTGGATAGGGGGGCAATGTGGCAGATGTTGCAAATGTATGGAATAGGAGGTAGGTTAGCGAAAACGGTGAAAAGTTTTTACGAGGATAGTGAGGCTCAGGTTAGAGTATGTAGGAGAGGGAGATTATTTCCCAGTAAAAGTAGGCCTTAGACAGGGATGTCTGATGTCACCGTGGTTGTTCAATATATTTATAGATGGGTATTGGCAAGAGGTGTGGGGTTAATTAAAAGATAAAGAATCTGACACAAAGTGGGAGTTGTCACAGTTGCTCTTTGCTGATGGCACTGTGCTTTTGGAAGATTCTCAAGAGAAGTTGCAGAAGTTTGTGGATGAGTTTGGTAGGGTATGTAAAAGAAGGAAATTAAAAGTGAATATAGGAAAGAGTAAGGTGATGAGGATAATAAAAAAATTAGGTAACAGAAGATTGGATATCAGATTGGAGGGGAAGAGTATGGAGGAGGTGAATGTGTTCAGATATCTGGGAGTGGATGGTTCAGCAGATGGGCTTATGAAGGATGAGGTGAATCATAGAATTAACGAAGGAAAAAGGTGAGTGGTGCACTGAGGAGTCTGTGGAGACAAAAAACTTTATCCATGAAAGCGAAGAGGGGAATGTATGAGAGTATAGTTATGTCAACGCTCTTGTATGGGTGTGAGGCATGGGTTGTGAATGTTGCAACGAGGAGAAGGCTGGAGGCAGTGGAGATGTCATGTCTGAGGGCAATGTGTGGTGTAAATATAATGCAGAGAATCCGTAGTTTGCAGATCAGGAGTAGGTGTGGGATTACGGAAACTATTATTCAGAGGGCTGAGGAGGGGTTATTGAGATGGTTTGGGCATGTAGAGAGGTTGGAACGAAATAGAATGACTTCGAGAGTATGTAAATCTGTAGTGGAGGGAAGGGGGATTAGGGGACGGCCTAAGATGGGTTGTAGGGAGGAGGTACAGAAGGTATCGTGTGCGAGGGCTTGGACTTCCAGCAAGCGTGCGTGAGGGTGTTAGGTAAGAGCGAATGGAGACAAGCGGTTTTTAGAACTTGACGTGCTGTTGGAGTGTAAGCAAGTTAACATTTATGAAGGGATTCAGGGAAACCGGCAGGCCGGACTTGAGTCCTGGAGATGGTAAGTACAGTGTCAGCACTCTGAAGGAGGGGTGTTAATGTTGCAGTTTTATAACTGTAGTGCAAGCGCGCCTCTGGCAAGGAGCGAGTGATGAAAGTTTTCCTTTTTCGGGCCACCCTGCCATGGTGGGAAACTGCCGATGTGTTTATATATATGTCGTGCCGAATAGTCAGAACTTGCGATCTTGGCTTAAATAGCAACGCTCATCTTGCCATATAGGACAAGTGAAAATTTGTGTATGCAATAATTTCGCCAAAATCATTCTGAACCTAACGAAAAAAATATGTTTGATTGTGTTTGTTTAGTACTAAATTATTGCAAACGTATTTAAAATATATTTACTTGGGTTAGGCTAAAATAAATTGCTCTTGTTATAATAAGGTTAGGTAAGTTTTCTAAGATTCTTTTGGTGCAAAATTAAAATTTTTTACATTAACATTAATGAAAAAAAATATATAAATAACAAAAAGGCACAATACCGTGACTGGAACGATACACAAATAACCCGCACATAAAATAGAGAAGCTTACGACGACGTTTCGGTCCGACTTGGACCATTGACAAAGTCACACTAACAGAGGTGGAGCAGGACGGCTATATATAGGCAGGAGGAGGTGGAGGTAGTAGTAGTAGTAGTAGAAGTAGTAGTAGTAGTAGTAGTAGTAGTAGTACAAGAATTGTATATAATACCGACAAGATGAAATTAAGACACATGCACAACACCCGGGCATCCCCATCATAGACGTTTCGCCATCCAGCCAGCCACTGGATGGCGAAACGTCCACAACAAAGACAACCAGACGCCGCACATGTTTCTTAATTTCATCAGTAGTTGTAGTAGTAGTAGAAGAAGAAGAGGTAGTAGTAGTGGTAGTGGTAGAAGTGGGAAATAAGGATGACGAGCCAGTCAAAAACAAAAACAAAGGAAGGGGAGCACTGCAAGAGAGCTAGATGCCCACAGAGGGAGAGCAAGCGCACAGAGGTGCGTGAAAGGGGAAGTGGTGAAATAAAATAAATGAAGAAGGAACAGAAACACGAGACAGGAGAGAGAAAAACAACCCAGAGGAGAAAAGGAAAGAGGAAAGGGGAAGAGGAAGAAGAAAAAGAAAGAAAAAATGAGGATTCAGGTTAAGTCACGGGTGTTCTGAAGTTTGGAGCATTTTACAATGTAGTGGGAGAGGAAGGCATCTACAGAGACGAAGCCAGGGCTAAGGTTCATACAAGGAAAGTTGTGTATTAGAGAGGATTCAACTAGACGGCGACTGTTCGAGTTGGAAGTAGGGAAGACAGTTTTAGCAGAAGACCAGTCAATAGGATGGCTATGATCTCTGATGTGACAGAAAAGAGCATTGTTAGTGTCGGCAAGCCTAACACTATTTTTGTGCTCCCTAAGTCTGTCAGAAAGAGATCGACCAGTTTCTCCGAAGTACTGAAGAGGACAGGAGGAGCAAGAAATAGAGTAGACACCAGGAACATCTGTAGAGGGAGGAGAGGTATGAACGAGATTAGTGCGAAGAGTGTTAGTCTGGCGGAAGGTAAGCTTGATGTCTAAGGGACGGAGAGAATTGTTGAGATTAGAAAGACCGGAAATGTAGGGAAAGCAGAGGATAGAAGAGTTCCCATGAGTAGAGAGTTTGGGAGAGAATAAATTGCGTTTAGCACGTGAGAGGGCAGAGTCTATGAAATGGGAAGGGTAGCCAAGACGGGAGAACGAATTATGAAGAGTGGAAATTTCTGCTGGAAGGAACTGAGGATCACAGATGCGGAGGGCACGGAGAAAGAGGGAGATAAGAACACTTTTCTTGACAGGGGAAGCATGATAGGAAAAGTAGTGAATGTACATGCCACTGCGCATAGGTTTACGGTAAACGGAAAAGGAAAAACCTGTATCTGAGCGGTGGACATGGACATCAAGGAAAGGAAGCAAGGAATTAGATTCCCATTCAGCTTTAAACTTAATGGAAGGGGCAAGATTATTAAGAGCTTCAAGAAAAGGTTGGAAGAGACTGGAGTCATGAGGCCACAGAGCAAAGATGTCATCCACATAGCGGAGCCAGAGTGAAGGTTGCACATCGAGGGTAGGAAGAAGAACAGTCTCGAAGTATTCCATGTTAAGATTAGCAAGGACAGGAGAGAGAGGAGAGCCCATAGCGACACCGAAGGTTTGAGAATAATATTTCCCTTGGAAGGAAAAGGAGTTAGAGTCCACACAGAGGCGGATCAGATCAAGAAA
>NC_091299.1:29048206-29068206 GCF_038502225.1 Cherax quadricarinatus
ATCATACCTCTTCTTAAACCTATGTATGGTTCCCGCCTCCACTACATCGCTTGCTAGACTATTCCACTTCCTGACAACTCTATGACTGAAGAAATACTTCCTAACATCCCTTTGATTCATCTGTCTTTAACTTCCAATTCTGACCCCTTGTTACTGTGTCCCGTCTCTGGAACATCCTGTCTCTGTCCACCTTATCATGTCTCCCCTAACCCTCTTGTCCTCCAGTGTCGTCAGGCCGATTTACCTTAACCTTTCTTCGTAGGACATTCCCCTTAGCTCTGGACCTAGCCTTGTTGCAAATAATTGCACTTTCTCTAATTTCTTGACGTGCTTGACCTGATGTGGGTTCCAAACTGGTGTTGCATACTCCAGTATGGGCCTGATGTACACGTTGTACAGCGTCTTGAACGATTCCTTACTGAGGTATTGGAACGCAATTCTCAGGTTTGCCAGGCGCCCATATGCTGCATCAGTTATCTGGTTGATGTGCACCTCAGGAGATGTGCTCGGTATTATACTCATCCCAAGATCTTTCTCCTTGAGTGAGGTTTGCAGTCTTTGGCCACCTAGCCTATACTCTGTCTGCGGACTTCTTTGCTCTTCGATCTTCATGACTTTGCATTTGGCGAGGTAAATTCGAGGAGCCAGTTGCTGGACAAGGTGTCCAGCCTGTCCAGGTCTCTTTGAAGTCCTGCCTGATCCTCATCTGATTTAATTCTTGTCATTAACTTCCCATCATCTGCAAACAGGGACACTTCTGAGTCTGTCCCTTCCATCATGTCATTCACATATACCATAAATAGCACTAGTCCTACGACTCACCCCTGTGGGACCCCGCTCGTCACAGGTGCCCACTGTGATACCTCATCACATATCATAACTCGTTGTTGCCTCCCTGTCAGGTATTCTCTGATCCATTGTAGTGCCCTTCCTGTTATACGTGCCTGATCCTCTTGTGGGGGAACTGTGTAGAAGGCCTTCTTGCAGTCCAAGAAAATGCAATCAACCCACCCCTCTCTCTCGTGTCTTACTTCTGTTACCTTGTCATAAAACTCCAGAAGGTTTGTGACACAGGATTTGCCTTCCATGAATCCGTGCTGTTTGTTGTTTATAACCTTGTCCTGTTCCAGGTGCTCCATCACTCTCCTCCTGATAATCTTCTCCATGACTCTGCATACTATACACATCAGTGACACTGGTCTATAGTTTAGTGCCTCGTTTCTGTCTCCTTTCTTAAAAATGGGGACTACATTTGCCGTCTTCCATGCCTCGGGTAGTTGCCCAGTTTCAAGGGATGTGTTGAAAATTGTGGTTAGAGGCACACACAGTGCCTCTGCTCCCTCTCTAAGGACCCACGCAGAGATGTTGTCCGATCCCATCTCCTTTGAGGTATCAAGGTCATTTAGCAGCTTCTTCACCTCCTCCACAGTTGTGTGTACTTCATCCAACACTTGTTAATATATTCCTTGTTGGCGTCCCCCTCTGTTCTGTCTTCCCAGAGGCCTTCCTGTCTCCATTGTAAATACTTTCTTAAATCTTGAGTTAAGCTCCTCATATACCACTTGATCGTTTCTTGTGAGTTCCCCACCTTCTTTCCTCAGTCTGATTACCTGGTTTTTGACTGTTGTCTTCCTTCTAATGTGGCTATACAGCAGTTTCGGACCAGACTTGACTTTCGATGCTATGCTGTTTTCGTACTGTCTCTGGGCCTCCCTCCTTATCTTTGCATACTTGTTTCTGGCTCTTCGACTAATCTCTCTATTTTCCTGGGTCCTTTGCCTTCTGTACTTTTTCCATTCTCTCGTGCACTAAGTTTTTGCCTCCATTCACCTTCGGGTAAACCAAGGGCTTGTTCTGGTCTTCCCTTTATTTCTGTTGCCAAGGGCAACAGACCAATTCCCATTGAACCTCTGCAGTAAGTTCCTCATGCCTGCTTAGTCCCTCATTTTATAGCTTGAATTTTCCCATTCAACTCCTGTTACCCTCTCCACTTGTAACTCTACTATGTATTCAAAGCTCAGAACCACGTGATCACTAGCTCCTAGGGGCCTCTCATATGTGATGTCCTCAATGCCCGACCTGCTCAGGGTGAACACGAGGTCCAGTCTTACTGGTTCATCCTCCCCTCTCTGTCTGGTAGTATCCCTAACATGTTGGGACATGAGGTTTTCCAGGTCCACATCCATCATCTTGGCTCTCCACGTGTGTGTGTGTGTGTGTGTGCGTGTGTGTGTGTGTGTGTGTGTCTTTCTCTCTCTGTCACTCTTTGTCTGTCTGTCTGTCTGTCTGTCTGTCTGTCTGTCTGTTTCTCTCTCTCTCTCTCTCTCTCTCTCTCTGGTCAGTTAGCAAGAACTCATTCAAAATTAAGTGCTTTCTAAAATTTTGTTTTATGCGTTTAAAGATATATTTTATTCATTTATATTAATGTAAAAATTAATAATTTTGTACCAAAAGAACCTTAGAAAACTTACCTAACCTTATTATAACAAGCGCAATTTATATACCCCTAATCCAATGAAATATATTTTAGATAAGTTTACAATAATTTAATAATAAACAAACGCAATGAAATATTTTTTCCTGTATGTTCAGAACGATTTTTGATAAATTATTTTATTCACAAATTTTCGCTTACCTTATTCGGCAAGAAGAGCGTTGATATTTAAGCCAAAATCGCAAGTTTTACCTATTCGGCACGACATATATATACAAGTGTTATAATCCTATCTCAGCTGTTTTCAAAGCCTTTCCCTCAAAATGCAATTAAAATTGATCATTTATAAATGTACAATAAATTTGTTATGAGGAATTAGGACAAGTTTCACCAGCAAATAACATAAAAAATACAATACATAGACATGATCAGAAATCTACACACATGACTGTGGAAGCTGAGGTAATCTGTCCTTCAGATTAGGAGCAGGTGATGAGGTAACGTATAGTGAATAAGACGGAGTTGGAATCGGCTTTCATGGGTAGATCGTAATCAGAATATTTTCGCCCGTAAGATACAGTGTTAGATTGCAATGACTGCCCGTCTTGTGGTGTCATAGCAATTGTTTGGCTGCTCAGGAAGCTGGAGCAAGATAAGACACCAGGTGTACACTTCCTCTTGCACAAAACATTAGAGCAAGCGGTGTCTTTTTTGTCTCTCCTCTATCTCTCTCCCCCCCCCTCTCTCTCTCTCTCTCCCTCCTGCCATCTCTCGCTATCTCTCTTTACCGTCTCCCTCCCACTCAAAATCCACCAATCTCCCTCCCATTACACGGGAACAAGGATTTTATAATTAAAAACCCCTCACGGCTTATTCTCCAGTCTCTCAAATGAACACTGAACCTGCAATCACCAAAAGGGGCTCTGGGCATTAATTTCTTTTTCAAACACGTGAAAAAAATCAATTTTTAATAGAGGGATTGATTTCAGTGACCGAGCTGCAATTACTGTGCTCATTGCTTTTGTTGAATACCAATGTGCTAGTTGCTCCTCAATCTCAACAAAGTTGATTGGTCAGTCTGTGTTGGAAAACTGGTGGTTTTAGTTGAGGTGGGTGAATGTGGATCAAGTGAAGTTGGTGTTTTTAATCCAGGTGGGTGAATTAGGATTGGAAAAATAATTTACTGATATCGGCTACAACTAGTGTCACTACAACACTGGTGTCATAGCTACGGCTAGTGTCACTACAACACTGGTGCCATAGCTACAACAAGTGTCACTACAACACTGGTGTCATAGCTACAACTAGTGTCACTACAACACTGGTGTCATTGCTACAACTAGTGTTACTACAACACTGGTGTCATTGCTACAACTAGTGTTACTACAACACTGGTGTCATAGCTACAACTAGTGTCACTACAACACTGGTGCCATAGCTACAACTAGTGTCACTACAACACTGGTGTCATAGCTACAGCTAGTATTACTACAACACTGGTGTCATAGCTACAACTAGTGTCATTTCAACACAGGTGTCATAGCTACAGCTAGTATTACTACAACACTGGTGTCAAAGCTACAACTAGTGTCACTACAACACTGGTGTCATAGCTACAGCTAGTATTACTACAACACTGGTGTCAAAGCTACAACTAGTGTCATTTCAACACAGGTGTCATAGCTACAACTAGTGTTACTACAACATTGGTGTCACAGCTACAACTAGTGTTACTACAACATTGGTGTCATAGCTACAACTAGTGATACTACAACACTGGTGTCAAAGCTACAACTAGTGTTACTACAACACTGGTGTCATAGGTACAACTAGTGTTACTACAACACTGGTGTCATAGCTACAACTAGTGTTACTGCAACACTGGTGTCATAGCAACAACTAGTGTCACTACAATACTGGTGTCAAAGCTACAACTAGTGCCACTACAACACTGGTGTCAAAGCTACAACTAGGGTCATTACAACACTGGTGTAAAAGGTACAACTAGAGTCACTACAACACTGGTGCCATAGCTATAACTAGTGTCACTACAACACTGGTGTCATAGCTACAGCTAGTGTCACTACAACACTGGTGCAATAGCTACAACTAGTGTCACTACAACACTGGTGTCAAAGCTACAACTAGTGCCACTACAACACTGGTGTCATAGCTACAGCTAGTATTACTACAACACTGGTGTCAAAGCTACAACTAGTGTCACTACAACGCTGGTGTCAAAGCTACAACTAGTGTCACTACAACACTGTAGTCAAAGCTACAACTAGCGTCACTACAACACTGGTGTCAAAGCTACAACTAGCGTCACTACAATACTGGTGTTAAAGCTACAACTAGCGTCACTACAACACTGGTGTAAAAGCTACAACTAGTGTCACTACAACACTGGTGTAAAAGCTACAACCAGTGTCACTACAACACTGGTGCCATAGCTACAACTAGTGTTACTACAACACTGGTGTCATAGCTACAACTAGTGTCACTACAACACTGGTGCCATAGCTACAACTAGTGTCACTACAACACTGGTGTCAAAGCTACAACTAGTGTCACTACAACACTGGTGTCATAGCTACAGCTAGGGTCATGGTGTAAAAGGTACAACTAGAGTCTACAGCTGCCATAGCTATAACTAGTGTCACTACAACACTGGTGTCATAGCTACAACACTGGTGCAATAGCTACAACTAGTGTGTCATACAACTAGTGCCACTACAACACTGGTGTCATAGCTACAGCTAGTATTACTACAACAGTGTCAAAGCTACAACACACTACAAAGGTGTCAATAGCTCAAAGCTACAACTAGCGTCACTACAACACTGGTGTCAAAGCTACAACTAGTGTCACTACAACACTGGTGTCAAAGCTACAACTAGTGTCACTACAACACTGGTGTCAAAGCTACAACTAGTGTCACTACAACACTGGTGTCAAAGCTACAACTAGTGTTACTACAACACTGGTGTCAAAGCTACAATTAGCGTTATTACAACACTGGTGTCAAAGCTACAACTAGCGTCACTACAACACTGGTGTCAAAGCTACAACTAGCGTCACTACAACACTGGTGTCAAAGCTACAACTAGCGTCACTACAACACTGGTGTCAGAGCTACAACTAGCGTCACTACAACACTGGTGTCAGAGCTACAACTAGCGTCACTACAACACTGGTGTCAAAGCTACAACTAGGGTCACTACAACACTGGTGTCAAAGCTACAACTAGGGTCACTACAACACTGGTGTCAAAGCTACAACTAGCGTCACTACAACACTGGTGTCAAAGCTACAACTAGCGTCACTACAACACTGGTGTCAAAGCTACAACTAGCGTCACTACAACACTGGCGTCAAAGCTACAACTAGCGTCACTACAACACTGGTGTCAGAGCTACAACTAGCGTCACTACAACACTGGTGTCAGAGCTACAACTAGCGTCACTACAACACTGGTGTCAAAGCTACAACTAGGGTTACTACAACACTGGTGTCAAAGCTACAACTAGGGTCACTACAACACTGGTGTCAAAGCTACAACTATCGTCACTACAACACAGGTGTCAAAGCTACAACTAGCGTCACTACAACACAGGTGTCAAAGCTACAACTAGTGTTACTACAACACAGGTGTCAAAGCTACAACTAGTGTTACTACAACACAGGAGGTGTCAAAGCTACAACTAGTGTTACTACAATACTGGGGGCGAGAGCTAAAGTTAGTATCACTTCTCTGGCCACTACTACATATACCAATATTGGTAGCGACATAACTAGTACTACTACTACTACTACTACACTGGTGTCATAGCTACAACTAGGGTCACTACAACACTGGTGTCAAAGCTACAACTATCGTCACTACAACACAGGTGTCAAAGCTACAACTAGCGTCACTACAACACAGGTGTCAAAGCTACAACTAGTGTTACTACAACACAGGTGTCAAAGCTACAACTAGTGTTACTACAACACAGGTGTCAAAGCTACAACTAGTGTTACTACAATACTGGGGGCGAGAGCTAAAGTTAGTATCACTTCTCTGGCCACTACTACATATACCAATATTGGTAGCGACATAACTAGTACTACTACTACTACTACTACACTGGTGTCATAGCTACAACTACTACCACTACTAGTAGTAGTGGTGGTAGTAGTAGTAGTAGTAGTAGTGGTGGTGGTAGTAGTAGTAGTATTGGTGGTAGTGGTGGTAGTGGTTATGTCGCTTGTTACTTGTTGTATTGACATCTGTTTTTCAAACGAAAATAATTACTTGAATATATACAGTAGTGGCAATAGCAGTGCTAATACTAGTAGTAATAGCAGTGCTAATACTAGTAGTAATAGCAGTGCTAATACTAGTAGTATTAGCTGTGCTAATACTAGTAGTAATAGCAGTGTTAATACTAGTAGTAATAGTAGTGCTAATACTACAGTCCTAATACTCCTACTAGTAATAGTAGTACTAGGACTGCTATTACTAGTACTGATCTGTTACTATTAGTATTAGCACTGATATTGCCACTACTGTTTCCATTCTAGTGAATATTTTTCTTTCGAATAATAGTAGTTATTACATCAAGTAACATTAGTACTGTACTTATATTTTCAATAATTGCAACAATAATAGTAATAATACAAATATAATAGCAATAATAATAATAATAATAATAATTATAATAATAATAATAATAATAATAATAATAATAATAATAATAATAATAATAATAATAATAATAATAATAATAATAATAATAATAATAATAATAATAATAATAATAGTTATAATAAATTGTTGTTATTATTATTATTATTATTATTATTATTATTATTATTATTATTATTATTATTATTATTATTATTATTATTATATGTTGAAGAGTGAACAAGACAGAGTAAATGAAACTTGGTAAAAGGAAACCGTAGACTTTACAACCTCTTGCAGTTCTATTTATGTTGTGTGAGCGGTGCAACATCACCACCACCAGCACCACCGTCACCACCAACAACAACGGCATTAGCAGCAGTAACACCACCACCACCACCTCCATAACACCACCACCATCACCACCAGAGGCACCTGCACCAGCGGCAACACCACCACCAACCACCACCAGAATCAGTGTTAGTAATAATAGTGTTAGCACTAATACTTCTGCTGCAACTGTACTATTGCGACTACTAGATTACTAGACTACTACTAATAGTAGATTACTACTACCACTACTACTACTACTATTATCATGAAGAATTAGCAGTAATTCCTGATTATACAGATAATTCTATCATATCTTTACACCTTAAAATCTACACTGGACGTCACATCGCAGGCGAAATGATCCTCGTGTTTGTCTTTCATACGAAAAGTCAACGAAAAGATTCAATATTTACTTTACATTCATGGAATGGCATTCTCTCCCTCGCTCTGTCATCAGCTGCAAATGTTTAGCTAAACAGATATTAAAGGAAAACCAGCAATTAGATGATAAATATTTACATAAAGAGTGTAGTAGATGCAGTATAGGAGAGAGAAGGGATAGTGCGAGTGGGAACGGGTGTAAGAGACAGAGATAGATAGACAAGAGAGAGAGAGAGAGATTGTGTGAGGATAGTAAAGTGTAAGGCTCTCTCCCTACCGCTGATGTCGTGGATAACTGAGCTGATAATTATGCCTAATGGGAAAAAAGAATTTCGTTTAAATTTAATAAAGGGAGAAAAAGAAAGATGTTAAGGGCAGATTTAGTTTAGATGTACCTACCTGCCTGCCTACCTGCCTACCTGCCTGCCTGCCTACCTGCCTACCTGCCTGCCTACCTGCCTACCTGCCTACCTGCCTGCCTGCCTACCTGCCTACCTGCCTACCTGCCTACCTGCCTGCCTACCTGCCTGCCTACCTGCCTGCCTGCCTGCCTGCCTGCCTACCTGCCTGCCTGCCTACCTTCCTGCCTACCTGCCTGCCTACCTGCCTCCCACCACCACCACCGCTATTACTACTTCTACTATTACTACTACTATTACTACTACTACTACTACTACTAACACTATCACCGCTTCTACCACTAGTATCATAGCTATCATTACTATCAAATCCACCATCACAAATTACTGCTACTATTACCATCACGACTATCCTTAATGTTACCCCTGGTATCACCGATACAACCAGAATTACTGCCATCAGTATTATTATTAGTACCGCTATCCTTACTTTAGTACCTCCACTGCCACTGTAACTTTACATTAACTTAGCAATAACAAATTTGTAACTCAAATCTGATATTTGATAATCATTCCTAAATCCCAGGATTTATGTGGAGAACCCTTGAAGCAATTGCTAATACCAACTCCGGATCACAACACAACCATTCCAGCCATAAATTGAAGGTAAATTACAAGAGTTGGGGAGTCATTCAGCTTACAGAGTGGTGGAGGCTCGATCCACCGTCCTTTGATGGTGGGTCAGACTCGCTACCTTGTGTTGTTGCTGGCTAGAGGCTTGGGACCGCCTGTAAATTCTTTCTATTTGTGTTCGGCTGAATCTGTATCGCACCTACTCCCACATGGTTTGTATTGTACCTGTTTTTTGGGCTTACATTGCACCAGCTTCAGTAAGGTTTATATTACACCTATTTCCATAAGGTTTCTATTACACCTAATTTCATACGGTTTGCATTGCACCTGTGCTGTGTGCTTCCATTGCACCTATTTAAATAAGGTTATGATTACACCTACTTCCATAAGGTTTGTGCTATACCTACGTTTTGTGCTTACATGGCACCTGCGTTTCTCAATTTTCTCGTCTTCACTTCCTGTTGCACAATCTCCTTGCACGTCATGCATCTCTTTTTGTGTTTGATTGCAAGCAGTGCTTCGGGGATCACAATGGTTCCAATTGGACCTTGCAATCTCCGCTTTTTAAGAGACATTTTTTCTTTCTTTAAGACTTTCATCAAAGAGATCATCTCTTAGTATATGTCCTGGCTTAGTCTCTCTCACTCTCTATCTCTCGCTCTGTCTTGCACTCAATCAGTCAAGAACATATTCAAGGTATAACTGAACTAAATTTTCAAGAGATAATTCCGTTTCTAGCCATTTTTTTTTGCTAGATTTATTTAAGAAACATGGTTTCGGTAGGAAAGAAGTGGGATTTAATTTCACGAAGGGGCAGTGTGTCTTTTAAAGTTCCACACAGTAACACAATTCATACAGTTACATATATTTTTGTATTATTGTAGTTATTCTTTACCGCTTAATGTATTAACCGATTATAATCTAATTACTATTTAGATCGACACGATACCCAGCCCTTCTAGGGCAGGGTAGGTGCCTGAGCCAGAGCTTGTGGCTCACAAGACTGTCATTCCCATTAGCCCCCTTGGGGCGGGGATGGCAGACCAGAGAGGCCTAGCTTGTGGCTAGGCCTGGGGACAGTTAGTCCCAAAGATGAGGGGGTATTTGTACATCCTCCCATGGTAGATTTAGTCTCAGACACTCCCTAAACAGGGAGCCAAGGCCGGCCACCACTTGGAAAAGGCCCGGGCCGGGAGAATACCGGCAAATCTTTAATAATAATAATAATAAATAATTACTATTTGAGCAGTAATAACAATGGTTATAAATGACCATAATTTTTAAAGGGGTGGACCGGTAAGCCAGCGGAAGGCCTCGGTCAGATGACCAAAAGCTCCCAAGGCGGGTCATCATCTCACCAAGACCAGCGTCAGGAAACACTTGTCCTGTTTCCTGACGAACCTTACCTAACCTATTACTATTTGAAGCCTGAGCTTGCTACCACCTGCATCTCGCAAGACTGCCATCCCCACGAGCCCCTTTGGGGCTGGGCAGATGGCAGACCAGAGGTCTAGCTTCTCCCTGCGAGCCCAGTGAGGGCGGGGACTGTGGCTAGGCCGGGGGACACTTGGTCCCAAAGATGAGGTACAAGTGCCTCCTCCCATGGGAGACTTAGGTCTCAAGACACTCCCCAGATAAGGTAACAGGTGATAGACGAGGATCGGACAGGAAATCTGATAGTTTACGCACAGATTTACGCCGTTGTTGTTCTTCGTGGGCTATGCGTTTGTGCGCATTATGGCAAGTATAAGTGTAGCGTCGATTCTAGTGATCGTTGGACTGTTTAGTGCGTCAGCTTTGAGCCAAGTGAGGGTGCATAAGGGCTCAGACCGGGGCACTGTGCCCCGTGTAGGTGGCTGTGAGGTCACGGTCAGCAGCACAGCTGCTGGTTCTGCCCCCACAACCATAGTCACCATGTCAGGCCCAGAAGAGTGGCCTAAATGTGTATTGGAATGCGTGGAAGAGTCGGAGGACGACGTGGGGCAGATGGGAGCCCCCACCAAGAAGGCCAAGGATGCTGTAGAGACCGACCTGCCACAAGTTCAGACGGCAGCTGCTACCCAAGGAGACCTGGTGAGGGAGAGACCTTCAGGGCACTGCCCCATCAGTACACACGTGCAGCTCCCCCAGATGGACATAGGGGACATGGGAGGCAACCAGGAGGCTGTGGCTACTCCTCAACTGAAGGGGATGGGGCTCTACCAGGTACCCACCCCAGTAGCATCGGCCACCACGGAGGATGGGGAATGGCTGACTCTCATGGAAGAAAGAATTCCCGCTCTGCTCGGGCACAAGCAACCATGGCATTTCTTCCCTCAAGTTCCGCTGCGAGTTCACTCTCGGGAATGAGGTTCTGGTTATTCCTCGGGACGAGGATTCATACGAGGAATTGAAGAAGTTGTTTGTGTCACATCCCATCATGGTGGAACTGGTTGCTTGGGAGGTCTACAAGGGGGTGCTCATGCACGTCTCTGTGCCCCTCTCGTTGGACCCTATTTTGGAAGTGCCCAATACTGTCAAGACAGAGCGACTCACTGCCAAGGTGAACAAGGTGCCCATCCGACGGGTGCTGATATATCACAAAGGAGCACTCCCCACGCACCTGGATTTTGGGGTCTGGGGAAGGTTCAAGACCCGGCCGTACCAGTCGGGCCCACTGCAATGCTTCAACTGTCAGGGGTTCAATCACATTGCAGCCACGTGCCAGCGAGGAAAGAAGTGTGGAGTGTGAAGCAAGGCACACGACTCGAAGGATTGTATCGCAATCTTCAAGCAACCGACCAGCGAGGAACTTCGGCCGGAGCCCAAGTTTGCCAACTGCTCAAAGAGGCACCATGCCTGGAACCAGAGCTGTCCTGTGATGGTGCAGCACTGGCAGCAGGTACGTCACCGGAACGGCCTGGCACACACAGCAACGCCCAGCCTCGGAACCACCCAGCAATAGTCAGTACGGGCTCCGACCGCAGCACTCCGGATGCCGCAGGTGGGCAATATCAGCGAGTTCCCGGCATTGGGTTCCCAGCAGTGGCATCAGGGGGCTTGCAGCAGCGCGGCCAACAGTGGGGTCCGACGGCAAGGTGGCCGAGAAGACAGAATCACTGGGAAAAGCAGCGACAGGCCAGGAACACTGTCCAGCAGACCCCTGCTGGGCACCTTCAATTCATGCCATCCCACCGTCAGGCTTCTTCCCAAAGGCAGGCTCCTCTTGCGAGCGGCCAGAGTCAAGCAGCGGCTCACTGTCAGGAGACCCAGAAGTCCAAGGCCACTCAAGCCGGACCCAGGGTTCATCCAGCTTATGCAGCTGCAGTGTCGACAGCCACCCAAACATATCCAGTGACCCAGCCCCGACTCGAAGAGTCATCCGACCCAACATCTACAAAGGTAATGGTAGACTCATTTCCTGCTCGACTGAAACAAACCGTCGGAGTCATCTCAGCGCTCCTTTCTCGCCTGCTGCCATCGGCGGAAGACAGGGGCGCCTGCAGACAGCTCCTGTTGTGGATGCTAGGCATAGACCTACTGGACAGGAAGGACTCAATGGAATTCAAGCCATCATCCAGGAGTCTTTCCAGTCCGTGATGGATGAGACCCTGGAATCACCAACAACGGAAGACGACGAGTCCCAGGCAGAGATGGAATCAGAGGGCCACCTCTACAGCCCTTGAAGATCCTCCAGTGGAACATTTGCGGGCTGCAGCAGAAAATTCCCCTAGTGATTAAGCTGCATTACAAGATGAGGTCTATGTCTTCCTGCTCCAGGAGACACTTACCAAACCACCACATCAACCACAACCACGTATCCCAGGATTTTCGGCTTACCTTCAGCGCCTAGAGTCTTGTTGTGGCTGGGGATGTCAATGCCCACCCCCCAATACTTAATTATGTCTCGCCCACCAACGCAACTGGGAAGCACCTTGCTACTGTGCTAGAGGATGTCCCTGAGATCGCCCTCCTCAACAATGGGGAGCTAACCCATCACTACGGTGGTCGCCTTGACATCACACTCATCTCCATACGGCTACTCTCGAGTGCAAGAAGGGAGGTCCATCCCCGTCTTAGCAGTGATCACTTTGCGGTGATCACAACACTCATGGTTCAGTGGCACCCGCCTCCCACACATACATCCAGATGGAATCTCAAGAAGGCCGACTGGTAGTGCTTCCAGGAGGTCATCGAGCACTGGTGGGCGGCGACTACTCTACCAGAAGATCCAGATGAGGTGGCTCAGAGCCTACAGGCGGCCTTCACATGGGCAGCTGAGGCAGCCATACCTAGGATTACAGACGGAGGGTCGTACAAGCGTGACTGGTGGTTCTACAACGAGGAAATCAAGGAGCAGAACCACCGGATCAATGTCGTCCGCAAGATGCACAGGCGCAGTCCCACGGCTGAGTTCATGCGTCTGCTATGGGAAGTGATGCGGCATGCGCGCCATGTCTCACGCAGGGTCAGGCAAACTAAATGGTTCGAGTGTTGTGCCTCCCTCAGCTACTCCACCACCTTATCTAAGATATGGACCAAGTTAAGAATGACCACTGGGCAGTGTCGCGGTGTGGCTCGTGTGCACCCAGACTCCGCAACGGAGGAAGAGCGTCTGGTGGAACTTTTCACCTTCAGAGCGGCTATGGCTCAACTGCCTCAGGATTTCTAGGACCTCCAGGACACCCTCCTTCCCAGAAGGATGGTGGCAATCTAAGCAGCATGCCGGGCACAGGACGACACCGATGAAGACTTCACTGACCGGGAGCTCCAGGCAGCCTTCACATCTAATCGGGACACTGCGCCAGGGCATGATGGTATCACCTATGGCATGATCACTCGGTCTGGCCATTCTGGTCACGAAGCTGTCCTGGGGGTCGTCAACCGGACTTGGAGAGCCGGCAGACTCCCTGCCGTATGGAAGGAGGCCGACATCATACCAATTCCTAAGCCTGGGGATCCTGGCAGTGTGACACCCATCTCCCTTACCAGTTGCATTCCCAAGGTGTCTGAGAGGATGGTGTTGGAGCGATTGAGGTAGAAGCTTGGCCCTCCCCATACACACCTCTATGGATTCACTAGAGGAGTGGGCACATTCGAAAGGATTACCACCCTACTGGCCAGCATTGGGTCGAACGCCCAAACCCACATTGTTGTCTTTCTCGACCTCGAGAAAGCTTTCGAGCTAACCAGTGCCCCTGCCATCTTTGCACTCTTGGCCTGCAGGGGAGTTAAGTGCAGGCTGCTTGCGTGGCTTCGATCCTGTCTCCAGGACAGGCGGGCCCAGGTACGTTTCCAGGGGCATGCCTCTTCTCTCAAGACCCTGGAACACGGCATTCCACATGACTGGGCGCTCAGTCCTGCCCTGTTCAATGTACTGATGCACCAGCTCGTGCGCCTGCCTTTCTCCACAGGCACCTTCCTACTCAGCTACGCCGATGACCTGGCACTTATTTTATCCAGGAAGTGCCGGCTGTTGCAGAGCGTCCAGAAGGACCTCGATCTGCTGGCTTCCACTTGCCGTCACCTGGGGCAGCGAAATCCAAAGCCATGATCCTTTGCATTAGGGAACCCAATCAGAGGCTGCGGATCCTGGGCATCGACCTGGACTGGGTTCACAGCAATAGGCACCTTTAGCATCTACATCGACAGGGGCCTAACCTTCCAGAAACTTGTACGCCACATCAAAGGGAGGGCTCTGCAGAGGGTCAGGGCAATGAGAGCCATGGCCAACCATAGGGTCAGGGCCAGCCTCGACTTGCTCTGGTTCTCGCCAGGCCCACAAACATCAAGTCTCTGTGTGGTCCAGAACACAGCTGTACGGGCCATGCTGGGGGCGCCTAGGTGGGCTAATGTAGTGACTCTGAACTTCGAGGAACAGCTGCAGCCCCTTGAGGACAGGATCCAGCTTATAGCTACCAAGAAGTTAGCAAAGTACCTCCGACTCCCAGGGGCTGACAAACTGATGAGGGATATAAGGGTCCGCCAGGGCAAGAGAGGAGCTCTGTGACCACTGTGACCGGATGGTTCCGAAACCCCTGGTGCACTACCTGTTAGACTGCTCAGCTACAATGTCCCTTCACCGCAAACACTTCTCAATGACGCCAGTGGGACAGGCCCGGGAGGATGAGGCGGCACATCTAGTGTACTCAGCCGTCAAAGACTTGGAGACCTTACTTCCAGTCATTGTACGACACCCCCCATCCCTCGCTGAAGTCGCTGTGAAGGCCTGCTGAGGATCTCCGCTGCACCCCACACTAACCACCATTAGAGCAGACTAACTTTTGGGATATGAATTGTCAATAGAACCGGAGAGGTACCCACCTTCCCACCGAAGGACTGCCACGCAAGTAAAAGAAAAGAAGATAAACGACACTTCCTTACCCGGGGAGTCGATGCCGGGTTACGAAATTGGAAGAGACCCGGGCCGGGAGCCATACCGGCAAATCACCTAGAACAGAATAGAATAGAATAATTTCTATTTAACTTTTTAAAGGGGTGAACACGTAAGCTAGCGGAAGGCCTCGGTCAGTTGACCAAAAGCTCCAGCTGTGGGTTATCATATGGCTAAGACCCACGTCAGGAAACACTTATCCTGTTTCCTGACTAATCTATCCAACATATAAAGAATTTATACACCGAGAGGTGTATGTCTCAGCCTGTACATACGCTGAGAATCTACTCCTTATTTTAGGAATCAAAGTCTTCTTGTCTGGTAGTGAAAATATTACGTACAACCTTAAATGGCCATTGTGTAGTCGATAGGCATCAAACCCCATTAACCAACCAACCCGAATAACTATATCTAACTATATACAGTCGACTTCAAATGCAGAGACATTTTTGAATATTTCGCATCATCTGATATTTACGATTTTGTAGGCAGATAGTACAGAGGACTATCAGCGTGGGGTGTGGGTGTGGGTGTGCATGGGTGGGTGCGTGGGTGGGTGCGTGGGTGGGTGTGTGGGTGGGTGTGTGGGTGGGTGTATTGGTGGTTGTGTGAGAGGGTGTGGATGGCATTTGCAGATTATATAGTTTAAGGATCCTGAATATCTAACCGGAAGATCAGTCCTCTGATCGCAATTTCACGGAGTTCAACCTTAATACAAAGGTCATCAGCCTTTCACCGGCCATAGCACAGTGATGACTGAAGCTACCACGCTACTCATGAATAAATTTCAGTTTAGCACACAGATAAACGATTTTAGCTCAAGAACACTGAATAAATAATTTATATCTAGTAACAGAGAAATAGATGGGAAATAGATGGCAAGTAACATTTGCACCTGAGAAAACGCAAATGATGATGGTCTCTAGGCACCATGATGGTAATGCTGGTGCAGTAGTAAGTATGAATGGAAGGGTGTTGGCACCTGGAGAAGTTGATATCCTTGGGGTGAAATTTGACTCCAAACTGACCATGAAGAACCATACTGTAAATCTTGCAAACAAGGCAGCCAGGAAGCTTACAGCACTTCGCCGTATCTCGCATCTGCTTGGCAGTAGGGGTTGCAAGATTCTGTACGAGGCACAAGTACGCTAACACCTTGAGTATGCTCCACTTTCTTGGTTTGCCTGCCCCCCCTCTCATCTGCGACTGCTTGACAGAGTAGAGAACAGAGCAAGACGTCTCATCTCTCGCCTGGACCCATCCTGGATAGATCTGTCATTTCAGCGAAGCCTTCAACACAGGAGCGATGTGGGGGGGCCTTACTGTTATGTACAAGGGCAATATTGTCAAAGTATCACACTTGGATCCACTTCGAGGACAGCGTGAAACAAGCTTCTATACCACAAGACGGGCAGAAAGCAGCAACTTCACTCTGGCTGTACCCTTCTCCAGAACATCACTCCATCATATATACTCAGGATGACTCGAGTATAGAACACATTCGTACAGCATAATGATGTCAACGAGATAAAGTCAGTTGATCAAATGGAAATGGTGGCCCACAGATGGCTCCAACTTCATCCTGTTAGCTACTTGTATATCTCATAACAATAAAAATGCTTTCAAATGAGCTGATGTAGGTAACAGCTCTTAGCTTGCCAATAAAGTTAGGAATCCTTAACCTGTAAATAGCTTGTCAATAAAGCCAGGGTTCCTTAACGTCGTCAAACCCTGTGTAAAAAAAAGGAGAGAGAGAGAGAGAGAGAGAGAGAGAGAGAGAGAGAGAGAGAGAGAGAGAGAGAGAGAGAGAGAGAGAGAGAGAGACTATACAATGGCCATTACAAGCACAGTTAAGCCAGAATTACCATACTCTCTCTCATATCATCTGTGCTTAGCCGTTACTCCCTCTTCTAGTTCACCAGGACGAATGTACTTTAATGGTCAGTAAGGATAAAGGTATCACTAATTCCTTTACTAATAAAGGAAGAATATCCTTATGGTCGGTGAATCACAGATAAAATATATATTGACCGTTCCTTCTGTAACAGAAATAAGTGCGTTTACTAGGAGCTGTTATTGGTATCGTAGTCAGCAGGATGGATAATATATGTTAAGTAATCGGAACAAGTTCCTTATCTGCCTTAGTGCTGGTGGAAACCATACTGGGAAGGGCTGAAGAGAGGAGCTGCTAGATAAGTACACGACAGCTATAGATTTAATCAGGTATTAGGGAGGGATCCTGATCACATGTAGCATTTAGCCTGGAAGACGAATTGGCAATGAATTGATGTCCAGGGCAATTCGTGTAAACTGCTGGCTAAACAGGTACTGCAAAGAACTCGCAATTCCATTAATTGACAACTGGAACGATTCCTATGGCCAAGATGATATATATGCAAGGGATGGGGTGCATCTCTGGGTTACAGGTGGAAGCGTAAGCTAACGGTCGAGGGGGCCGTTACTGAGTTGTTTAGGAGTTTAAATTGGTAGACGACAGTGGTATGGATATGTGTGTGAACAAACAGGCTACAGCACGAGGGATGAAAGCGGCAAAAATTGCCAGGATACCTCAGGGGTGTGTTCAAAAGACACTGTTCACCACAAAAATACTGTTTGCTGTTTATAGTTTACTACTTATCGTCCAATGGAATTGGTCGATAAACAGAGACAGTAGAGGGCAGCGAGTGACTTAACTCCCTTAAAGGGTGAAGATGATTGAGTTTTAGGGAAATGGCCATTTATTTGTGGGATTATTTCTATTGAGAATGTGAGGGGAGTTTATATATTTTGCATTTAGGGAACTAAGTTTTGGGAAGCTGGAGAATTTCTGGGGATTATGTGGAGTGATTTATGATGATTTATGATAGGTATGTTATGGGATACTAATTTCATTTCGTTACTTGACTGCGGTCCCTGACGGTGTATAACGCCCATCTTGGGAAAGTGTGTGTGTGTGTGTGTGTGTGTGTGTGTGTGTGTGTGTGTGTGTACTTCAGAGGACAGGCTCCACTTCCCTCTTACCTTCTAAACATTCTAGCAAATGTTAAAGCGAATTAGAATTTTAATGGCTTTATCACGCGTATTATTGGGTGTAATTGCTTCATTATGCAAATCAAGGCGGAGGCGTCTCCCCCACGACCATCAGACGACAGATACAAGATCAGCACTAACACACACTGTATAGGGTGACCTGTAAGTCTGGAACAACAGGGTAATACATTAAACTAATATTTACAATACGGACTTCGGCTTAGGATCACCAACCACACAACTTGAGACCTAAAATAAATCCATTAGAGAAAATAGGTTAAACCCAAAGTACCCACAGCGGTAACTGTTAGATGTTGGCAATCTATCCTCATACTTCACTATTCATTGGTCTGAAAAGTTAAATGATGAGGACTGGCACGATGTAACAAGGGTACAGATGCAGTACACACGCTGCTGTCAGCCTGACGTCTCACTCACACATACACACTGGTATTAATAAAACATTCCTAACATTGTGCCAGCCCTCACCACTTGCATCAGCCCTCACCACTTGTACCAACACTCACCACTTGTACCAACACTCACCACCTGTACCAGCATTCACCACACGTACCAACACCCACCACTTCTACCAACAATCACCACTTGTACCAGTCCTCACAGCTTGTACCAGTCCTCACCACTTGTATCAGTCCTCACCACTTGTACCAGTCCTCACCACTAGTGCCAGCCCTTACCTCTTGTACCAGCCCTAACCACTTGTACCAGCCCTCACCACTTGGTTAGACGTATCATATCAAACTTCAACACTTTCCACACACACACACACACACACACACACACACACACACACACACACACACACACACACACACACACACACACACACACACACACACACACACACACACACACACACACACACACACACACACACACACACACACACACACACACACACACACACACACACATACACACACACACACACACACTGGGGGAGAGGAAGGGGAAGCGAGATGCGTGCAATAACACAAAAAAGAAGAAGGCATCACAAGGGAAGGAAGTAAGGACAAAGGAAAGGGTAAGACAAAGCAAGACAAGGGGAAAGATACACCAGGAAAAGAAAAAAGACAACTCAAGAAAAAAGGGGGAAGGTTCAGAAGATAGAGAAGATACAAGACAGAACAGAAGGGGCCAAGTTAATAATGAGAGAGAGAGAGAGAGAGAGAGAGAGAGAGAGAGAGAGAGAGAGAGAGAGAGAGAGAGAGAGAGGTTGCACAAGGAGGAACAAGGGTGTACTAGGGAGAACAAGTTTGTTCAAGCAGAAAGTTGTACAAGACGAAAGAAGGTTATACAAGGCGCTGAACAAGGTTGTACAAGGCGAGACAAGGTTATACAAGGTGAGGAACAAGGTTGTACAAGGCGAGACAAGGTTATACAAGGTGAGGAACAAGGTTGTACAAGGCGAGACAAGGTTATACAAGGCGAGGAACAAGGTTGTACAAGGCGAGACAAGGTTATACAAGGTGAGGAACAAGGTTGTACAAGGCGAGACAAGGTTATACAAGGCGAGGAACAAGGTTGTACAAGGCGAGACAAGGTTATACAAGGCGAGGAACAAGGTTGAACAAGGCGAGACAAGGTTATACAAGGCGCTGAACAAGGTTGTACAAGGCGAGACAAGGTTATACAAGGTGAGGAACAAGGTTGTACAAGGCGAAACAAGGTTATACAAGGCGCTGAACAAGGTTGTACAAGGCGAGACAAGGTTATACAAGGTGAGGAACAAGGTTGTACAAGGCGAGACAAGGTTATGCAAGGCGA
>NC_091299.1:29078206-29083206 GCF_038502225.1 Cherax quadricarinatus
CAATTGATTAATTTAATTTACTTTGATCTTATACCTCTAGACTGTTATTAATAAATTTATTAAATTTTAATTTCTTTAGTTAGTAGCCTACCAGTTGAAATCCTGAAGCACTTTTGAATCTTACTGAATTCTAATGGATAATTTTACCAGGATACTGACTGCTTGTTACGAAAACCCAGTAACAGGCTGGATGCTAGAAGGGCAGTTCTTTCTAGTGTTCACTGGAGATCTCTATGCTTATTAGAAATCGCGTTTTTTGTAACAGTCTGTCTGTCTCTGTAGGTCTGTCTGTCTGTCTGTCTGTCTGTCTCTCTCTCTCTCTCTCTCTCTCTCTCTCTCTCTCTCTCTCTCTCTCTCTCTTCCTCTTCCTCCTCGCCTCCCCCTCTCCTTGTTTTATTGCATTTACTTCTCTTTTATTTCATTTTCTTTTTACGTTTGTGTGTGTGTTTAGGCAGTCAGTCCCTCCCTCTCCCCCATCCCTGTCTACCATGTTTCATTAGCCAGATTAAATTTTTTTGCACTTCCTCTTTCTCTCATCATTTTGCATTTTCTTCTGCCCATTGATCCCTTTTCTTTTTATTCCTTCCATTTTTTCCAACCCCTCCCGTAAAAAAGTGTTTTTCTCAGTACCGTTTGTGTTTTTTTTGTCTATTTTCTATGTTTACCTGTTTCTGTGCCGTGTTTTTTTCTCCCTTTCGTTTGTGTATTCTTTGGGCCAACTGTTATTGTGTTTATTCGGATTTTGTGTCTGTTTCGTTGTATGATTCGTTGTATATATATATATATATATATATATATATATATATATATATATATATATATATATATATATATATATATATATATATATATATACGTATATATATATAGGGAGGTACTACCTCTAGAACTTTACTGGGGACCCTCATCCTCAGAGAAGACAATGAACGTACCTCAGGGAAAACTCAAGGTTCTCCACGGAGCTGTTTGAATATTTTCTTCTCCTACCTCCCCCTATAATTTATATGTTATATATGTACTTTATTAATAGACACAATACATTAATACTTTATTAATAGACACAAAAATGAATACATTGGTACAATATATCAAAGATTATGAATCTCCTCCAGCTCCTCCGAAGTAAGACGAGAGCCCAGTATGCAGCAAGCATTTTCCCTCTGGATGGTCACGCTGAGGCGCTGGAACATGAAAGTGGCTGCCCTTGGGACCTTGGTGGTGTCGATGAGTCTGGAACCCAGTTCTTTAAGGAAATGTGTGGCATGTTTTCCCCATGATCCCAAGGTCTCTGACCCCACTGGGACAAATTGACACTGTTGGCTTATGTCCTTGTACTTGCTGATCTTGTACTCCTCCCTGTGGTCAGCAGTTCCTCCCTGTCGCCCGATACTGTGATGGATATAGGTGTCAGCCAGTGTGGACACAGGTATAGTCCCATGCTAAGAGCATGCTATTCTTCCAAGGATAGATGGTGATCCCGTCGGGGCAGTTTGCTGGGTTGTGGGTATTGTTGGCTGCTAGTGATCGGGGCTCTCTCTCGGCTGGGTATCCAGCTGTAGCAAGGGTTCTCTTTATGATGTCGTTGACCTCATTGTGTCTTGCCTGCCATCCCTTGGTTTTGGAACAGTTAAGACCATGTAGACCATATTGGTCGACTTGCACTTCGCCGCAAATTCACGTATATTCCGTGTGAATTGGGGCAGCAAAGCGCAGAGCCACTGCAATACGGAGGGTCTTATTGTCGAGGCGCATTTCCATTGCCGATATGGGAACTGTTTGGAGAAAGCCCCCGGAGTGATGTGCACTTCACAGCCTAGAGACAGGCAGTCTCCTTGTCTTAGATATATATATATATATATATATATATATATATATATATATATACAAAGCACCAGGGTAATGAAAATGATAGAGATAACTATATTGCATGCATATACAGGGTATATATACATAAAGGTATATATATCTTATATGTATATCCAGAGCTATCTATCTCTGTGTATATACTGAATATCCAGATGTGTATATCTCTGAGTGTATACACCCAGAGGTGTATATTTCTCTTTATACACACACAAAAAAATAAGAAGTATTGTTGGCAATATTAGTATACTGTTGAATCGCAGCCTCAATGACCCTCGTGCAGTCGATAATCTTCAAACCCAACAAACTAACTAAACACACGGGAATAAATATCAGTTACGGGAATAAACGGAGTAAATGTTAAAAAAAATGGTGGAGAATAAATTCAAGTGAAAATATAGTTGGAAGGCAAATGGTAGGAAGCAATTATAGAAGAAGGTAATGACAGTTTAATGTTGACGTTGGGGGTCTAATATCATTACGGATAGAGCAATACCGGGGGATGTGAGGCGGTGAATGATATATAAATAAATAAATAAATAAATAAATAAATAAATAAATTTTATTTGTAAAGGTTACAATGTGTAATTACAATTTTGATTTGCTGAGTACAAAGCGGATGTAGGGAGACAGAAGAGAGGGAGAGAAATGTAGAATTAGGTGTGTGGAACAGAGTTTAGAGGCGATGAATGGAACAGGTGTGTGTGTGTGTGTGTGTGTGTGTGTGTGTGTGTGTGTGTGTGTGTGTGTGTGTGTGTGTGTTTGTGTGTATGTGTGTGTGTGTGTTTTAGCGTCATTACTGCTATATCTGTGTTCAATAAGACTTGGTGCTTATGGAGCATGAGAAGAGAAAATAGAATGAGAGAGAGAGAGAGAGAGAGAGAGAGAGAGAGAGAGAGAGAGAGAGAGAGAGAGAGAGAGAGAGAGAAAGAAGTCTGGGGGAACCTCCTTCACATTAGCATAGCAGATGGGACAATATTTTTCCTACAAGGATGGTGTTTACCTCGCCAAGCTCAGAACATAGCCTTCCCCAACCTACGACTTATATCGTTTTCCTCTTCCCTCCTCTCCTCTCCTACTCTCCCTCCTCCTCTCCTACCCACCCCTCTCCCTTACCTTTACAACGACGTAAGAGCGTAGGATAATCTACGCAAGTGATAGTAACTCCAGTCCTGCTGGGACGAGGTTTTTGAAGCTGTCGTAATTCCTGCTCGCTGTGCTGAAGTCTCCCAGCTCAGTCATGTCGAACAGTGTAGCAGCACACTGCTTGCAGTAGGCCTACTGTAGTGTTCCTTTGCCCCCTCTGTAATTAGTATTTTGTAACATGTAAACCACACAATACCCCACATTGTAACCCTTATAGAGAATAAACTTGAACTAAATTGAATTGAATTTAGTGTCTAATGGTTTTATGGGTGAGAATTTACGAGGGTGAGAAGTACTTGCCTGTAGGCTTACTGCAGAGCCCATCTGTTATGTTCTTCGGTTGATATGTTATATTATATTCTGTTATCTTCTTCTGTTATGTCCTGTTATTATTTCTATTATAATATTCTTCTATTGATATGTTCTTCTGCTGTTACATCCTCTTATGTTCTTCTGTGATAATGTTGGAAGAATTACCGACAATATGTAAAGTAAAAGGAGTCAAGAGCAACTGATGTGGCAACGTTTCGCTCTCCAGAAGCTTTATCAAGCCGTTACAAACAGTACAAGGATACAGAGGGTATATATAGGCTCAGAGTGAGGTGCAATACTAGTGGTAGTAGTGGTAGTAGTTGAAGTGACATAAGTTGTAGTAGTATTACTACTACTACTATGTTCTTCTGCTACGTTCTGTTATTATGTTCATCTGTAATGTTCTTCTCTTGTTATGTTAGGTTATATTTATCTGTTATGTTCATCTCTTATGTTCTTCTGTTGTTTCATTACGTTATTGTGTTCTTCTGTTATGTTCTGTTACTATGTTCATCTCTTCAGTTCTGTTAATGTGTTCTTTTGTCATGTTCGGTTATTGTTCTTCTTTTGCTATGTTCTGTTATTATATTCTTCTGTTATGTCCTGTTATTATGTTTTTTTGCTATATTCTATTATCATGTTCTTCTGTTATGTTCTGTTATGTTCTTTTCCTGTTATGTTCTATTATGTTATGTTCTTTTATTATATTCTTCTGTAGTCATATTCTGTTGTTATCTTCTCTTATGCTCAACTGTTATGCTCTACTGTTACGTTCTTTTGTTATGTTCTTCTGTTATGTTCTTCTATTACGTTCTTCTGTTATTATGTTCTTATATTATTATGCTCTGTTATGTTCTTCTGTTGCTATGCATTTCTGTTATTATGTTTTTCTTTTATTTTGTTCTATTACGTTTTTCGGTTATTATGTTCTTCAATTATGTTCTTCTATTATTACGTTTTTCTGTTATTATATTCTTCTGTTATGTTCTTCAGTTTTTATGGTCTTCTGTTATTATGTTCTTCTGTTATAATATTCTTCTTTCATTATGTTCTTTTATTATGTTCTTCTGTTTTGTTCTTCTTTTATTACGTTCTGTTATGGTCTTCTATTATGTTCTTCTGTTATTATGTTATTCTTTGATTATGTACTTCTGTTATTATGTTCTGCTATTATTATGATCTTTTATTTTGTTCTTCTGTTATGTTTTCCTTTTATAATGTTTTTCATGTTCCTCTTTTATTATAGTCTTCTGTTTCTATGTTCTTCTCTTGTTATGTTCTTCTAGTTATCAAGAGTCAATTTGGTTTAAGAAACGAAGCTGCGAGTTAAGTTTGGGAAGACCCAAACTTAACTCAGACTAACACATATACTGGAATACATATACAGGAACACATATACTGGAACACATATACAGGAACACATATACTGGAACACATATACAGGAATACATGTAGAGGAACACATTCTGGAACACATATACAGGAACACATATACAGGAATACATATACTGGAACACATATACAGGAATACATATACAGGAACACATATTCTGGAACACATATACAGGAACACATATACAGGAACACATATACAGGAACACATATACAGGAACACATATACTGGAACACATATTCTGGAACACATATACAGGAACACATATACAGGAACACATATACAG
>NC_091299.1:29088206-29128206 GCF_038502225.1 Cherax quadricarinatus
TATCCACATTGCTTTCAGATGTATTTCCCAATAGTTCTTATACGTGTAATATTACCTTTCTGTTTTAGAAAGTTTGGTGCTTCTCACAGTCACTGAAAATATTTTTAATATGACAGTCAAGAGAAAGATTCTCTCCCCCCTCAAAAAAAAAAAATAGTCCTTTATCTCAAATTTTCGATTAACACCCTCGTAAAATTTTAATGTTCCCACCATACGACTCAAATCTATATAATATTATCTTTTTATCCACCAACGAACTCGAAAATATGGGAAAAAAATACCTCCGTCTGCCGTTTGGAATCCTCCGTCTGCCGTGAGAGCAGCAACAGGGCTCAGCACACACTCTCCAGATTATGTTCCTGCCGTCGCAGCTCCGTTTATAAATTAATGCAGTCGTAAAGGCTCACATGATCTTTATTACCTGTTTCACCGCTTCTAAACTGAGACAAGACTGAAGTGTGATCGTTTTTTGAGAGAGTTAACGACAGATGTCGCCTTCTGATCGCTATGTGAGTGTTATCACCAGTTATCGCCTTCTGATTGCCCTATATGATTGTTATCGCCAGATATCGCTTTCTGATCGTTTTCTGTGTGCGTTACCTCCTGTTATTGCCTTTTACTCGCCCTGTATGTGACTCATCGAGAGATATCGTCTTCTGATTGTCCTCTATATAAGAGATAGCTCCACATATCGCCTTCTGTTCTTCCTCTATGTAAGTATTGCCGGATATCGCCTTCTGATCGTCCTCTCTCAGAGGCCGCCTACCGTTCTTTACTGTGGGGTAGATATCGTCTCAAGTTATGTTTACGATATTCAAAAGCCAGAAAACTTGTCGAATAAAACACACCTGCATCTCTTTGCGTATTTTTACTGGCGAAATAAAGATAGCTGCCACGATACTGTGATAGCTATCGTTCTACTTTATTACTGCATCAGTAAAGATAGTCTTTCTCAGTGTCATAATAAGTGTTATTATTATTATTATTATTATTAATATTATTATTATTATTATTATTATTATTATTATTATTATTATTATGATTAGTAGTAGTAGTAGTAGTAGTAGTAGTAATTTTACTGTTGTTGTTGTTGTTGTTGTTATTTTTATTATTATTATTGCTCTTATTATTATTATTATTGTAATTATTATATTATTATTATTATTATTATTATTATTATTGCTCTTATTATTATTTTTATTATTATTATTATTATTATTATTATTATCATTATTGCTCTTATTATTATTTTTATTATATTACTATTATTATTATTATTATTATTATTATTATTATTATTATTATTATTATTATTATTATTATTAAATTATTATTATTATTTTTATTATTATTATTATTATTATTATTATTATTATTATTATTATTATTATTATTATAGACAGACGAAGCTCTAAACTGTAGGGGTCGGGGTCGTACATGGAATTCCCGTGTTTAGTTTTCTCGTGTTTGGAGTTACTGTGTTTGGAGTTACTGTGTTTTGAAGCCCCGTGTTTGGAATCCTCGGGTCTGGAACCCCCGTGTTTGAATCCTCGGGTCTGGAACCCCCGTGTTTGAATCCTCGGGTCTGGAACCCCCGTGTTTGAATCCTCGGGTCTGGAACCCCCGTGTTGTAAAGCTCGCTTTAGCTACAAACTATTTTCCATAATACTCTGATATTTTTTAATTAACTATGAACATTATGCAAGAAATAAAATAGTGAAGTGATTTCAAGGTTTTCACACTGAGAGGAATGTATATATCTCAGTGTATATACACCGAGTATTGTATATCTCTCAATGTATACATACTGAAAGTTTAAGTGAATCCCCATCTCTAGGGATTAAGGTATTCCTGACTGTGAAGACGTTTCGCCATCCAGTGGCTTCATCAGTACATCACAAGAACATAATGTGAAGATTGTAGAGCTATATACAAAAGGTGAGGTAATCAGTCCTTCAGTCTTAGAGTTGGTGAAGAGCACCGTAACTTTGAAGACTACAGTGCTCCTCACCAACTCCGAGACTGAGGGACTCATTACCTCATCTTTTGTATATAGTTTTACATTCTTCTCAACATGTCCTTGAATTTGTATTGATAAAGCCACTGGTTGGCGATACGTCTACAAACAAAGATACCCAGATGTTGCACATGTGTCTAATTCCTGGTCTTGTCAGTACTGTATACCATTCATGTACAACATTCCTGACTGTGCAACTGAGCTGCAGCAATAATTGTCATCGTGTAATAGATAAGCTGTAAACCTAATAAATAAAACATCCACACGCAGCTGTGTAAATCTTTCCGCAGCTTTTTTTTTTTTTACAGTTGTGTGAGAGACTCAATAAAAATTCTCCTTATGATCCTGAGTGGTTGTTGGGTAAATGGGAGGATGGGTGGGAGTTGAAAGCCTATCTACTACACGAAGGTCATGAAGGCTGCATGTCACCTATGCACCTCCAATCATTACAAAATTACAGATCTGCAACCAGAAACGCATTTAACAAGAGGTTGGGATTCCGGTTGTAGTATTATTGTATATAAATCTTGCATTATTATTAGTGACATGGGATATTTAATATGATGTTGGTAATTTTATCGTAAAAGGCATAAAATATCTAGAAGTTATTGAAGAAGACACAAGTACAAAGAAAAAGGTCGCCCATGTGACATTTATCAAATCAAATTTTCACCTGTTCCACTCATTATTGTTACGAGTTATTTAAAAGATCAAAAGTCCACGTGGGAGCGAGGATGACAACAGTCAGCTGAGTATTGTTTACCTTGCGGACCTTTAACTCTGGCGCTGGATGGCGATGAAATGATTTTTTGTTTTGGTCGATAAAGGCGTCCTGGCAGAGTTCAGAATTATTAGATTATTTTCTTTTTACTGTTTTCAAGCAAAGCGCCAAATCCATGTGGGTTATTCAGCGCAATGAGGAGTGAGGCTTGTTGCTTGGTTATAACGGGGTTTGAAGTCTATCGACTACGTGAGGGGGTCGCGTATATCACCTGGTCACCGGTCAAAAAAGGGGGATTAAGGGAAACCCTCCCTGTATATACACTGAGTGACGTACTCCTCTCAGTGTACATATACTGCGGCATGTGAGATAATTCCATACAGGATTTCCACAAATGATTTTATAGAGTGGTGCAAAATTGCCCAAAGTTTGTGAAGGTATATAGATGTTATAGGAATCCAATACTGATATATTGTGGAGATATAACCTAGGATATCCGATAAAGTCAAGTATTGTGACATATTTCCAATATATTTCGTTAAATTTTGGCTCGCATGGCAAGAGTGTTGGCGCTCCTCCTGGTTATGCTGACCCTGGGGCCATGTTAGTGATGAAGACATGAGAGTAGAGACAGGGAAATGAGAGAGAGAGAGAGAGAGAGAGAGAGAGAGAGAGAGACAGACAGAGAGACAGAGATAGACAGGCTGAGAAAGGAAGGTGGGAAGCTTACAAGAAACGACTAAGAAGTATGTGAGGAGCTCAACATGAGATTTAAGGAAGTATTTACAGTGGAGACAGAAAGGAGAGACAGAGAGACAGACAGAGACAAACATGCAGAGAGAGAGAGAGAGAGAGAGAGAGAGAGAGAGAGAAGAAAGAAACAAAACAGTGATCACACATAAAAAACACACACACACACAAGGTCTCCGATTTCTTTGTGTGCTGCGAGGTTGATTGATCAATTTGCATCTCCCCTTCCACCCCACACCAACAAACACAGCTCAAGTGATCTGGCACTGACAAAAACTGTAAAATGCTCACGATATAAAAGAGAGAGGTTTACAAGAAACTAAATACTAGGTTACAAGAAAAGCTCAACACAAATGAACAAAAACAGTGGCCGTCACTGCGAGATGACAGACCTCTCTAAACCCGACCAGACACGTCAACAGTGACGCAGGAAAAACTCGACCTCCCCATTTCAACTTTTTTTGATATAATGTTAGATGTAATCTCCCTAAAGAATCCTATTTGTCCTAAAATATTTTCTCTATTTTAAGTTTAAATTTAAGTTTGGTTGACTTATATTAAGTGAGGTAAGCTTGGGTTAGGTTAGGATAGGTGAAGTTAAGTTAGATTAAGCTAGGTTAGGTTAGGTGAAGTTAGATTAGGTGAAGTTAGGTTAGGTTTGGTTAGGTGAAGCTAGATTAGGTTAGGTTAGGTGAAGTTAGGTTAGGTTAGGATAGGTGAACGTAGGTTAGGTTAGTTTAGGTTAGGATAGGTGAAGTTAGGCTAGGTTACGTTAGGTTAGGGTAGGTGAAGTTAGGTTAGGTTAGGTTAGGATAGGTGAAGTTTGGTTAGGATAGGTGATGTTAGGTTATGTTAGGGTAGGATAGGTGAAGTTAGGTTAGGTTAGGATAGATGAAGTTAGGTTAGGATAGGTGAAGTTAGGTTAGGATAGGTGGAGTTAGGTTAGGTTATGTTAGGTTAGGATAGGTGAAGTTAGGCTAGGTTACGTTAGGTTAGGATAGGTGAAGTTAGGTTAGGTTAGTTTAGGTTAGGTTAGGTTAGGTTAGAATAGGTGAAGCTAGGTTAGGTTAGGTTAGGATATGTGAAGCTAGGTTACGTTAGATTAGGATAGGTGAAGTTAGGTTAGGTTAGGTTAGGTTAGGATAGATGAAGTTAGGCTAGGTTACGTTAGGTTAGGATACGTGAAGCTAGGTTAGGTTAGGTTAGAATAGGTGAAGTTACGTTAGGTTAGGTTAGGTTAGGATAGGTGAAGTTACGTTAGGTTAGGTTAGGTTAGGTTAGGATAGGTGAAGTTAGGCTAGGTTACGTTAGGTTAGGATACGTGAAGCTAGGTTAGGTTAGGTTAGAATAGGTGAAGTTACGTTAGGTTAGGTTAGGTTAGGATAGGTGAAGTTAGGTTAGATTAGGTTAGGATAGGTGAAGTTAGGCTAGGTTACGTTAGGTTAGAATAGGTGATGTTAGGTTATGTTTGGGTAGGATAGGTGAAGTTAGGTTAGGTTAGAATAGGTGAAGTTAGGTTAGATCACACAAATCTACGAGAACGACTGTTTAGCCAAAAAGAAAAATAACAGTTTCAAGTGTGGCAGTGAGGGACTTAAAGAAAATAGGGAACAATGAATTCTGAATGTGTATCTCTCCTGCTCTGCATTACGAAGAACAACTGCTGGAGACTGTGGAAGATGCGGAACAGTTTGAGGTAATCAATCCCTTCAGCCTTTAAACAGGTGTTCAGTCCCTTCCGCCTTAATAGTAGATGTTCAGTCTCTCAGCCTTGAAAGTAGGTGTTCACTCCCTTCAGCCCTGACAGTAGGTACTTACTTCCTCAACCTTGACAGTGGTTGTTCAGTCTTGATGAATCTATTAAGTCACTAACAAATAATTACAGCACCTGACGGTAGAACGGTGATACACCAGATTACTAGAGGACAGTCTGGGCAGGAACAAAGTCCCTTATTAGAGATACACAGAGAGTCTGAACTTCAGGCTGGTATCCTGACATGTATGTACACATGACTCACTAAATCGTAGTAACACCATTGCAAACTAAACCACTGGCCTAGAGTTTCTACGAACTCACTTGCCGTGAGTTCGAGCCCCACCCGTACCGAGGTTTGCATGTACACAACAAAATGATGAAGAAGAAATTATAGTATTACTGTTTATGTTATTAATGTGTATAATACACAAGTAACCCGCACACAGGAGACTGAAACATATTACGACGTTTCGGTCCGATTTGGATCATGAACTAGCTACACAGACGTCCAAGTCGGACCGAAGTTACGTGCGGGTTATTTGTGTATTGTTCCAGTCACGGTATTGTGACACTATATTCTACATGCATAATGTAGGTAAACTTTAAATATGTCGGAAAACGTCTCAAACCTCGTTCACAATTAACCTACAAATCAGTGTTAAATATTTAGACGATGTTTCGATCAATCCTGGATCGTCATCAAGTTGCGTCTCTCTAAAATAATAATTGACCATATGGAAAGTAGAGACTGTGGAAATGAACACCAGGTTATGTCCAACACAGGATAACTCTGTATTTTGAACTTAATAGATTCGAAGACGATGAAAATAGGGATGGAAAATAGAAGGTGGGTAGACTGCGTTTTCCTAGATTTCCAGAAGGTCTTTGACATGGCGTCCCGACCTAAAGATGATTTTTGAAATAGGAAAATAAATGAGTGTAAAAATATTGAATCTATTCCAAAAGATGACGAAGTACAAGAATCTTTGTATTTTCCAGCATATAAGGCGCACTTGGAACAGTCACCCTGCGTTTTATATTCTCAATGTCAGGGTCAAGGGTAGACTCTGGGTTAAACTTTAGCAGTTGTTAACTAATATTAAGTTACAACTGCTTGTAAATATCGTTTTATAAGTTTTAGATGAACGTGCGCCTTATATGCCAAAAAATACAGCACACACACACACAAAAAAAAAAAAAAACAGTGAGATGAGAAAATAAATAATGTAAAATAAATAATGTTCTTGATGAAAAGTAAATATTCTCTCTTGGTAGATAGAATCTTTGATGAGAAAATTTCTTTAGGATGCCATGTGGTACACGGGAACAAATGAGGGGCCAAAGCTTCCCACTATGCGGGGAAACACCAGTGGGTATCCTGTGTTCTCCTAGAACAATGTTCCACTAGTTATCCAGGAGCTATGGCTCGACCTCTGCAACCACAGATAGGTGAGCGCATACGTCTTCGGCTTCCCAGCTACACATCTCACTCCCAGCTTCCCAGCTACACATCTCCCTCCCAGCCTCCTACCAACACATGCTCCCCATTCAGTGGATGGGCACTTACCCCTTCCCCCTCCACAACCACCTCCCACCAGTATTCATTAACACCCCTCCCCCACCGTCCAAGGGCCAACAGTAACCAGGTGTTGGTAATAACCAACATCCGTCTTGTGGTGTAGCACCGGTACTGTGTTCCACGTCTAACACACTTGTCTTCTGATATACAATTATCCATTCATCTAGTATTCTAGGTCGTGCTGGGCCCTGGATGCTGGGAGCTGAGACACACACACACACACACACACACACACACACACACATACACACACACACTCTTCAATGCAATCTCCTTTATTACTCACTAAACCACGGCTTTATTAAATGTCAACATTACTAAGAGCTCGCTTCAAGAGCGGTAATATAGCTCTCTGGAACTCACTCTTTTGAAACCTCGGTGATCCTTTCCTCCGTGTTTAATAAAAGCACTCAGAGTCGCATTTACATAAAACTTGTGTCTAATAATGGAAGCTGTGAATGAGAGAATGAGACACCGCAATTTCCTCTCTCTCTCTCTCTTTCTCTCTCTCTCTCTCGTCCACCACCATCACCTGATGATAACAATAGTCAAGGCTAATTATCTTACTCTGTGAGTCTTGAAGTATGTGTGTGTGTGTGTGTATGTGTGTGTGTATGTGTGTATGTGTGTGTATGTGTGTGTGTGTGTGTGTGTGTGTATGTGTGTATGTGTGTGTGTATGTGTGTACTCATACATGGTTGCAAGGGTCGACTCATGGCCCCGCCTCTTGGCTGATTGCTATTAGGTCCACTCTCTCCTGGCTTCAAGAGTTTTATCGTACCTCTTCTTAAAGCTATGTATGGATCCCGCTTCTACTACCTGTTGATGAACTGAGGAAAGCCTGATTTACCATGCAATGAGCATGACGACCCCAGAAAAAGGAAGGGTTAGGGGAGACACGATTACGATATGCAATTTACTCAAAGGCTTTGACAGAGCAGAGAGAAACAGTCTTTTTCAAAAGAGAGGCATAGGGGCGAGGAGTCATAGAAACTGAAGACACAGCTGGAGCACCGGGATTCTAGGAAATACTTTTTCATTCTCAGTGTGGTAAATAAATATAACAATCTCGATGACCAAGTGGTAGAGGCAAACTGAATACACAGCTTCAAAAGTAGGAATGATAGGGATCAAGAAACCAGGAACCAGAAAAGCCAGCGACTGTGGCTTAAGAAGAGGGACCAGGAGCTAAGACTAGATCCTGGCACACGCATCTTGGCGAGCACCGTGTAGAAAGAACCAGCATATTTCGATGTCTCTATCAGACATTATTTATCAGTGAAGAATATATCAGAAGAAGACTGAGATAAAGTCTCTGCACTTTCTCTCTCTCCATTTGGTTTTCCTCGGGCAGTATTCAGCACAAACGTCCAAAGCGTTACCGAACGAAATACTGAATGTGAGAAGTGGTTGCCTAGCTAGACAATGCTTGTCACCACATCCGTCAGTACCAGTCACCGTTGTCACTCTGAACACGCGAGTTTTATGAGTACACTACCTCGCTCAGTAGGATGGTACCCCCCTTCACTGATGTAGTACCCCTCTTATTGATGTAGTACTCTTCTCATTGATGTAGTACTCCTTACATTGACGTAGTGCTCCTCTCATTGATGTAGTACTCCTCTCATTGTTGTAGTACTCCTCTCATTGATGTAGTACCCTTCTCATTGACGAAGTACTCCTCTCATTGATGTAGTACTCCTCTCATTGATGTAGTACCCTTCTCATTGACGAAGTACTCCTCTCATTGATGTAGTACTCCTCTCATTGATGTAGTACCCTTCTCATTGACGAAGTACTCCTCTCATTGATGTAGTACTCCTCTCATTGATGTAGTACCCTTCTCATTGACGAAGTACTCCTCTCATTGATGTAGTACTCCTCTCATTGTTGTAGTACTCTTCTCATTGATGTAGTACCCTTCTCATTGACGAAGTACTCCTCTCATTGATGTAGTACTCCTCTCATTGATGTAGTACCCTTCTCATTGACGAAGTACTCCTCTCATTGATGTAGTACTCCTCTCATTGATGTAGTACCCTTCTCATTGACGAAGTACTCCTCTCATTGATGTAGTACTCCTCTCATTGATGTAGTACTCCTCTCATTGACGTAGTACTCCTCTCATTGATGTAGTACCCCCTCTCATTGATGTAGTACCCCCTCTCATTGATATAGTACCCCCTCTCATTGATGTAGTACCTCTCTCATTGATATAGTACCCCCGTCTCACTGATGTAGTACCCCTCTCATTGATGTAGTATCCCTCTCATTGATGTAGCACCTCTCATTGGTAAGTCCCCCCTCTCATTGATGCAGTAACCCTCGCATTGATGTAGTATCCCTTTCATTGATATAGTATCCCTCTCATCGATATATTACCCCTCTTATTGATATAATACCACTCTCATTGATGTAATACCCCTCTCGTTAATGCAGTACCTGTCTCACTGATGAAGTATCCCTCTCATTGATGCAGTACCCTCTCATTGATGCAGTACCCCTCTCAGTGATGTAGTATTCCTCTCAATGATGTAGTATCCCTCTCAATGATGTTTATCCCTCTCAGTGATGTGGTTTCCCTTTCATTGATGTAGTACTTCACTCACTGATGTAATATCCCACTCACTTGAGCAGAACATTAATCACCAAGGAAGCAGTCTCTACAAAAGCTTCACCCTCGGCTGGTTGTAACTGTATTCACGGACGTGGAGAAGCTGAAGTGATATATGTCATCATGAATCCAACAATCTCAGCCTATGTAAGTGCCAACAAGCGATACAGTTATTATAACCCAGATGGACAAGCAGTTTGCCCACAAAGGATTCAACTAGGCATACACGAGGGGCCCCGCTTTACAGCGCTTCGCTTTACGAGGTTTCGCTAATGCAGCAGTTTTCAATTATGCCCATTCTTCATTTATTCAGACTTCCTACAATAAATATATTCACCACTCACTGTAAGCTAAGGACGAAAATATTTTAAGGTAAGTAATGTGTGTACTGTATATGCACTGTTTAGGCCAAGCTCTAGTGCTCACTTAACATATAATAATGTAAACATATTATCAGGCTTTTATATGCATTTCAAAGCGAAAAGAGGCTATGTTTCACTTTACAGAGATTTTCGCTTTATAGCTGTAGCCATGAACCTAACCTGCTGTATAAGCGGGGCCCTCCTGTCCTTCACTGTATGGTTGTAGTCAACGCATTCTAGACGATAATGTTGGAACTGCTGTAGGGGTGTGAAATGACAGTGAGCTGCTACCCAGGGTATAGCAAGAATAGTGGTGGAAGTAATAGTGACTGTAATAATAGTAGTTGTAGTACTAGTAGCATAGCTCAAGCTAGTTTAGAGGGGCCTTTCGTATGAGATATTCCCAACGTCTGAACTACTCAAGGTGAATACGAGGTCCAGCCTTGCGGGTTCATCCCCGCTTCTCTCTCTCTCTCTGGTAGTGTCCCTAACATGTTGGTGCAGGAGGGAATCAGAGCCAGCTTCACTATCTTTTCATGCTCGGCAGAAGAAGGATTAGCACCTTTACACCCTTTTCGTGCTTCGTTATCGATATGCTGTTAAATTCTCGTTCGTAAATGACGTAAAAGACGAACGCCAACTGAAGACGGAACATCAGAGGACAATAATCTCAACGTCATTCTACGAAATAAATTCCATGGAGAGAGAGAGAGAGAGAGAGAGAGAGAGAGAGAGAGAGAGAGAGAGAGAGAGAGAGAGAGAGAGAGAGAGAGAGAGTGAGAAATTTAATCTGCTGTTACTTAAGGAGCCGAGATTAAGAGGATTTCCTTGAAGGATTTAAGTTATTAAACAAAATGTGACTGAGTTAAACAAGAAGATCTGGTAGACGTGGAAGATAGTTAATTGACACCTAACAATGAAATGAAACTCTTCCCCTTAGATTTTCTCTTAGATCTTCCGCTTAGATCTTCCCCTTAGATTTTCCCTCAGATCTTCCCTTTAGATCTCCCCCTTAGATCTTCACCTAAGATCTTCCACTTAAATCTTCTCCTTAGATTTTCCCCTTAGATCTTCCCCTCAGATCTTCCACTTAAATCTTCTCCTTAGATTCCCCCTTAGATCTTCCACTTAGATCTTCCTCTTACATCTTCCCCTTAGATCTTTCTCTTAGAACTTCCCTTTAGATCCTCCCCTTAGACCTTCCCCTTAGATCTTTTCCTTAGGTCTTCCTCTTAGATCTTCCCCTCAGTTCTTTCCCTTAGATCCTCTCCTTAGATTTTCCTTTAGATCTTTCCCTTAGATCTTCCTCTTAGGTCTTCCTCTTAGATCTTCCCCTCAGATCTTTCCCTTAACTCTTCCCTTTATATCTTCCCCTTACCTCTTTCCATCACCTCTCCCCCTCACCTGTCAATCACTTTATCTCTTATCGTGCCTCTCTTACCTTCCACTTATTCCTCATTCTCGTCTTTTCTCTATTGTGTCCCCTCTTTTCGCCCGCTCCTTCTCCCTCACCATTTTCCTCATTCCCTCCTCCTTCCCCTCACCATTTCCCCTCGCTGGCGTTTCAAGCCCATCCATCAGTGTCTGCCACTGAGTGTCTGCTGAACACCAGATGTGTTACAATTACAGCTTGTGTGTGTGTGTGTGTGTGTGTGTGTGTGTGTGTGTGTGTGTGTGTGTGTACTCACCTAATTGTGGTTGCAGGGGTCGAGACTCAGCTCCTGGCTCCTGTGTGTGTGTGTGTGTGTGTGTGTGTGTGTGTGTGTGTGTGTGTGTGTGTGTGTGTGTGTGTGTGAATGTGTGTGACAGAGAGAGAGAGAGAGAGATAAAGAGAAATGGAAAGACTAAAATAGAGAAAAGCCTGAAGGGTTACGGAGAAAAAAGGTGTACGGGACATATTTTTGTCCTCTCAGCGATAACACAAGCAGGTGTCCCGTGGCTTGGTTGGCAGAGCCACGGACACTCACACGCTGAGTGTCCGTGGTTCGATGCCCGACACGGGTGGAAACCCTTAAAACACCTGCTGTCCCTGCTCACCCAGTAGTAAGTGGGCACCAGGGTGTCAGTCGACCGCTGCGGGGTATAGTATGCTGAGGTTGGGTAACAGCTCTTGGCCTGTAAAGTGATTCTTCTCATCTCTGGCGAGAAAATGACGTTCACTTCCATCCCTCTCTTCTACCTTTTCTCTTCCCTCACTTTCTTAATATTTTTTCCCTTCCATCCTTTATTTCTTCTGTCTCTACCTTGCTTCTTCTCTTCCTTCCTTCCTTCCTTCCTTCCTTCCCTTACTCCTTATCTCTTTCTATCCTTTATACTTCATCGCTCTCTCTCTAATTCCATCTTACTCTTCTACTCTCGTTTCCCTCCTCTTGTCTTGCTTCTCTCCTTCCTTTCTTCCTTCCCTATCATCGTCATTCCCTCCTTTCTTCATGCCTCCCTCCTTCCTCCCATCCCTCCTTCTTCCCCTCACTCACATCTTTGTAATGGATAGGCTTTAAGCCTTCAACACACTTTTCGCCAGTTCGCATTAGGTCTTCCTTCTTCCATGGTCACAAACTGACTTTCGGTATTTAGGGTTTTCTTTTGACTTTCTCTTAGCTTTCTTTTGACCTTCTTTTGGATTACTTTCAATTTCTTTTGTTTTCTTTTAGCTTTCTTTTGCCTTTTGCATTTCTTTTAGATTACTTTTGACCTTCTTCAGGCTTTCTTTTTATTTTATTTTTGCTTTCTTTTGACTTTCTGTTATATATTTTGTTAATGTGACTTTCCTCTGGCCTTCTTTAGGCTTTCTTTTGACTTTTGCTTTTCTTTATTCTCTCCAGAGACTCGGTTGTGTTGCACACACACAGACACACACACAAAGTCACACTTTCCTCAGGATCAGTACTGGCAGCTGGATAAAGATATTATTCTCTCTCTCTCTCTCTCTCTCTCTCTCTCTCTCTCTCTCTCTCTCTCTCTCTCTCTCTCTCTCTCTCTCTCTCTCTCTCTCTCTCTCTCTCTCTCTCTCTCTCTCTCGCCTCCTTGCTAAGATAAATATAACCTATTGAGATTTTCTTTCGACTGATATCACTCGCTAGTTTAACATTTACACAGTCAACACTGTAATCATTTAATAAATATATTTTTATTACTCTCCAGTAATTTAGAATAAAATTTGATTTTTCTTTATTATTCTATTACATGTACTCTGACATATACTCTACAATGTACTCTCACATGTACCCTACAATGTACTGTCACATGTACTCTGATATGTACTTCAGCAAGTACTCCTCACATATCTTCCCTGTTTTCTCTATCAAGACTATACGCTTATGGGTAATCTTTGTTTAGCTATCTCTTTCTAAAGTACTAGATAGTCGGGGCTGAGAAAGTATAGCAGAAGGTTCTCTCCCCATACTACTAAGAAGAACATCTTAATTTTTAGTGATGTCTGTCAGCTTGAATTTACCGCTGTCATAAATATAATTTTTTTTTAGCCGTGACACTTACCCTTCCGGAGGACTCATAGATTTGAGTACCACGCTTAAAAATTAAATGGAATTGAAGCCTTTTACATCATCACCACGTAAAATAACTCACACAATGTCTCTTGGACGTTTAGGAACAAATACATTTTATTTATACCTAGAATTAATTTAAAAAAACTACCCTTATTTCAAACATTTTCCTATTTTTTTCACCATAGCCCCTGACAAAGGCTGACCAGCTTTCGAGGCATCTGTGGCTGAGTGGTCTAGAACGTCAGTTGGGGAACCTTGCCAGCCTCCCCTGATGTGGGTTCGAATCCTGCTGACTGCGACCATTTCCTGTACATACCCCTTAGTTTCACTGTAGGAGATTAGCTGGTGTGGGTATATTATTGGTACGTAACACCAGTTCGATACATTCGATACATGTGTCTTGTTTATCGTACTGGTGCGAGTTGACTGTCGCTCGTCGACCGATACGATGCTAGCTTTTTGCGAGGAAAATTTAGATATTTGCTGAATATGTTTGGTAAGACAGAGAAAGCGAAGAAGAGAGGAGTAAAGAAATAATGGTGAAAGCGAGGATCCGAAAAAATGAGATGTAATGAACAGGAAGTAAATAATAGGAGTATTTGAGCGAAACTTCGCACTTAGAGAGGCTTTCTCGCGACGATGTTTCGTTCCAGTTTGAACCATTCTCAAGTCACAGCTTCGGTTTAGGGGGGACCGTAGCTTAAACATAACCGAACAGGCGCCTAAAGTCAGTTCCCAACCAACCGGGCTGTGGTTCGTACGTCGCTTTGCTTGCGGCCAGCAATAACAGCCTTGTTGATCATGCCCTGATCTATCGCAAGGCCTGGTCATGGACTGGGCGTTGACCTCCGAAACCCCCGCCAGGTATACTCCTCCAGGTAAACAAATCGTTCCACGCCCAACCACGGATTGATGACGTGTTGTTCCAGCCACGGGATTGTTAAATTCTTCACTGGATATCACCATCTCCTCGCCTTCCCTCCCCCCACATTCAAGTTGGATGTCTGAATAAATTCATGCAAGCCGATTAGATCATGCACGGACCTTGGCTTCATTGATTGCTGCAGAGAGAGAGCGTCCCGGTAGAGCTTACAGGAGCCAAGGCCCATTGTGCTGAGCTCAATGGAAAAGCTCTAATTGGCTGATCGGCAAAGTGTGTTTGGGTAGCAGGGCGTTGGTGGTGGGGGTAGGAAGTGGGGGTAATAGGTGGGGGTAGGAGGTGGGGGGGGTCGGTGGGGGGAGGAGGTGGGTGTGTGAAGGGAGTTTTGGTGGTGGGAGGTAGAAAAAGTTTTGAGATTTCGAGAGGATTTCTTGTTATTGCTGTTATTATTATTATTATTATTATTATTATTATTATTATTATTATTATTATTATTATTATTATTATTATTATTATTATTATTATAGTTATCATCATTATTGTCAGAATTTATTATTATTATTATTATTATTATTATTATTATTATTATTATTATTATTATTATTATTATTATTATTATTATTATTATTATTATTGTTTCTACTACTACTACTATTACTAGTACTACTACTACCACTACTGCTACTACTACAACTGCTACAACTACTACCACAACTTCTATTGTAGTAAAATGTATTTAAGAGAGGAATTTGTGAAAATGTAAATAAGGTAAATACAAAAATGTAAATAAAAAGTGTGTGAAATAATTTTCATTAAGAGAGAAATTAGATTTTTAATAAACGAAGATATATGAAAAAAAATGAAATGAAGTAAAAATTATATACAAAGAGAAGTGAGCAGCTTTCAGCCAATGATAGTGAAGAACGTACACGATACCGGCCATACATACTTTGTATCCAAACACTGAGTCTCTTCGTGGATCGAAACGTTGTGCTAATAGAAACGTGTTTCTGGAGCGTGTGTCTTGCCTGCGAAGTCGTCGGTGATTGAGGAAATAGAAAAATGTGATTAGTTCTGTAGGGAGGAGGAGGAGGAGGAGGAGGAGGAGGAGGAGGAGGCAGTCTATGAGTGGAGATAGTATTGTGTGGTTGGCAGGTGAATGAACGAGGTGTCACGAGGCATTGCCAGCAGCGGTACGTCTTGTGAGGTAATCCACTCCTGAGGAAGATGTAAAGACGGCGATTGGTTGTACCCTGTGTGTGTGTGTGTGTGTGTGTGTGTGTGTGTGTGTGTGTGTGTGTGTGTGTGTGTGTGTGTGTGTGTGTGTGTGTGTGTGTGTGTGTACTCACGACGTTTTGGCTGCAGGAGATCGATTCTCCCTCTCCTGGTGCTAGATGTTCTCCAGGGCCTCCTCTTAAAGCTAAGACCACTTCATTTAAACTGATATCTACTTCAAAATTCAGAAGAATCCTGTTCAATATCTACAGTTTCTCTCCTTATTTTGCATAAACTGACACTTAGTACAGCTGACCCACAGTCGCCCCTTACTGACCCCGTTAGTGGTTTGTCTAAATCTTCCTTTATCTTGTATCTTTGTTATTCTTCTCTTGTTCTTATTGTCATTACGTGTTCGATAAGCAACGATATATAGGATTCAACCCCCTACGGAAGAGGTCTTTGCACATGTTGCGAATGGTAATGATCTTAGTGCTGATCCTTGGAAGACAGCACTCGTTACATATCCTGCAACGTTCGTCATTCCCCTCACTCTTTTGCGTTAATTAGGAATGCCTCCGATTCATTGTTGCCCTTTACCTTGTACCTATGTTTGCCTCCTTTAATCTGCGAATCGATTTTCGTGGGACAGTGTTAAATGCTTTCCAGCACACGAGGAATGTACAGCCAACCCATCCTTGTTTACCTGGAGTTTACCTGGAGAGAGTTCCGGGGGTCAACGCCCCCGCGGCCCGGTCTGTGACCAGGCCTCACACTGCACCTCAGAACGCCAGTGATGTTCTTGAGGGGGGAAGAGAGGTGGATTACAGCACAGACTTTATGTACCGTAAAAGTTCTTTCGATGCTGTGTTTGGGGTGGGAAGTGCAGTCATAAATTTCACTGATGGAAGTAGGCTTTAGACTTATGATTTATGAGTACAACGAGAAATCCTGACACAATGTTTGTGCCGAGAGATGGTCAGGCGTAAAGAAAACAGCAGTTATATGATCAAGTTCCCAACACCATATCTGAAGTAGAGTAAAGAAAGAACCTTGGGGAGTCTTATAACACAAAGAAATATCCGATGACGAATGATTACCAAGTTAATGAAGAGCTTAGAGAAAGTGATCACAAATCACTTTGTATCAACATCTCATGGAATTACATTAATAGCGGTAGCACAGTGATTCTCCCTAGTATTCGCATTGATGATTATACGAGGCTAAGAACTTACCCCGAGTAGCGTAGACTGGCGTAACTTGACTGGGAATTATCTTGGAGGAGGTCAGATGGACGATGGTAATGAACGTAACACAGAACACCTGTTTCAGTGATACTTCCCCATGTTCTTATGATGACTGGAATTCACTTTTCACAGTAAACTATATATGTATATATATATATATATATATATATATATATATATATATATATATATATATATATATATATATATATATATATATATATATATATATACAAAACAACCACTGTGAAAGGAAAGTGAAATTCAAAGCGCTTTCGTGATTTCTCGCATTATCAAGGAACTAGATATATATATGTTGATATCATGTCTTCCCTGGTTCTTGTATCCTTCTGTGCTTTCAAGTCCAATTCCGTTAGCCTCTCTGCATAACTCAAGAACAAGCCTTGTTCTTCTTGTGTGTATGTGTTTTTATGTGTAAGGGGAAGAGGGGAAGAAGAGGACGGGGAGAGGGGAGGTAGTAGGGGTAATGAGGGGGGAGGGGATGTAGAAGGGGGGTAGAGAAGTGCTTTTTTTTATTTTGCTGGTAACGTTGAGGCTGAGGTGGTGCTCCTGTGCCCCGCCTCACTCTCAGACTGACCCTGATGGGTTGAGGTGGTGCTCCTGTGCCCCGCCTCACTCTCAGACTGACGCTGCCAGGTTAAGGTGGTACTGCTGGGCCCCACCTCACACTGACCCTGCCAGGTTGAGGTGGTGCTGCTGGACCCCGCCTCACACTGACCCTGCCAGGTTGAGGTGGTGCTGCTGGACCCCGCCTCACACTGACCCTGCCAGGTTGAGGTGGTGCTGCTGGACCCCGCCTCACACTGACCCTACCAGGTTGAGGTGGTGCTGCTGGACCCAGCCTCACACTGACCCTGCCAGGTTGAGGTGGTGCTGCTGGACCCAGCCTCACACTGACCCTGCCAGGTTGAGGTGGTGCTGCTGGACCCAGCCTCACACTGACCCTGCTAGGTTGAGGTGGTGCTGCTGGGCCCCACCTCACACTGACTCTGCCAGGTTGAGGTGGTGCTGCTGGACCCAGCCTCACACTGTTGAGGTGGTGCTGCTGGACCCAGCCTCACACTGACCCTGCCAGGTTGAGGTGGTGCTGCTGGACCCAGCCTCACACTGACCCTGCCAGGTTGAGGTGGTGCTGCTGGACCCAGCCTCACACTGACCCTGCTAGGTTGAGGTGGTGCTGCTGGGCCCCACCTCACACTGACTCTGCCAGGTTGAGGTGGTGCTGCTGGACCCAGCCTCACACTGACCCTGCCAGGTTGAGGTGGTGCTGCTGGGCCCCACCTCACACTGACCCTGCCAGGTTGAGGTGGTGCTGCTGGACCCAGCCTCACACTGACCCTGCCAGGTTGAGGTGGTGCTGCTGGACCCAGCCTCACACTGACCCTGCCAGGTTGAGGTGGTGCTGCTGGACCCAGCCTCACACTGACCCTACCAGGTTGAGGTGGTGCTGCTGGAGCCTCACACTGACCCTGCCAGGTGAGGTGGTGCTGCTGGACCCCGCCTCACACTGACCCTGCCAGGTTGAGGTGGTGCTGCTGGACAGCCTCACACTGACCCTGCTTGAGGTGGTGCTGCTGGAGCCTCACACTGACCCTGCCAGGTGAGGTGGTGCTGCTGGACCCAGCCTCACACTGACCCTGCCAGGTTGAGGTGGTGCTGCTGGACCCAGCCTCACACTGACCCTGCCAGGTTGAGGTGGTGCTGCTGGACTCACACTGACCCTGCCAGGTTGAGGTGGTGCTGCTGGACCCAGCCTCACACTGACCCTGCCTGCTGGTCCCATCCTCACACTGACTCTGCCAGGTTGAGGTGGTGCTGCTGGACCCAGCCTCACACTGACCCTGCCAGGTTGAGGTGGTGCTGCTGGGCCCCCCCTCACACTGACCCTGCCAGGTTGAGGTGGTGCTGCTGGACCCAGCCTCACACTGACCCTGCCAGGTTGAGGTGGTGCTGCTGGACCCAGCCTCACACTGACCCTGCCAGGTTGAGGTGGTGCTGCTGGACCCAGCCTCACACTGACCCTGCCAGGTTGAGGTGGTGCTGCTGGACCCAGCCTCACACTGACCCTGCCAGGTTGAGGTGGTGCTGCTGGACCCCGCCTCACACTGACCCTGCCAGGTTGAGGTGGTGCTGCTGGACCCAGCCTCACACTGACCCTGCCAGGTTGAGGTGGTGCTGCTGGACCCAGCCTCACACTGACCCTGCCAGGTTGAGGTGGTGCTGCTGGACCCAGCCTCACACTGACCCTGCCAGGTTGAGGTGGTGCTGCTGGACCCAGCCTCACACTGACCCTGCCAGGTTGAGGTGGTGCTGCTGGACCCAGCCTCACACTGACCCTGCCAGGTTGAGGTGGTGCTGCTGGACCCAGCCTCACACTGACCCTGCCAGGTTGAGGTGGTGCTGCTGGACCCAGCCTCACACTGACCCTGCCAGGTTGAGGTGGTGCTGCTGGACCCAGCCTCACACTGACCATACCAGTCTTCCGACGCTACTCTATTATTGCTTTCCGATAACAAGTGCAGAATTATTTTTTAACGAGTGCCACTACCCTTCTCCCGCTTCCTCTTCCCCTGCCCCTTCCCCTTCCCCTTCCTTTGCCCCTTCCCCTTCCCCTTCCCAAATCGAATCCTCACCCTTTCTCCATCCTCTCCTCACCCCTCTCTACCTGCTATCCTTATTCTTTATCATCTTCGTCGAACTCCTCCACTTCTTTTCCTTCTTCCTATTCCTCTTCAACTTTCTCATTCTCCTCCTTTTCCTCCTCCTCTCCACCACAGACTATAACATTTTCTCTTCCAATTTTTTATCCTCTTAAACTATTACACTGGTCTGTATTTGGAATGTTTTTAATTTTTATTTTTATTCATTGTTGCGATCTTACATGTTCTTGGGCTGCTGATTGAAAATATCTAAACCATTTTGCTATATATCACGTAAGGATTTTGAATAAAATACAGATTAATGATAATAAAAAATGTGAATTTTTAATAAATTCTTAATTTATTAAAATTAGGCAAGTAATCATGAAAAAGCACATTCTGTTAGTTTTAAGAACATATGAATTCCAAATCAACATGAATCAAATCAAATTTTATTAAAAAAAATATGCTCCTAATGGTTAGCCTACATAATGAATCAAAGGAAGGAGGACTGCTTTGATTTTCGCTTGTGCTGTGCATCGAGACCATTACGTTTCAATGACCAGCAGTAATCCACCATCATGCTGACATTCTGTTTGCCCTGGTATCGAGTTTCCATGGTGCCAATATCCTGATGGAACCGCTCTCCTTGTTCCTCACTGACAGTACCAAGCGATTGTTGTTCCAGGAGCTAGAAGCCTGTGTTTCTTCACTCTAGAGCCAAGTAACTGTGCACTTTCTTTTGGAAGCTTAAGGTCTCTCATCAAGTCATTGAGCTCAACTTGGTTGAAGGGTGAACATTAAAATGGTTGAAGGGTTTGGGATCGTCATTTGTTGGTGGTTCATAGTCTACTTCCATCTTAGAATCACTGGTATCAGACTCTGACGAAATTTGCCATGTCTCAGGTGGCACAGGTGCAGAAATATCTTCAGAGTGTGGAACAGGTCTTATTACTGAAGGAATATTTGGGTATATTATGCGATCCTCAATCTTCTCGTTGAATCCAGCTACTTTAGTCATACAAAAGTAGCAGTCATCATGGTGGTTCATCTGCTCCCGCCATACCATTGGTACTCCAAAGGGCATAATGCAACTCTTGCAAGCTTTGTGTGGTGCAAATGGTTGTCCTGGTCTCCAAGTTTACAGCCAAAATAAGCAAAGTAGCGGCGTTTCAATAAAGGAGTAATGTTGCTCCGGGAATCTGAAGGGATGAATTGCCGGCAGACATAGCAAAATATGTCTGGTGAATTTATGTAGCCTCTAGACATATTAATAATCTGAAAATAAAGAAAAATATATTAGATTTAACATTTAAGTCAAAGTAAGGTAAGCATTTTAATTAGTATTATACCATTTTCTCACTTACTTATGTTATACGAAAAGAGAAAAGTAACGTTTCCGTATAACCTGACAACCTGATGTGATGAGATGAATAAATAACAAAATGAGTCACTATTTTCCGTATCTATACCGAGAAAGATACCATAGAGTCAATAAAAAAATCATGCAGACCAGTGTTATTATTATTATTATTATTATTATTATTATTATTATTATTATTATTATTATTATTATTATTATTATCATCAAGGAGATGTATAGAAGAAAATAAGACCAATAATCGGCCTTGAGAGCCAAATTGTCCACGAGGATATACATAAAAAAGGACTTAAAAAAATAGTTAAAAAATCTTGAGGGAGAAATTTAGCAGCGCTGATGAAGCATTCTTGATCCAAGGCACTGGAGCTACTCTCCTCTTCCTCGACTCAAACTTGATTTTCACCCATCCACCGAGTTTAGTGATCCCCCGTGAAGTTTACGTTGCTACGGTGTTCCGTGGCTCGGTTGGAAGCGCGCTGACTGTCCCTGGCTCGATCCCCGGTACGGGTGGAAACATTGGGGGCGTTTCTTTTAGGTACCTGCTGTCTCTGTTCACCTAGCAATAAACAGGAACCTGGGTGCTAGTAACCATACACCCACTGTCCGTGTTCATCTAGCACTAAGTAGGTACATTATAATTAGTCAATTACACCTGCTGTTCCTTTACACCCAGCAGTAAATAGGTATCTGGGGGTTAGTGGACTGGTGTGGGTGGCATCCCGGGGATAAAATTAACCAAAGTTGCAGGAAATGCTGTACATAACAAGAGACTTCCTGCACAGTACGTTACTGATGTCAGCTATATAAATAGCTGGTAAAATAAACATTATTATTATTATCACTACTTCTACTATCACTATTATTATGTGAAGGTGTTACTCTTCTCTCCATTCTCGGCAGCTAAGAGCTTGTTGAACAAGAGCTCTTGATCCCAGCAACTAAATTTCCCGTCTTTAATATCAATTTATTTAGACGTAAGTCATTCCTTCTAATACTACTACCACTACAACTAATAATAATAATAATAATAATAATAATAATAATAATAATAATAATAATAATAGAAATAATAATAATAATAATAATAATAATAATAATAATATTATTATTATTATTATTATTATTATTATTATTATTATTATTATTATTATTATTATTATTATTATTATTATTAATGTGAGTAACAAGTGAAGTGCGTGTGTGAGTCTACCATTGTCAAAGAAAATCCTCTTGTGGGGCGATGTATGTGTTAACAATCATTTGACAATAGAAGGTAAAGGTGGGAGAGAGTGAAGTCATGGGGGGAGGTATGGTGGATTGAAAGGATGGAGAGAACAGAAAGGGTTTGATGGGGATGGGAGAGGATAGTGGAAGGTGATGGATGGATGTTGCAGTGTCTTCTATTATTCTCTGAGTGGTTAGTTCAATTGTTCATCTGTGGTTCATCCGGTGATTTGAAGTTCAGTGTTGTGCCTTATATACTGAAGGCAGACAGGAGGTTCAGCAGGTGGAGACGGCGTCATATGGGGCAGGGCCCCACTAATGTTTAATAGGTCATGCTAATCAGCTGTGAAAGTGGCTAGCTGGCTAAGGGACTGATCACCTGCTATCTATCCTTCCAGACTGAGGGGCTGAAGACCTCCTATCAACCCTTCCTGAGCGAGTGAGCACGTTAAAAATTACTCTCTCCATTTGTTCCACTGTCTTCAGAACAGAAATGCACCAGTATTGTCACTCTCTCTCTCTCTCTCTCTCTCTCTGACTTATCGTCAGTGTTCCCACTTCCTCATTTACTCTCTCGCCACGGCACCCCTCCCGTATCTCTCATTCTCTTTGCTTCTGTTATTCACTCTCTCTCTTTGTCTCTTTATTCATTAGAGATAAGAGATAAAATGAACCAATTTCCTTTTTCTTCCCAGAGGGAAGTAGTGTCTGTGTGTGTGTGTGTGTGTTAAATGTGTGTGTGTGTGTGTGTGTGTGTGTGTGTGTGTGTGTGTGTGTGTGTGTGTGTGTGTGTGTGTGTGTGTGTGTGTGTGTGTGTGTGTGTGCTCGTCTGCCCACGATTCTGCCCCCCTACGGATTAAGCGCTTACCCTACTACCACAATTTAAAGATATATGCTGAATAATTTTAATCAGGTGACCTGGCACGACCTGACCACCTGGACATCAGGTCACGTGGTGGGAGTGAGTGACCCCTCAGTGGCTGTTATGGACAACCTCATATAAAAACAACAACAACAACAACAATAATGACAATAATAATAATAATAATAATAATAATAATAATAATAATTATACTAACAAACATAAACAATACTAATGCTACTACTACTTCTAATTATTAATATAGTAATAATACAAATAGTTCAGTAGGTGTTTAGTGCCTCAGACACACCACACACACATACACACACACACATACACACACACACACACACACATACACACACACACATACACACACACACACACACACACACACACACACACACACACCCATACACACACACACACACATACACACAAACACATACACACATACACACACACACACACACATACACACACACACACACACACACACACACACACATACACACACACACATACACACACACACACATACACACACACACACAGACACACACACACACACACACACACACACACAAATACACACATACACACACACACACACACACACACACACACACACACACACACGTACACACACACACATACACACACACACGTACACACACACACACACACATACACACACACACACACACACATACACACACACACACACACATACACACACACACACATACACACACATACACACACACACACATACACAAGGGGAAAAAAAAGCAATTGAAAGCATCATGAAAGCAATAGGAGAAGACGATATGACCCAGCTGGAAAATTTTCGGAGAATAGGGGGGTTTGTAAAAAAAAGAACCCGGCCAGTGAGAGTGACCTTCAAGGCAGAAGCGACTCGGACCAGGATACTGCAGGAGAAAGCACGATTAAGGGACATGACGGCATACAGGAGGGTGTATCTCGACCGCGACAGAACACAAGAAGAAAGGAAGAAACTGAGAGAGATGGTACAAAGGCGAAAGGAGGAAAGAGAGGGGATGGAGAAGACAGACAGGAGATCCCAGACCCAGGAAGAAGATCTAATACAGCCTCCCTCACAACTTTCTATAGAAGCCTCCCAACCAGGTCAACCCCAGTGCAACCAAACACTCTAAATCAAAACACCCATGCCACATCCAATGCCCCCACCCACTACATTACAAACTTCACCCCCACAGCAACAACCCATAGTTCCTTACCAGGTCTCCCACTTCCCCAACCCCAATATACTTCCCAGACCACAGTCTTAGAAAAGAAGTTGAAGGTGTGGTATACAAATGCAGATGGAATAACAAACAAGTATGAGGAGTGGCACGAAAGAATCAAAGAGACATCCCCAGACATAATAGCACTCACAGAAACAAAACTCACCAGAATAATAACAGATTCAATCTTTCCATCCGGATATCAAATCTTCAGGAAAGACAGAGGGAGGAGAGGGGGAGGAGGAGTTGCACTGCTCATTAAAAACCAGTGGGGTTTTGAGAAAATGGAAGGAATGGATGGCATGGGCGAAAGGGACTACTTAGCAGGAACAATCCAGTCTGAGGGACATAAGGTGATAATTGCAGTAATGTACAACCCACCACAGAACTGCAGGAGGCCAAGAGAAGAATACGATGAGAGCAACAGAGCAATGATCAACACACTAGCCGAGGTGGCCAGGAGAGCACACATGGGGGGAGCAAAGTTACTAGTTATGGGTGATTTCAATCACAAGGAGATTGACTGGGAAAACCTGGAGCCCCATGGGGGTCCCGAAACATGGAGGGCCAAGATGATGGATGTGGTACTGGAGAACCTCATGCATCAACATGTTAGAGACACTACCAGAGAGAGAGGAGAGGATGAACCAGCAAGGTTGGACCTTGTATTCACCATGAGTAGTTCGGACATCGAGGGTATCATGTATGAAAGGCCCCTGGGAGCTAGTGATCATGTGGTTCTGTGCTTCGACTACATAGTTGAGCTCCAAGTGGAGAGAGTAGCAGGAATAGGCTGGGAAAAACCAAACTACAAAAGGGGGAACTACTCAGGCATGAGGAACTTCCTTCAAGACATTCAGTGGGAGAGGGAACTGACAGGAAAACCAGTACAAGAAATGATGGACTATGTAGCAACAAAATGCAAGGAGGCAGAGGAGAGGTTTGTTCCCAAGGGAAACAGAAATAATGGGAAGAACAGAACGAGTCCTTGGTTCACCCAAAGGTGTAGGGAGGCAAAAACTAGGTGTACTAGAGAATGGAAAAGGTACAGAAGACAGAGAACTCAGGAAAATAAAGAAATCAGCCGAAGAGCCAGAAACGAATATGCACAGATAAGAAGGGAGGCTCAGAGACAATATGAAAATGACATAGCATCAAAAGTAAAGACTGACCCGAAGCTGTTGTACAGCCACATCAGGAGGAAAACAACAGTCAAGGACCAGGTAATCAGACTGAGGAAGGGTGATGGGGAATTCACAAGAAACGACCGAGAGGTATGTCAGGAGCTCAACACAAGATTTAAAGAGGTATTTACAGTGGAAACCAGTAGGACTCCAAGAAATCAGAACAGGGGGGCACACCAGCAAGTGCTGGATGAGGTACATATAACCAAGGAGGAGGTGAAGAAGCTGCTATGCGAACTTGACACCTCAAAGGCGGTGGGACCAGACAACATCTCTCCATGGGTCCTTAAAGAGGGAGCAGAGATATTGTGTGAGCCATTAACAAAGATCTTCAACACATCATTTGAAACTGGGCAACTCCCTGAGGTATGGAAAATGGCAAATGTAGTCCCAATTTTTAAAAAGGGAGACAGACATGAGGCACTAAACTACAGACCTGTATCTCTAACGTGTATAGTATGCAAGGTCATGGAGAAGATCATCAGGAGGAGAGTGGTGGGGCACCTGGAAAGAAACAAGTGTATAATTGACAACCAGCACGGTTTCAGGGAAGGAAAATCCTGTGTCACAAACCTACTAGAGTTTTATGACAAGGTGACAGAAGTAAGACAAGAGAGAGAGGGGTGGATCGACTGCGTATTTTTGGACTGCAAGAAGGCTTTCGACACAGTTCCTCACAAGAGGTTACTGCAAAAGCTAGAGGACCAGGCACACATAACAGGAAAGGCACTGCAATGGATCAGAGAATATCTGACAGGGAGGAAACAACGAGTCATGGTACGCGACGAGGTGTCAGAGTGGGCGCCTGTGACAAGCGGGGTTCCACAGGGGTCAGTCCTAGGACCTGTGCTGTTCTTGGTATACGTGAACGACATAACGGAAGGGATAGACTCAGAAGTGTCCTTGTTTGCAGACGATGTGAAGTTAATGAGAAGAATCGAATCGGACGAGGATCAGGCAGGACTACAAAGAGATCTGGACAGGCTACAAGCCTGGTCCAGCAACTGGCTCCTTGAATTTAACCCTGCCAAATGCAAAGTCATGAAGATTGGGGAAGGGCAAAGAAGACCGCAGACACAATATAGTTTAGATGGCCAAAGACTGCAAACCTCACTAAAGGAAAAAGATCTGGGGGTGAGTATAACACCGAGCATATCTCCTGAGGCGCACATCAATCAGATAACTGCTGCAGCATACGGGCGCCTGGCAAACCTACGGATAGCGTTCCGATACCTCAGTAAGGATTCGTTTAAGACTCTGTACACCATCTACGTCAGGCCCATACTGGAGTATGCAGCACCAGTTTGGAATCCACACCTAGTCAAGCACGTCAAGAAATTAGAGAAAGTGCAAAGGTTTGCAACAAGACTAGTCCCAGAGCTACGGGGATTGTCCTATGAAGAAAGGTTGAGGGAAATCGGCCTGACGACACTGGAGGCCAGGAGGGTCAGGGGAGACATGATAACGACATATAAAATACTGCGCGGAATAGACGAGGTGGACAAAGACGGGATGTTCCAGAGATGGGACACAGACACAAGAGGTCACAATTGGAAGTTGAAGACTCAGATGAATCAAAGGGATGTTAGGAAGTATTTCTTCAGTCATAGAGTAGTCAGGCCGTGGAATAGCCTAGAAAGTGATGTGGTGGAGGCAGGAACCATACATAGTTTTAAGGCGAGATATGATAGAGCTCATGGGGCAGGGAGAGAGAGGACCTAGTAGCAATCAGCGAAGAGGCGGGGCCAGGAGCTGTGACTCGACCCCTGCAACCACAAATAGGTGAGTACAAATAGGTGAGTACACATACACACACACACACACACACACACACACACACACACACACACACACACACACACACACACACACACACACACACACAGTAGAGACAGGAAGGACTCTGGGGGGACAGACCAGATGGGGACACCAGCAAGGAATACACCAACAAGTGTTGGACGACATACATACAGATGAGGAGGAGGTGAAGAAACTGCTAAGGGACATCGATACCTCAAAGGCAATGGGACCGGACAACATCTCCCCGTGGGTCCTTAGAGAGGGAGCAGATATGTTGTGCGTGCCACTTACCACAATCTTCAACACGTCCCTGGAAACTGGGCAACTGCCTGAGGTATGGAAGACGGCAAATGTAGTTCCCATTTTTAAAAAAGGAGACAGAAAAGAGGCACTAAACTATGGACCTGTGTCACTGACGTGTATAGTATGCAAAATTATGGAGAAGATTATCAGGAGGAGAGTGGTGGAGCACCTGGAACGGAACAAGAGTATAAATGCCAACAAGCACGGATTCACGGAAGACAAATCCTGTGTCACAAACCTTCTGTAGTTTTATGATAAAATAACAGAAGTAAGACACGAGAGAGAGGGGTGGGTTGATTGCATCTTCTTGGACTGCAAGAAGGCCTTTGACACAGTTCCTCACAAGAGATTAGTGCAGAAGCTAGAGCATCAGGTGCATATAACAGGAAGGGCACTGAAATGGATCAGAGAATACCTGACAGGGAGGCAACAACGAGTCATGGTACGTAATGATGTATCACAGTGGGCACCTGTGACGAGCGGGGTCCCACAGGGGTCGGTCCTAGGACTAGTGCTATTTTTGGTATATGTGAACGACATGACGGAAGGGTTAGACTCAGAAGTGTCCCTGTTTGCAGATGATGTGAAGTTAATGAGGAGAATTAAATCTGATGAGGACCAGGCAGGACTTCAAAGAGACCTGGACAGACTGGACACCTGGTCCAGCAAATGGCTTCTCGAATTTAATCCTGCCAAATGCAAAGTCATGAAGATAGGGGAAGGGCACAGAAGACCACAGACAGAGTATAGGCTAGGTGGCCAAAGGCTGCAAACCTCACTCAAGGAGAAAGATCTTGGGGTGAGTATAACACCGAGCATGTCTCCGGAAGCACACATCAATCAGATAACTGCTGCAGCATATGGGCGCCTGGCAAACCTGAGAACAGCATTCCGATACCTTAGTAAGGAATCATTCAAGACACTGTACACCGTGTATGTCAGGCCCATACTGGAGTATGCAGCACCTGTTTGGAACCCGCACTTGATAAAGCACGTCAAGAAACTAGAGAAAGTACAAAGGTTTGCGACAAGGTTAGTTCCAGAGCTAAGGGGAATGTCCTATGAAGAAAGATTAAGGGAAATCGGCCTGACGACACTGGAGGACAGGTGGGTCAGGGGAGACATGATAACGACATATAAAATACTGCGTGGAATAGACAAGGTGGACAAAGACAGGATGTTCCAGGGAGGGGACACAGAAACAAGAGGCCACAATTGGAAGTTGAAGACACAAATGAGTCAGAGAGATAGTAGGAAGTATTTCTTCAGTCAGAGTTGTAAGGCAGTGGAATAGCCTAGAAAATGACGTAGTGGAGGCAGGAAATATACACAGTTTTAAGACGAGGTTTGATAAAGCTCATGGAGAGGGGAGAGAGAGGGCCTAGTAGCAACCGGTGAAGAGGCGGGGCCAGGAGCTAGGACTCGACCCTTGCAACCACAAATAGGTGAGTACAAATAGGTGAGTACACACACGCATACACACACACACACACATACACACACACACACACACACACACACACACACACACACACACACACACACACACACACACACACATACACACACACACATACACATACACACATACACACATACACACACACATACACACATACACACATACACACACATACACACACACATACACACATACACACACACATACACACACACACACAGACACACACAAATACACACCTACACACATACACACACACATACACACACACACACACACATACAAACACACACACATACACACACACATACACACACACACACACATACAAACACACACACATACACAAACACAAGTGAAGTAGTGGAGGCAGGAACCATACATAGTTTTAAGAAGAGGTATGACAAAGCTCAGGAAGCAGAGAGAGAGAGGATCCAGTAGCGATCAGTGAAGAGGCGGGGCCAGGAGCTGAGTCTCGACCCCTGCAACCACAATTAGGTGAGTTCACATAAACACACACACATACACACACACATACACACACACACACACGCACACACACACACACACATACACACACACACATACACACACACACGCACACACACACTCACGCACACACCACACACACACATACACACACACACACATACACACATACACACACATACACACACACAGCCACAGAGTAGTCAGTAAGTGGAATAGTTTGGGAAACGATGTAGTGGAGGCAGGATCCATACATAGCTTTAAGCAGAGGTATGATAAAGCTCACGGCTCAGGGAGAGTGACCTAGTAGCGATCAGTGAAGAGGCGGGGCCAGGAGCTCGGACTCGACCCCCGCAACCTCAACTAGGTGAGTACAACTAGGTGAGTACATACACACACACACACATACACACACACACACATACACACACACACATTGGCATCGGTAGGCCTGAAGAAGTGACGTCACGACAAGTTGTGTGCCATTATAAATATAAAGTGAAGTGTATATAATGTGAAGTGTATACTATCATCATTGAAGAGTGATATCGCGTGAGGAAGCGGGATGTATGAGAATATATGGTTATAAACATCACGGGTGAAGGATCTCCAAAATAGGGATTTAAGGCCTACGACGACGACTTCAGCAGCTGGCAACTTGTCACCGCACCATTGCAGAGCAAGTTTCATTCGCCTATTTGTGGTTTGCATGTTGAAGGCTGGCTTCTGGCCTTGCGTACTCTTTGATACTGGTCACTCACTCCTGCAAGCTATTACCAGAATTAGAATAGAAATAGCATAGACATAGTGAATATAGTGTTGACGAGTGTGAGAAGGTAGAGTCTTGCGAGGAGTAGAGTAGTATTAATTCCAGTAGTTATTAGCAGTAAGAATACTTAGGAAGCTAGGAAGTCCTTTCCCAATGTGAACATGGAACAGGATAATAACCAGCAATAATTGATACTTAAATCCAGACACACACACACACAAGGCGAGTAACTTACTATAAGCTTGGTGGCAGGGCAAGCTTTTAAGGGCAACATTGTAAGATGGTGCGAGGGTCAAGTTCCAGGAGGGTTGTGGTCAGGTCACAAGAAGTTTCGGCCAGTCATTACATAACACAAGACACCTCTCTCACACACACACACGCACACAGGGGTAGGGCAGTGTTACTACCGGTAGTTATTAGCAGTAAGAATACTTAGGAAGCTAGGAAGTCCTCTCCCAATGTGAACATGGAACAGAATAATAACCAGCAATAATTAATACTTAAATCCAGACACACACACACACAAGGCGAGTAACTTATTATAAGCTAGGTGGCAGGACAAGCTTTTAAGGGCAACATTGTAAGACGGTGCGAGGGTCAAGTCCCAGGAGGGTTGTGGTCAGGTCACAAGAAGTTGCGGCAGTCATTACACTGCACAAGACACCTCTCACACACACACACTCTCACACACACACACACACACGCGCACACAGGGGTAGGGCAGTGTTACTTCAGGTAGTTATTAGCAGTAAGAATACTTAGGAAGCTAGGAAGTCCTCTCTCAATGTGAACATGGAATATGATAAAAACCAGCAACAATTAATATGTAAATCCAGAAAGAGCAATAAGTGGAGAGAGTAGCATAATTGGGAAAGATAGATGAGACTAAATTTGTGCCTACATGATGAATCTTTCAACTACACCACCTACCCCCCCCTAACCATCCCTTCCTCACACACAAGCACACACACACAAGGGTAGACACTCATAGAAGCTCTAGACCCTAGTAGCAAGATCCGCCTTTTATAACCCAGAATTACTGGTATGTGTTAGCAGTATCTCCCCCTCACACCTCCCCCATACACGCAAACACACACATATACACACATACATACACCTGCACTAGGAAAATATGGTAACTAACTAGGCGATTACACACACACAACACACACACACACACACACACACACACACACACACACACACACACACTCACACGCACGCACATATGTTGCAACCCCTGAATGGGTTACAATGATTATTATGTATATATATAATGTATATTATCTTTTCATATAATTTTATATTGCTTATATTTGCGATAATAGCTAAATCGTAAATATATTGCTTTATATTCTTATTTGACTTATGTTGTTAGGATGTACATAATATGTGCTCAGTTCAAGTCTTGATTGTCAAACTACTGTAATTATCGCTTGTCGCTCGTTATACTGCCGGCTTCTGAGCTGTGCTGTCCACGGGGCTATCACGTGATCGAGGGGGGTGTCCTCACCTCCCTTGAAGTATTCAGTCTGCTCTAGACTCGCTTGGTGGTTGGACAGATTGCCTGTCTCATTATTCTTGTTAGTTCTGTAGAACTAACAAGAATAAGTCTATACAATGTTCACAGAACATTGTATAGACATAGTGATTTTCGACGTTGTACTGAGGTTGTGTGTCGCATAGACACTCTGAACATCTCAGGTCCTTAGCTATAGCTTCTGACCTAATTTTGTACTGGTTTCTGTGTATTGTCACAGTCAGGGTTTCTCCTATGCTGAACTTAGATTCAGTAGTATGGGAGTTTTGTAACTTTTGTGGAGGATCTGCTGATGGTCCCTACTTAATGTCGTTATATTATCTCCTTGATCCTGATTGTGTCGCAGTCGCTTGTTACATGGCTATTGGGCTTAGCATTCTTTTCATTGTTCAAGCAGACTCTTCTGGTTGCCAGTCAGTCAAGAAGTTAGTTTATTAGAGGACTTTGTCAGTCACTTGTTTAAGTCTAGTCGAGTCGTGAGACATAGTGAACTACTTAGAGCACTTACACACATACTTGTACATATTTGTAATATCTTATTGAATGTTAATGTACCAGACGGTACTTAAGAATTATAAATGTGATATGTGCTTTCAGCACAATAATATTGAACTCGAGAGATGTGATATTATTTTGATTACTGTGATTAATTTAATTTAATTTAATTTGATAATATACCTCTAGACTTAATAAATTTATTAAATTTTAATTTCTCTAGTTAGTAGCCTACCAGTTGTAATCCTGAAGCACTATTGAATAATACTGAATTTTAATGGATAATTGGACAACGATACTGACTACTTGTTACGAAAACCCAGTAACAGGCTGGATACTAGAAGGGCAGTCCTTTCTAGTATTCATTGGAGATCTCTAAGCTTTTAGAATCGCGTTTTTTGTAACAACATACACACACACACACACACACACACACACACACACACACACACACACACACACACACACACACATGCACACACACAAACACACACATGCACACACACAAACACACACCCACACCACCACTTGACACAAACACTTGACACAAACACGTACCCCCCCTCCCCTAACAACCTCTCCCCCTTCCCTAACCACCTCACCTTAGCCACCTACCCCTCCCCCAAACCACCTAACCCCTCCCCAAACCATCTAACCCCCCCAACTACCTCCCTCCCTCCAATAACCATCCTCCCCCTCCCCCATAACCATCCATCCCCTCTCTCTCTCAAACACGTACTCCCCTCTCCCCTAACCACCTCTCCCCCTTCCCTAACCACCTAACCCTAGCCACCTACCCCTCCCCCAAATCATCTAACCCCCTCCCCCAACTATATCTACCCCTCCAATAACCACACTCCCCCTCCCCCATAACCATCCACCCCCTCTCCCCCTAACCATCTATTCCCCTCCCCATAACCACCCGTCCCCCTTCCTTCTGTGGAGCAACGGGAGAACCTAGAACTAGGATGAGGACAAGGGGCTCCATGGACGAATCTGGGAGGGAGGATTGGGAGGCAGAGCTCAAAAAAAGGAAGACTGGGGAAGGAGACTAGATGAGCTGGCAAGGAAGATGGAAGAGAGGTTAGCAGCAGAATGCAGAAGGTGGAAGCAACATGCCACAGCAGCAGAAAACAAGATAGAGATATTAGAAGAGGAGCTGAGACATCTGAAACAGCATAGAGACAAAGATATTACAGAAGTAGCATCGGCAATGGCCACATAAGACACAGACAACAGGTCTGAAGGGAACATGGAAACTAAACTGTATGCAGAGTTCCTGTCAAACCCACATGGGGCCAGAACAAAGACAGGGAGCACACCAGGACAGAATGAGAGGTTGGAAGACATTGAAGGAACTAGGGCATGTGCAGGGACCTTACCAGATACCTGTGGGGGCCAGGAACAGGTGAGCAGGAAGGACAAACCAAGGAGCATAGGGGCCATAACTAGGGAAGGGACTGAAGGAAGGAACACTCATCGGGAAGGAACTAAAACACATCAGAGGATGCAATGGGAGTCACAGTGGGAGGTGGAAAGGAAGAGATCAGTGTTTGTCTATGGGCTAGACGAAGCTAAAGGGGAAACTTATGATGAAAGAAAGCAGGAGGAGAAAAAAGCGATTGAAGGTATCATGAAGGTGATAGGCGAGGGGGACATGACCCAGGTGGCAAATTTTCGGAGAATCGGGTGGTCCACAAAGAAAATAATCGGCCTCTCAAAGTAATTTTCAAGGCAGAATCAACCCGAACCATGATCCTGCAGGAGAAAGCACGGCTGAGAGGCAAGAAGGAGTTCAGGAGTGTGTACCTCGATCGAGACAGAACACAGGACGAAAGAAAGACGATGAAAGAGAGAGTTCAAAAACAAAAGGAGAAATGGGAGGAAATGAAAAAGGAGAGCAGAATAACCCAGGAACAAATGGAAGGACAAGCACACCCCTCAGAAACACCACCAGAAGGACTCCAGCCACGACACCCCCAAGGCAATTGAACAGGCCAAACCAACCATCATACACCGATCCCTCTGTTCCCACCCCCTACACCACAGTTACAGTATTAGAACAGAAGTTGAAGGTTTGGTACACAAATGCAGATGGACTAACGAATAAACATGAGGAATGACAAGAAAGAATCAATGAGATGTCCCCAGACATCATAGCAGTTACAGAAATGAAACTCACGGAGACAATAACAGATGCAATCTTCCCACATGGATACCAGATCATGAGGAAAGATAGAAGGGGAAGAGGGGAAGGTGGGGTTGCTCTGCTCGTAAAAAACAGATGGAAATTCGAGAAAATGGAAGGCATAGATGAGACGGGAGAAAGAGACTCCATAGTAGGTACACTTCAGTGTGGGGAACACAAGGTGGTCATTGCAGAACTGCAGGAGGCCAAGAGAGGAATATGAAGAGAGCAACAGAGCAATGGTGGACACACTTGCTGAGGTGGCAAGAAGAGCTCACTCCAGCAGAGCAAAGTTGCTGGTTATGGGAGATTTCAACCACAGGGAGATTGACTGGGAAAACCTGGAGCCACATGGGGGTCCCAAAACATGGAGGGCCAAGATGTTGGTCGTGGTGCTGGAAAACCTCATGCACCAACATGTTAAGGACACTACCAGAGTGAGAGGGGAGGATGAACCAGCAAGATTGGACCTTGTGTTCACCCTGGGCAGCTCAGACATTGAGAACATCAAGTATGAGAGTCCCCTAGGAGCTAGCGACCACGTGGTTCTGTGCTTTGAATACATAGTAGAGCTGCAAGTGGAGAGAGTAACAGGAGTTGAATGGGAAAAGCCAGACCATAAAAGAGGGGACTACATAGGGTTGAGGAACTTCCTGCGGGAGGTTCGTGGGACAGAGAACTGGCAGGAAAGCCAGTAAACGAAATGATGGAATATGTAACAACAAAATGCAAGGAGGCAGTGGAAAGGTTTATTCCCAAGGGCAACAGAAACAACGGGAAGACCAGAACAAGCCCCTGGTTTACCTGACGGTGTAAGGAGGCAAAAACCAAGTGCAATAGAGAATGGAAAAAGTACAGAAGGCAGTGAACACACGAAAAGAGAGAGATCAGTCGCAGAGCCAGGAACGAGTACGCACAGTTAAGGAGGGAGGCCCAGCGACAGTATGGAAATGACATAGCATCGAGAATCCAGACTGACCCGAAACTGTTGTATAGCCACATCAGGAGGAAGACAACAGTCAAAGACCAGGTGATCAGATTAAGGACAGAAGGTGGAGAACTCACAAGAAATGATCGGGAGGTATGTGAGGAGCTAAATAGGAGATTTAAGGAAGTTTTTACAGTAGAGACAGGAAGGGCTGTGGGAAGACAGCACAGAAGGGAACATCAAGAGGGAATATACCAACAAGTGTTGGATGACATACGAACAACCGAGGAGGAGGTGAAGAATCTCCTAAGCGAGCTTGATACCTCAAAGGCGATGGGACTGGACAACATCTCCCCATGGGCCCTTAGAGAAGGAGCAGAGATGCTGTGCGTGCCTCTTACCACAATCTTCAACACATCCCTTGAAACTGGGCAACTACCTGAGAAACTGAAGACAGCGAATGTAGTCCCCATATTTAAGAAAAGAAACAGAAACGAGGCGCTAAACTACAGACCTGTGTCTCTGACATGTAATGTGTGCAAAGTCATGGAGAAGATTATCAGGAGGAGAGTGGTCGAACACCTGGAACAGAACAAGATTATAAATGAAAACCAGCATGGGTTCATGGAAGGCAAATCTTGTATCACAAACCTCCTGGAGTTTTATGACAAGGTAACAGAAGTAAGACACGAGAGAGAGGGGTGGGTAGATTGCGTTTTCCAAGACTGCAGGAAGGCCTTTGACACAGTTCCCCACAAGAGATTAGTGCAGAAGCTGGAGGATCAGGCGCATGTAACAGGGAGGGCACTGCAATGGATCAGGGAATACCTGACAGGGAGGCAACAACGAGTCATGGTACGTGAAGAGGTATCACAGTGGGCGCCTGTGACGAGCGGGGTCCCACAGGGGTCAGTTCTAGGACCAGTGCTATTTTTGATATATGTGAACGACATGATGGAAGGAATAGACTCTGAAGTGTCCCTATTCGCAGATGATGTGAAATTGATGAGAAGAATTAAATCGGATGAGGATGAGGCAGGACGGCAAAGAGACCTGGACAGGCTGGACATGTGGTCCAGTAACTGGCTTCTCGAATTCAATCCTGCCAAATGCAAAGTCATGAAGATTGGGGAGGGGCAAAGAAGGCCGCAGACAGAGTATAGGCTAGGGGAACAAAGACTACAGACCTCACTCAGGGAGAAAGACCTCGGGGTGACTATAACACCGAGCACATCACCGGAGGCACACATCAACCAAATAACTACTGCAGCATACGGGCGCCTGGCAAACCTGAGAATAGCGTTCCGATACCTTAATAAGGAATCGTTCAAGACACTGTACACTGTGTATGTTAGACCCATACTGGAGTATGCAGCACCAGTCTGGAACGCACACCTGGTCAAGCACGTCAAGAAGTTAGAGAAAGTACAAAGATTTGCAAGAAGGCTAGTCCCAGAGCTCAGGGGAATGTCGTACGAGGAAAGGTTGAGGGAACTCGAACTGACGACACTGGAGGACAGAAAGGTCAGGGGAGACATGATAACGACATACAAGATACTGCAGGGAATAGACAAGGTGGACAGAGATAGGATGTTCCAGAGGGGGACACAGGAACAAGGGGTCATAACTGGAAGCTGAAGACTCAGACGAGTCACAGGAACGTTAGGAAGTATTTCTTCAGTCATAGAGTCGTCAGGAAGTGGAATAGCCTAGCAAGTGAAGTAGTGGAGGCAGGAACCATACATAGTTTTAAGAAGAGGTATGATAAAGCTCAGGAAGCAAAGAGAGAGAGAGGACCTAGTAGAGATCAGTGAAGAGGCGGGGCCAGGAGCTGAGTCTCGACCCCTGCAACCACAATTAGGTGAGTACACACGCACACACACACACACACACGCACACACACACATACACATACACACATACACACACACACACACACACACACTCACACACGCACACACGCACACACTCACGCACACACACACACACACACACACACACACACACACACACACACAGACACACACACACACACACACACACACACACACGCACACACACACACACACACACACATACACACACACACACATACACACACACACTCACACACGCACACACTCACTCACACACACACACACACACAAACACACATATATACACACACACACACACACACACACACACACGCACACACACGCACACACACACACATGCACACACACACACACACACACACACACACACACACACACACACACACACACACACACACACACACCTACACAGAGAGAGAGAGAGAGGACCTAGTAGCAATCAGTGAAGAGGCGGGGCCAGGAATTGAGTCTCGACCCCTGCAACCACAATTAGGTGAGTACACACGCACACATACACACACACACACACACTCACACACAAACACACACGCACACACACACACACACACACACACACACACACACACACACACACACACACACACACACACACACACACACACACACACACACACACACACACACACCTACACAGAGAGAGAGAGGACCTAGTAGCAATCAGTGAATAGGCGGCGCCAGGAGTTGAGTCTCGATCCCTGCAACCACAATTAGGTGAGTACACACACACATACATACACAGACACACACACACATACACATGCACACAGGCCTAGTGTCTAATCGACACGTGCCTAGGACAAAATGGTAACTATCACACACATACACACACACACACACTCACACACATACATGCACGTATATTCAACAGGCCTAGTGTCTAATCGACATGTGCCTAGAACAAAATGGTAACTAACACAGGAATAATGTAGCAAGTGATGTAGTTGAGGCAGAAACCATACATAGCTTTAAGGTGAGGTATGACAAAGCTCAGGGAGCAGAGAGAGAGAGAGAGAGAGAGAGAGAGACAGACAGACAGACAGACAGACAGACAGAGGACCCAGCAGCGATCAGTGAAGAGGCGGAGCCAGGAGCTGAGTCTCGACTTCTTCAACCACAATTAGGAGAGTACACACACATGTACATACATACACACACACACACGCACACATACACAGATACACTTTGTGCTTCTTCAAAAGTAGGTTTGATGGCTATCCACCGCTGGAAACTAAATGCTCGCTTGTTTGGTTGCTGGCGTGTGTGTGGTAAGTCAGCAGAGGACACATGTTTGGTTGCTGGCGTGTGTGTGTTAAGTCAGCAGAGGACACATGTTTGGTTGCTGGCGTGTGTGTGGTAAGTCAGCAGAGGACACATGTTTGGTTGCTGGCGTGTGTGTGGTAAGTCAGCAGAGGACACATGAAATAACACCTGCAGCGTCTGTTTCTCGCTCTTACTCGCTGCGCCTCTTCCAGGCAACACCTGTCCTCTCTGCTCTGTTTGGAAGAGCGTTCTTCTCCTCAGTTCGTGTTATATAGACTCTTTTTTGGTAGTGTATGTTTCCGTTGGTGAGCCGAAATATACATTTCGAAACTCTGTGCAACTCTCTTCACAGAGCCTTGTTTAGGGTTAGTGATTGCTGACGTTTCCTTAGGTTGTGTCCTGAGACAGGTTAGGTAAGGTTTTTCAGGAAACAGGACAAAGTGTTTCCCGACGCTGGAGCTTTTGGTCATCTGACCGAGGCCTTCCAGTGGCTTACCTGTCCACCCCTTTAAAAATTAAGGTTATAATTATAACCACCAGTGTAAGACACTCTCGATGCTTCAAGTCTAGTGTCTGTCACAAGATCTAGCTTGTTCTAGCTGGCATCTATACACTCTTAGTCAAGATTTGGAAATATCTGAACTCAAATTCAGTAATTCAGGAGATTTTAGCCTTGTATGGAGGACTCATCGATTATCCTTAGTGAGTGTCTTATTTTTAGTTCTTCCTTGCTAGACGCTGTGTTGCTCACGTCTGCTTTTGTGCATTTTTCTGTTTGGCGAACTGGTCGCTTTACCGCTGTTATATTGTCTCTCTATGAGTCGGAATCAATCACGTTCTAAGTCGAGTCTATCACGCTACATACACACACATGTAACTTTAGTATTTCTGAGTACAATTTAGGACAGTAATATACTAGCTGGTACAGTTTCTTTAAGGGTATTGTAGTGTAGAGAGTGTAAGTAAAGTGCTAACAGATGTTGATACAACTGAACACTCCACCGCTCTCTCCCTCACAACACCTCCTCACCACCACTCTCTCCCTCACAACACCTCCCCACCACCACTCTCTCCCTCACAACACCTCCCCACCACCACTCTCTCCCTCACAACACCTCCCCACCACCACTCTCTCCCTCACAACACCTCCCCACCACCACTCTCTCCCTCACAAAACCTCCCCACCACCACTCTCTCCCTCACAACACCTCCCCACCACCACTCTCTCCCTCACAACACCTCCCCACCATCACTCTCTTCCTCACAACACCTCCCCATCACCACTCTCTCCCTCACAACACCTCCCCACCACCGCTCTCTCCCTCACAACACCTCCCCACCACCACTCTCTCCCTCACAACACCTCCCCACCACCACTCTCTCCCTCACAACACCTCCCTACCACCGCTCTCTCCATCACAGCACCTCCCCTCCACCACTCCCTCAAAACACCTCCCTCTCCACACTCCATCACAACTCCCACACATAACCACACTCGGTGCCATCATTCTACCCGCGCTGTTAACTCCAGTGGGCGCAGAACTGCGTTTCCGCACTACCGACCGTCACCCAGAGTCGCGCACTCACGACAAAACTCGCCCTTAAACCCTTCTGGCAGCAAGGGTGAAACGTGGAGGCCTAG
>NC_091299.1:29133206-29143206 GCF_038502225.1 Cherax quadricarinatus
AGGTGAGTACACAGACACACACACACACACACACACACACACACACACACACACACACACACACACACACACACCAGACCAGGTGATCAGATTAAGGACAGAAGGTGGAGAACTCACAAGAAATGATCAGGAGGTATGTGAGGAGCTGAACAGGAGATTTAAGGAAGTTTTTACAGTAGAGACAGGAAGGGCTGTGGGAAGACAGCACAGAAGGGAACATCAAGAGGGAATATACCAACAAGTGTTGGATGACATACGAACAACTGAGGAGGAGGTGAAGAAGCTCTTAAGTGACCTTGACACCTCAAAGGCGATGGGATCTGACAACATCTCCCCATGGGTCCTTAGAGAAGGAGCAGAGATGCTGTGCGTGCCTCTTACCACAATCTTCAACACATCCCTTGAAACTGGGCAACTACCTGAGAAATGGAAGACAGCTAATGTAGTCCCCATATTTAAGAAAGGAAACAGAAACGAGGCACTAAACTACAGACCTGTGTCTCTGACATGTATTGTGAGCAAAGTCATGGAGAAGATTATCAGGAGGAGAGTGGTCGAACACCTGGAAAGGAACAAGATTATAAATGAAAACCAGCATGGGTTTATGGAAGGCAAATCTTGTATCACAAACCTACTGGAGTTTTATGACAAGGTAACAGAAGTAAGACACGAGAGAGAGGGCTGGGTAGATTGCGTTTTCCTAGACTGCAGGAAGGCCTTTGACACAGTTCCCCACAAGAGATTAGTGCAGAAGCTGGAGGATCAGGCGCACGTAAAAGGGAGGGCACTGCAATGGTTAAGGGAATACCTGACAGGGAGGCAGCAACGAGTCATGGTACGTGAAGAGGTATCACAGTGGGCGCCTGTTACGAGCGGGGTCCCACAGGGGTCAGTTCTAGGACCAGTGCTATTTTTGATATATGTGAACGACATGATGGAAGGAATAGACTCTGAAGTGTCCCTGTTCGCAGATGACGTGAAGTTGATGAGAAGAATTAAATCGGACGAGGATGAGGCAGGACTGCAAAGAGACCTGGACAGGCTGGACATGTGGTCCAGCAACTGGCTTCTTGAATTCAATCCAGCCAAATGCAAAGTCATGAAGATTGGGGAGGGGCAAAGAAGACCGCAGACAGAGTATAGGCTAGTTGGACAAAGACTACAGACATCACTCAGGGAGAAAGACCTTGGGGTGACCATAACACCGAGCACATCACTGGAGGCACACATCAACCAAATAACCGCTGCAGCATACGGGCGCCTGGCAAACCTGAAAATAGCGTTCCGATACCTTAATAAGGAATCGTTCAAGACACTGTACACTGTGTATGTTAGGCCCATACTGGAGTATGCAGCACCAGTATGGAACCCACACCTGGTCAAGCACGTCAAGAAGTTAGAGAAAGTACAAAGGTTTACAACAAGGCTAGTCCCAGAGCTCAAGGGAATGTCGTACGAGGAAAGGTTAAGGGAAATCGGACTGACGACACTGGAGGACAGAAGGGTCAGGGGAGACATGATAACGACATACAAGATACTGCGGGGAATAGACAAGGTGGACAGAGATAGGATGTTCCAGAGAGGGGACACAGGGACAAGGGGTCACAACTGGAAGCTGAAGACTCAGACGAGTCACAGGGACGTTAGGAAGTATTTCTTCAGTCATAGAGTCGTCAGGAAGTGGAATAGCCTAGCAAGTGAAGTAGTGGAGGCAGGAACCATACATAGTTTTAAGAAGAGGTATGACACAGCTCAGGAAGCAGAGAGAGGATCCAGTAGCAATCAGTGAAGAGGCGGGGCCAGGAGCTGAGTCTCGACCCCTGCAACCACAATTAGGTGAGTACACACACACACACACACACACACAACATTCATCATCCTTCTCCTTCCTCGACTCCTCCCTCCCCCTCCCTCTAGCCAAACATCAACCCCACCCCATCCCAAAAACCAGGCACTAACCCACACTCTTTCTCCATCACTCTGTCAACCTCCCTCTTACTCCCCTACCTTCCATTCTCTCTCTGTCTCTCTCTCTCTCCCCTAGCCACCTCCACGTGCACACACACGCACACGAACACACACGCACACACACACACACACACACACACACACAACACACACACACACACACACACACACACACACACAACACACACACACACACACACACACACACACACACACACAACCACAATCTTCAATACATCCCTTGAAACTGGGCAACTACCTGAGATATGGAAGACGGCAAATGTAGTCCCAATTTTTAAGAAAGGAGACAGAAACGAGGCATTAAACTACAGACCAGTGTTTCTGACTTGTATAGTATGCAAAGTCATGGAGAAGATTATCAGGAGGAGACTGGTGGAGCACCTGTAACGGAACAAGATTATAAATGACAACTAGCACGGATTCATGGAAGGCAATTCCTGTGTCACGAACCTTCTGGAGTTTTATGACAAGGTAACAGAAGTAAGACACAAGAGAGATTGGTGGGTGGATTGCATTTTCCTGGACTGCAGGAAGGCCTTCGACACAGTTCCCCACAAGAGATTAGTGCAGAAGCTGGAGGATCAGGCGCATATAACAGGGAAGGCACTGCAATGGATCAGAGAATACCTGACAGGGAGGCAACAACGAGTCATGGTACGTGAAGAGGTATCACAGTGGGCGCCTGTGACGAGCGGGGTCCCACAGGGGTCAGTTCTAGGACCAGTGCTGTTTTTGATATATGTGAATGACATGATGGAAGGAATAGACTCTGAAGTGTCCCTATTGCCAGATGATGAGAAGTTGATGAGAAGAATTAAATCGGATGAGGATCAGGCAGGACTACAAAGAGACCTGGACAGACTGGATTGGGGAAGGGCAAAGAAGGCCGCAGACAGAGTATAGGCTAGGTGGACAAAGACTACAAACCTCACTCAAGGAGAAAGATCTTGGGGAGACCATAACACCGAACACGTCTCCGGAGACACACATCAACCAGATAACTGCTGCAGCATACGGGCGCCTGGCAAACCTGAGAATAGCGTTCCGATACCTTAATAAGGAATCGTTCAAGACACTGTACACTATGTACGTTAGGCCCATGCTGGAGTATGCAGCACCAATTTGAATCCCACACCTGGTCAAGCACGTCAAGAAGTTAGAGAAAGTACAAAGGTTTGCAACAAGACTAATTCCAGAGCTCAGGGGAATGTCCTACGATGAAAGGTTGAGGGAAATCGGACTGACGACACTGGAGGACAGGAGGGTCAGGGGAGACATGATAACGACATACAAGATGCTGCGTGGAATAGATAAGGTGGAAAGAGACAGGATGTTCCAGAGAGGGGACACAGAAACAAGGGGTCACAACTGGAAGCTGAAGACTCAGACAAGTCACAGGGATGTTAGGAAGTATTTCTTCAGTCACAGAGTTGTCAGGAAATGGAATAATCTAGCAAGTGACGTAGTGAAGGCAGGAACCATACATAGCTTTAAGACGAGGTATGACAAAGCTCAGGAAGCAGAGAGAGAGAGGATCTAGTAGCGATCAGTGATGAGGCGGGAGAGGCGGGGCCAGGAGCTGTGTCTCGACCCTTGCATCCACAGTGTCACGGTAAGCAAGGCAGAAATAGAAGCCACAAGAAAGCAGACCGTGCTTCAACCAGCTCTAGAATGGGAATGACAAGGGCAGACAGGAGAGCGGTATCCACATAACCTCTGCGATTGTCAATCCCACCTTCTTATTGGCTAGAACCTGGTCACTAGTTGAACGATGGGGCCCCATCATCAACTCTTAGCAACCTGGTTCGCTGGTTGGGGGAGATAGCCTGTAAATGAGGGTGTGTCCATGCGCCGAATAAAGGTTACGTACTCTTTGCATGCCACACCCCCACCCCCGAGAAGGCTCAGGATTAGGCTGCCACCTCCCAGTGGTAACCGTGCCGCCATGGCACAAAATAATGGGACCGCCTATCCTCTCCACCATCCAACTCTTAGATAGAGCTCAGCTTTCCTAGTGCCTGAAAGCCAAACCCTAAACTCAGAGTGAGACAGCAGTCAGATAAGCCAACATAGGTCCAAGATACAAGCGGACGGTAGCCCGTATCCCCTCACTAAAAAAAACCCCCACATCAGGGGATAAAAAAAAGAGCTTGAAAGGGGGGTTACCACAAATACATCCTAACCTAAATAAAATATTAAACTAGACTCTTGACAAAGAGTCTGCCAACACATTTTCTTTGCCGGCAATATATTTAATAAAAATATTGTAGGGCTGCAGCCTGAGAGTCCAACGCATAAGCCTTGTGTTGTGATTCTTCATGGCTTGGAGATAGACTAACGGGTTGTGATCACTGTAGACTGTGACCACCTGCGATGTTTGGCCCACATAAACATCGAAATGCTCCAAAGCCATTACCAGCGCGAGGGCTTCTTTTTCAATGGTAGAGTAAGCTCTCTGATGTGGCTGGAACTTGGCTGAAAAGTATGCGATTGGCTGCAGCTCCTTGTTCCCGATTTGTAATAGTACCGCCCCAACCCCAGACTCACAAGCATCAACCTGTAATGAAAAAGGTTTGGAGAAGTCTGGAGACAAGAAAATGGGTGCAGAGCACAATAATCTTTTTGCTTTATTAAAAGCAGTGTTACAATCTGACGTCCAATTAAAGGGAACTTTATGACTGGTAAGAGAGGTAAGAGGGGCTACAATATCTGAGAAATTCTTACAGAATCTTCTGTAAACTCCTATCATGCCTAGGAAACGTTGAAGAGATTTCCTATCATGAGGAACTGGATATTCTTTAATCGAAAGAACTTTAGCAAGTTTAGGTGCAACTTTACCACTACCTACTTCATGGCCTAGAAAAGTGACAGTGGCCTGGCCAAAGGAAGATTTAGACAAATTAACTGTTAATTGGGAATTCTTAAAGGTCTCAAACAGAGCTTTAAGTCTAAGTAGGTGTTGATCCCAAGTATCAGACACCACAACAATATCATCTAGGTATGCTGCCGTGCCTTCAAGTCCTTTAATAGCCTGATGGACGAGTTTCTGGAATGAAGAGGGGGAATTTTTCATTCCGAAGGGGGTAACTGTATACTGATAATGACCTCCTGGAATCACGAAGGCAGAGATTTCCTTCGCCTTATCTGTCAAAGGTACCTGATAGTAACCTTTAAGGAGATCTAATTTGGACACAAAAGTAGCCTTACCCACAAAGTCAATTACGTCATCCAGACGAGGAAGAGGGTAAGCATCTGTAATTGTGACCTCGTTCACTTTACGGTAGTCTGTGCACATACGAAACCCTCCATCAGCCTTTTTTACTAGGATGCACGGTGAAGCCCATGGACTAGACGACTCCTCCACTAAACCATGTTCTAACAAGAAGTCTACTTCCTGCTGAAGTAACCTTTGCTTTTCAGGATTAGCTCTGTAGGGGGAGAGTTTAATTGGTTTAGATTTTCCCACATCTACATCATGGTAACCTAACGTACATTTTTTCGGCACATCCGAAAAAATATTAGGATATGACTGTAGAAGCTCAGTTAAATTGGTTGCTTGTATTTCAGATAATCCATCCATTAACGGGCTAGGATCCTTGAGGAGGACAGAATTTGAAAGTTTAGTATTAATTTCAGAGATAGAGTGCAAAGAGTCAGAGTCGTCCTCAGAGGTAGAGGACAGAGTCATTACTGGGACTTTATCTGGTGTATGAAAGGCCTTGATTTGATTTATGTGGTAAGTTTTTGTTTTTGAGGTCTTATCAATGGGAGCTACCACATAATTTAAATCAGATAATCTACTTACTATCTGCATAGGTCCCGTAAATCTAGCTTTCAAGGTGTGGCCAGGTATAGGTTCCTGCACCAACACCTTGTCTCCTGGATGGAAGGAGCGGAATTGTGCACTTCTGTCATACCTCTGTTTCATCTTACTTTGAGCTGTCTTTAGCTTAGCCGTGGCTAACTCACGTGCCACCTCAAGGCTCGAGCCTGATTTTCGAAGCTTTCGAAAAATTGCTCTGGTTCGGCCTCATTGAAGCGGGGAACAAGCTGTACTGCTTTTTGTAAACTGAAATCGTTTACAGAATGCGAAAACTGCCTCCTTTCTCTTTCCCTATCAAATTCTTCCCTTGCGAATGCTCTCTGTTCCCTAGTTTGCTCAAGATTGATTTTTGCCAGCTCAAGTGCCAACGACGCTGATTCACCCTGAGACAACCCATGTGCACTATACTGACCATTTTGCTCCGTAGGTGTATCATCTTCCTCCTGCGAGAACATAGTAGTTTTTGCCCTAGCTCCCGTAGAGGGAGGAGTCTGATGTGCCATCTCTTCTTCAATAAGTATGTCAGCAATAAGTGAACGCAGTTGCGCAGCTGTAAGAGTGCGTTTATAGGGAATGCCAATGGAACGAGCAATTTGCCAACAACGCTGTAGGGACAATTTAGGTAGGTTATGCAAAGTATATGCCGACACCAGGCGTCTGACTCGTCTAGGTGGCATAAGTTATTCGCTATGCACAGTACGAATACCCCAACGTAACACGTTAATTTGCAGAACACGCTTAGCTATACACAGTACGATTGCAGAATACGCATACAAGCAAAGCCGACTGCACACAAGACTGACCGTAGCGAAGCGAGCACACTGAACAAGCTAGTAGCGAGCTGCTGAACGATCACACAATAGCAAGGCTGATAATAAGCAAATGACACGCAAAATTTGTAAAGCGAAGCGAAACAGCAAGCTACACAATGTTCCTGCTACAAGCTTCACCCTAAGCTCAACCGTTTCTCTAAGTCCAGCTCTCGGACAGGCTACCCATATTACAACCTAGGCTTTCAAATGGCCTGTTAACCCAGGTGTAATGGGAGCAAATAAACACAGTAGAAAAAGTTTAGACTTATATTATCCTTCACCAAATTTAGAACAGCAATATGTACACTATGTACAGTAATAAATATAGTGCACGTCACGGTAAGCAAGGCAGAAATAGAAGCCACAAGAAAGCAGACCGTGCTTCAACCAGCTCTAGAATGGGAATGACAAGGGCAGACAGGAGAGCGGTATCCACATAACCTCTGCGATTGTCAATCCCACCTTCTTATTGGCTAGAACCTGGTCACTAGTTGAACGATGGGGCCCCATCATCAACTCTTAGCAACCTGGTTCGCTGGTTGGGGGAGATAGCCTGTAAATGAGGGTGTGTCCATGCGCCGAATAAAGGTTACGTACTCTTTGCATGCCACACACAGTTAGATGAGTACAATTAGGTGAGTACACACACACACACACCACACACACACACACACACACACACACACACACACACACACACACACACACACACACACACACACACGCACATGGAGCGGGGAGAGAGAGGGCCCAGTAGCAACCGGTGAAGAGGCGGGGCCAGGAGCTAAGACTCGACCCCTGCAACCACAAATAGGTGAGTACAAATAGGTGAGTACACACACACACACATACACACACACACACACACACACACACACACTTCTCTTCCACTCCCTCTTCATCTATCTTTTCCCCCCTGACCCACAAGGGGCCCAGGTAAAAACGAGGAACATGCTAAGAACAAATGAGAGGTCTGAAGACAACGAAGGAGCTGTGCCATATGCAGAGACTCTTAAAGACAAATGCAGTGGCCAGGAACAGCTGATCAGGAAAATCAGGGCACTGAACATAGGGGCGTCAGGCAGGGAAGGGTTTGAAGGCAAGAATGCTTCAATGGAAGGAACCGAAGCACTTCAGAGGATGCAAAGCGAGATACAGTGGGAGGACTAAAGGGAGAGGTAAGTTTTTGCCTATGGGCTCCAGGAAGTCGAAGGGGATACCTATGATGAAAGAAATCAGGACAAATAAGCGACTGAAGGTATCATGAAAGCAATAGGTGAGCACGACATGACCCAGGTGACAAATTTTGAGAGAACTGGGTGGTTTGCAAGTGGAAGAAAACGGCCTGTCAAAGTAATCTGCAGCTCCAACTAGGATCCTGCAGGAGAAAGCACGGCTCAGGGACAAACCAGAATACCAGAGAGCGTACCTTGATCGAGACAGAACACAAGAAGAAAGGATGATACTGAAACAGAGGGTACAGAGACGAAAGGAGGAACGAGAGGCAATGAAGAAGACGAGCACAAGAACCCAGACCCAGGTAGAAGAGCAAACACACCCTCCTCCAGAAACACCCACAGAAGGAATCCAACTACGACAACCCCAATGCAACTGAACAATCTAAACGACAACCCACACAATATTCCCTGGAGAGCCAAGATGATGGATGTAGTACTGGAAAACCTCATGCATCAACATGTTAGGGACACTACCAGAGAGAGAGAGGGGAGGATGAACCAGCAAGACTGGACCTCGTGTTCACCCTGAGCAGTTAAAACATTGAGGACATCACATATGAGAGGCCCATAGGAGCTAGTGATCAGGTCGTTCTGAGGTTTGAATACTTGAATACATAGTAGAGTTACAAGTGGAGCGGGGAACACGATCTATATGGGAAAAGCCAAACTATAAGAGGGGGGACTACACAGGTATGAGGCACTTCCTGCAGGAGGTTCAGTGGGCCAGAGAATTGGTAGGAAAGACAGTAAGTGAAATGATGGAATACACAACAACAAAATGCAAGAGGCAGAGGAAAGGTTTGTTCCCAAGGGTAGTAGGAATAATGGGAAGACCAGAACGAGCCCTTGGTTTACCCGAAGGTGTAGGGAGGCAAAACCTAAGTGCACTAGAGAATGGAAAAAATACAGGAGGCAAAGAACCCAGGAAAATAAGGAGATTAGCCGAAGAGCCAGAAACGAGTATGCACAGATAAGGACAGAGGCCCAGCGACAGTACGAAAACAACATAGCATCGAAAGTCAAGTCTGACCCGAAACTGCAGTATAGCCACATTAGGAGGAAGACAACAGTCAATGACCAGGTGATCAGTGTTACGACTTGCTTTATGCCGCGTTTTGTTTTTTGGTTAGTTTTATTTACTATCAATTATGAACCTTTATTGGTACCCAGTCAGTGAATTAAAATGACAATTCACTATTATCAGTGAAATGAGACTATAATGAGGAATGTAATTCTATGTTCAAATCCTTATGAATTAAGCATAATACAAAAATTACAATGAACAGTCCAAATAAAACGACTAACGGAGCTTTAAGGAAGCAAGTCAATTATCCTTCCTAAGCAGAAGAGTTATCAGACTCTTGGAATTAACAGCAGAGTTAAGAAAATAGGATCTCTGGGTTGAAGACCCGATCAGAGTCAGTGCTATGATCTGACTGACTGTTCAAAAGCTCAGTGGTCTGACGTCAGGTCGGTCAGGAGGTAGCGCCAGGCTCCAATTCTGGAACCATCAACCGGTCTCTAAAGTAGTGGCTTCCCACTTGCATAATAGAACACAGTAATCAACCTAGTATAATACAATAATAATATAATACAATATAATATAATACTATAATAATACATAACGAATAGCATCTTATTGAATACAACCTTGCTTGAGAATACCTTTTATGATTTATACCGTACCAGATAATATATTATCGAACCTGCTTCATCTAGCTAGTAATAAACTGGTTCGCGATATATTATTACAGAGCTTATCTTAACAAGGTCTTTTATTTTTGTATAGTATGGAGCATGAAGGAGGGGCGCGTAACAATCAGACTGAGGAAAGAAGGTGAGGAACTCACAAGAAATGATGAAGTGTTGAGGAGCTCAACACGAGATTTATGGAAGTATATACAGTGGAGACAGGAAGGACTCTGGGAAGACAGCACAGAGGGGGACACCAACAAGGACTATACCAACAAGTGTTGGATGATATACACGCAACTGAGGAGGAGGAGGAGGAGGTGAAGAAGCTGCTATATGACCTTGATACCTCAAAGGCGATAGGACCGGACAACATCTCCCCGTGGGTCCTTAGAGAAGGAGCAGAGATGCTGTGTGTGCCACTAACCACAATCTTCAACACATCC
>NC_091299.1:29148206-29213206 GCF_038502225.1 Cherax quadricarinatus
AATGTTATGAATGAAAAGGAGTTGGATGTCCTAACTCTAAGCGAATTAAAGCTGAAAGGGTAGGTGAGTTTCAGTGGGGAGAAATAAATGGGATTAAGTCAGGAGTATGTGAGAGAGTTAGAGCTAAGGAAGGGGTAGCAATAATGTTGAAGGATCAGTTATGATAGGAGAAGAGGGACTATAAATGTATAAATTCACGGATTACGTGGATTAAAATAAGGGTCGGAGGCGAAAAGTGGGTCATAATAAGCGTGTATGCACCTGGAGAAGAGAGGAGTGTAGAGGAGAGAGAAATTTTGGGAGATATTAAGTGAGTGTGTAAGAACTTTTGAACCAAGTGAGAGAGTAATTGTGGTAGGGGACCTAAATGCTAAAGTAGGAGAAATGTTTAGATAGGGTGTGGTAGGTAAGTTTGGGGTGTCAGGTATAAATGATAATGGGGGCCCTTTGACTGAGCTTTGTATAGAAAGAGGTTTGGTTAGAGGTAATGCATATTTTAAGAAAAAGAGGATAAATAAGTATACAAGATATGATGTATAGCATAATGACAGTAGTTTGTTTGATTACAGTGAGAGTATTAGGAAGATGAGGTACAAGGAAAATGGAAGCAGCAGGTATGAGATAGGTTAAGGTTTATAAGCTAAAGGAGGAGGCAGTTAAGGTAAGATATAAACAACTGTTGTGGGATAGATAGGCAATGGAGTTGAAGATGTATGGGACAGATTTAATAATGTAGTGTTAGAGTGTTCAGCAGAAGTTTGTGGTTACAGGAAAGTGGGTGCAGGAGGGAAGAAGAGCGATTGGTGGAATGATGATGTAAAGAGAGCAGTAAGAGAGAAAATGTTAGCATATGAGAGGTTTTTACAAAGTAGAAGTGATGCAAAGAGGGAGAAGTATATGGAGAGGAAAAGAGAGATTAAGAGAGTGGTGAAACATTGTAAAAAGAGACCAAATGAGAGAGTGGGTGAGATGTTATCAACAAATTTTGTTGAAAATAAGAAAAAGTTTTTGAGTGAGATTAATAAGTTGAGGAAACCTAGGGAACAAATGGATTTGATTGTTAAAAATAGGAGAGGAGAATTATTAAATGGAGAGTCAGAAGTATCGGGAAGATGGAGGGAATAATTTGAGGAATTGTTAAATGTTGATGAAGATAGGGAAGCTGTGATTTCGTGTATAGGGCAAGGAGGAACAACATCTTGTAGGAGTGAGAAGGAGTTGTGAGTGTAGGGGAAGTTCATGAGGCGGTGGATAGAACGAAAGGGGGAAAAGCAGCTGGGATTGATGGGGTAGAGATAGAAATGTTAAAAGCACGTGGGGATACGGGATATAGTTTTGAAGTGGTTGGTGCTTTTATTTAATAAATGTTTGGAAGAGGGTGAGGTACCTAAGGATTGGCAGAGAGCATGCATGGTTCCTTTGTATAAAGGCAAAGGAGACAAAAGAGAATGCAAAAATAATAAGTGAATAAGTCTGTTGAGTATACCTGGTAAAGAGTATGGTAGAGTTATTATCGAAAGAATTAAGAGTAAGATGGTCAGTGGGATAGCAGATGAACAAGGAGGCTTTAGAAAGAGTAGGGTGTGTAGATCAAGTGCTTACAATGAAACATATATGTGAAGAGTATATAGTTTTTTGTTTTGCTATTAATGGATTTGGAAACGGCATATGATATGGTGGATAGGGGGGCAATGTGGCAGATGCTGCAAATGTATGGAATAGGAGGTAAGTTGTTAAAAGCAGTGAAAATTTTTTACGAGGATAGTGAGGCTCAGGTTAAAGTATGTAGGAGAAAGGGGGATTAATTCCCAGTAAAAGTAGGCCTTAGACAAGGATGTGATGTCACCGTGGTTGTTCAATATATTTATAGATGGGGTTGTAAGAGAAGTGGACGCTCGGGTGTTAGCAAGAGGTTTGGGGTTAAAAGATAAGGAATCTAACACAAAGTGGGAGTTGTCACTTTTTTTCGGGCCACCCTACCTTAGTGGGAAACGACCGATGTGTTAATGAAAATAATATATATATATATATATATATATATATATATATATATATATATATATATATATATATATATATATATATATATATATATATACATACATACATAGATAGATAGGTATTATTTTTATTTATTAACACATCGGCCGTTTCCCACCAAGGCAGGGTGGCCCGAAAAAAGAAAAACTTTCATCATCATTCACTCCATCATTGTCTTGCCAGAGGCATGCTTACATTACAGTTGTAAAACTGCAACATTAACACCCCTCCTTCAGAGTGCAGACACTGTACTTACCATCTCTAGGAATCAAGTCCGGCCTGCCGATTTTCCTGAATCCATATGCAGTATAATGTGATCCTTTATTGATAACGTTTCGCCCACACAGTGGGCTTTTTCAAGTCACAAACAGATCTCCATCACATTATACTGAATATGTGTTTATATTTCCATTGTGTCGGTATTTTATACCATTTATGTTCATCCCTAAATCCCTTCATGTTACTTTGCTTACACTCCAACAGCACGTCATGTCATAAAAACCATTTGTTTCCAATCACTTCTATCAAACACACTCACGCATGCTTGCTGGAAGTCCAAGCCCCTCGCACACAAAACCTCCTTTACCCCCTCCTTCCAACCTTTCCTAGGCCGACCACTTCCCCTCCTTCCATCCACTACAGATTTATTCACTCGCGAAATCATTTTATTTTTTTTCCAACCTCTCTACATGTCAGAACCACCTCAACAATCCCTCCTCAGCACTTTCGATAATATATTGCTTTGGTAATCCCGCACCTCCCCCTAACTTCCAGACTACGAATTCTCTGCATTATATTCACACCACACATTGCCATCAGACATGACGTCTCCACTGCCTCCAGCTTCTCCTTGTTGCAACATTCATCACCCATGCTTCACACCCATATAAGAACGTTCTCCACAGACTCCTCAGTGCACCACTCACCTTTTTCCCCTCATCAGTTCTAAGATTCATCTCATCTTTCATAGACCAATCTGAATATATTCACCTCCTCCATACTCTCTCCCTTCAATCTTATATCCAATCTTTCGTTGCCTATTTTTTTTTTGTTATCCTCATCACCTTACTGTTTCCTATATTCATTTTTAATTTTCTTCTTTTACATACTGTACGAAACTCATCTGCCAACCTCTGCAACTTCTCTCTGTATGTATATATATATATATATATATATATATATATATATATATATATATATATATATATATATATATATATATATATATATATATATATATATATATATATATATATTGTCAAGGAACTATGAAATTAATGCATCAAAGGAAGGCAATTAAAGGGCTTAGACTACACCTCACAGTCAACCCCCACAGCGAAGAAACACCTGACGCGCGACAATACCGGACTCATAAGAAAAGTGGAACACTGCAGTAGGTTTGCTGGTCCAACTAGATAGGTCCTCACTACATCCCACTAACAAAATATTCTACCCAATAAATAAGGTTTATTATTTGTCCAATGTATTATTAAACTCTAACCAAATTTTATTAATTATAAATGAGTCTAATTTATATAAACCTAATGAAATATTCATATTATTTTCAAAACTGCTTTTTATGAAACAAAATTCAATTATATTCCTGTCGACCATGGACTTGCTTGATACAACTTTCTCAACTTTTTGAAAATCAATTGGATGGTTAAAATCTCTCACATGAATAAATAGAGCATTGGAATCTTGTCCAGTTCTAATGCTATATTTATGTTGTTTTAATCTAAGTTCGAGATTTTTACCAGTTTGACCGTAATAAACTTTATCGCAAATTTTACAAGGAATCTTATAGACACATCCGTCAGCATTTTGGGGGGAATTCTTTATCACTATCCACTAATCCATCTTTACCTTACATGCATGGACTAATAAAAACACACAAACCAGGTAATCCAATTAGACCAATTATTAGTATGCAGGTTGCATACTAAAAGAACACCGAGGAATTATCGGCTAACACCCAGGTACCTACTAACTGCTAGGTGAACAGGGACAGCAGGCGTCTTAAGGCTTCCTGTCACCTGTCGACTGCTGGTCGAGGATGCATAGGTACACTTCAGGCCTTAAAATAGGGAATAAAATAGCGATTAATGTAGCCTCTCATTGTATATAGGCTGAGAAAAGCGCATATCTACCAGCAGTCACCAGTACGTAAGTTTGTGTTCTCGTGATGTGGTGAGCTTCTCATTGTAAAGGAATGGTGAATATAGGGAAGGAATGCAAGTGAAGGTGACCTACTCAAGAAGGGAGGTGACCTATTCTAGCAGGGAGGTCACCTATTTTAAAGAAAGGTGATCTATTCTAAGAGGAAGGTGACCTATTCTAGAAGGAAGGTGACCTACTCTAGAAGGAAGGTAACCTACTCTAGGTGACCTACTCTAGAAATGACCTACTCTAGAAGGTGACCTACTGAAGGTGACCTACTGAAGGTGACCTACTGAAGGTGACCTATTGAAGGTGACCTACTGAAGGTGACCTACTGAAGGTGACCTACTGAAGGTGACCTATTGAAGGTGACCTACTGAAGGTGACCTACTGAAGGTGACCTACTGAAGGTGACCTACTCTAGGTGACCTGCTCTAGAAAGTGACCTACTATAGAAGGTGACCTACTCAAGGTGACCTACTGTAGAAGGAAGGTGACCTACTCTAGAAGGAAGTTAACCTACTCTAGAAGGTGACCTATTCTGGAAGGAAGGTGACTTTATTTCTTATGGTATAAACTAACACATAGTTGCGGGATACTGTCGGTGCCCGGTTCTGGACCGGGCGATACGTTCTTTGTCTGGGTTACTTGTGAATTGTTCCAGCAATGGTATCGTGGGTCATTTGTGAACTGTTCCAGCAATGGTATTGTGAGTTACTTGTGAACTGTTCCATTCACGATTTTGTGGGTTACTTGTGAATTGTTCCAGACATCGTATTATGAGTTATTTGTGAATTGTTCCAGCAATGGTATGGTGTCTGATATTTTAATTACAATGTTTGAAGAAACGAGTGCGTTGCTACACACACACACACACACACACACACACACACACACACACACACACACACACACACACACACACACACACACACACAAACACGCACACACACACAGTATTGGCTAGATGACCAAAGACTGTAAACCTCACTCAAGGAAAAGGATCCTGGGGTGAGTATAATACCGAACACATCTCTTAAGGCGCACATCAACCAGATAACTGCTGCAGCATAAGGGCGCCAGGCAAACTTCAGAATAGCCTTCCGATACCTCAGTAAGGAATCGTTCAAGATTCTGTACACTGTGTACGTCAGGCCCATACTGGAGTATGCAGCACAAGTTTGGAACCCACACCTGGTCAAGTCCGTCAAAAAATTGGAGAAAGTGAAAAGTTTTGCAACAAGACTAGTCCCAGAGCTAAGGGGAATATCCTACGAAGAAAGGTTTGGGGAAATCGGTTTGACGACACTGGAGGACAGGAGGGTTAGGGGAGACATGATAACAACATACAAAATACTGCGTGGAATTGACAAGGTGAACAGAGACAGGATGTTCCAGAGAGGGGACACAGAAACAAGGGGTCACAATTTGAAGTTGAAGACTCAAACGAGTCATAGGGATGTTAAGAAGTATTTCTTTAGTCTTCAGAGTTGTCAGCAAGTGAAATAGCCTATCAAGTGATGTAGTGGAGGCAGGAAACATACATAGTTTTATGAAGAGATATGACAAAGCTCATGGAGCAGGGAGAGAGAGGACCTAGTAGCGACCAGTAAAGAGGCGGGGCCAGGAACTATGACTCGACCCGTACAACCACAAATAGGTGAGTACACAAACACACACACTCACACACACACACGCTGCTCCTCATTCCCCGAAATAGAGAAAGTTTGGAAAATCGCTAGTAGACCCACACGGGGGGAAAAAACGACCACAAACACCAAACGCCACGAAACGACTCTAAAGACAAAACGACATTGAAATGAGACCCCTTCCCCCCGATCTATCGTGACCCCCTTCCCCCCGAGCTATCGTGACCCCCTTCCCCCCGAGCTATCGTGACCCCCTTCCCCCCGAGCTATCGTGACCCCCTTCCCCCCGTGCTATCGTGACCCCCTTCCCCCGAGCTATCGTGACCCCCTTCCCCCCGAGCTATCGTGACCCCCTTCCCCCCGAGTTATCGTGACCCCCTTCCCCCCGAGCTATCGTGACCCCCTTCCCCCCGAGCTATCGTGACCCCCTTCCCCCCGAGTTATCGTGAACCCCTTCCCCCCGAGCTATCGTGACACCCTTCCCCCCGAGCTATCGTGACACCCTTCCCCCCGAGCTATCGTGACACCCTTCCCCCCGAGCTATCGTGACCCCCTTCCCCCCGAGCTATCGTGACACCCTTCCCCCCGAGCTATCGTGACCCCCTTCCCCCCGAGCTATCGTGACCCCCTTCCCCCCGAGTTATCGTGACCCCCTTCCCCCCGAGTTATCGTGACACCCTTCCCCCCGAGCAATCGTGACACCCTTCCCCCCGAGCTATCGTGACACCCTTCCCCCCGAGCTATCGTGACCCCCTTCCCCTATAAAACAACGACAGCAACAACACTCATTAAAACATTTTTTTTTTTTTTTGCGTTTGACAGCATTGGTGCCGGTCAGTGATCAGTGAGAAAGAGAGAGAGAAAGCCACACACACACACACACACACACACACACACACACACACACACACACACACACACACACCGCCAAATGCAAAGTCATGAAGATGGGAGGAGGGCAAAGAAGACCGCAGACAGAGTATAGGCTAGGTGGCCAAAGGCTACAAACCTCACTCAAGAAGAAAGATCTAGGAGTGAGTATAATACCGAGTACATCGCCAGAAGCACACATTAACCAGATAACTGCTGCGGCATATGGGCGTTTGGCAAACCTGAGAATAGCGTTCGGGTACCTCAGTAAGTAATCGTTCAAGACTTTATACACTGTGTACGTCAGGCCCATACTGGAGTACGCAGCACCAGTTTGGAACCCACACCTGGTCAAACACGTCAAGAAATTAGAGAAAGTGCAAAGGTTTGCAACAAGGCTAGTTCCAGAGCTAAGGGGAATGTCCTATGAAGAAAGGTTAAGGGAAATCATTCTGACAACACTTGAGGACAGGAGGGTCAGGGGAGGCATGATAACGACGTACAAAATACTGCGTGGAATAGACAAGGTGGACAGAGACAGGATGTTCCAGAGATGGGACACAGAAACAAGGGGTCACAATTGGAAGCTGAAGACTCAGATGAGTCAAAGAGATGTTAGGAAGTATTTCTTAAGTCATAGAGTAGTTAGGAAGTGGAATAGTCTGGCAAGCGATGTAGTGGAGGCAGGAACTATACATAGTTTTAAGACGAGGTATGATAAAGCTCATGGAGCAGGGGGAGAGAGGACCTAGTAGCGGTCGGTGAAGAGGCGAGGCCAGGAGCTGAGTCTCGACCCCTGCAACCACAATTAGGTGAGTACACACACACACACACACAGGAAGTAGAATAGCCTAGCAAGTGGCGTAGTGGATGCAGGAACCATACATAGTTTTAAGACGAGGTATGACAAAGCTCAGGAAGCAGAGAGAGGACCTAGTAGTGATCAGTGTAGAAGCGGGGCCAGAAGCTGAGTCTCGACCCCTGCAACCACAATTAGGTGAGTACACACACACACACACACACACACACACACTATGACTCGTCTCCTGCAACTACAATTAGGTAAGTACAATTAGATGAGTATGTACACACGCACACACGCACACACATACACACATACACACACACACACATACACACACACACACACACACACACACACACACACACACACACACACACACACGCACACACACACATAAACACACACACACATACAAGGGTAGACACTTATAGAAGGTTTAGACCCTAGTACCAATTTCCGCCAAACACACGAACACACACACATACGCACACATATACACACATACACACACCTCTACTAGGCGAATACACACACACACACACACACACACACACACATATATATATATATATATAACCATATATAACATATAACCAAGGAGGAGGTGAAGAAGCTGCTATGCGAACTTGACACCTCAAAGGCGGTGGAACCAGACAACATCTCTCCGTGGGTCCTTAAAGATGGAGCAGAGATATTGTGTGAGCCATTAACAAAGATCTTCAACACATCATTTGAAACTGGGCAACTCCCTGAGGTATGGAAAATGGCAAATGTAGTCCCAATTTTTAAAAAGGGAGACAGACATGAGGCACTAAACTACAGACCTGTATCACTAACGTGTATAGTATGCAAGGTCATGGAGAAGATCATCAGGAGGAGAGTGGTGGGGCACCTGGAAAGAAACAAGTGTATGATTGACAACCAGCACGGTTTCAGGGAAGGAAAATCCTGTGTCACAAACCTACTAGAGTTTTATGACAAGGTGACAGAAGTAAGACAGGAGAGAGAGGGGTGGATCGACTGCATATTTTTGGACTGCAAGAAGGCCTTCGACACAGTTCCTCACAAGAGGTTACTGCAAAAGCTAGAGGATCAGGCACACATAACAGGAAAGGCACTGCAATGGATCAGAGAATACCTGACAGGGAGGCAACAACGAGTCATGGTACGCGACGAGGTGTCAGAGTGGGCTCCTGTGACAAGCGGGGTTACACAGGGGTCAGTCCTAGGACCTGTGCTGTTCTTGGTATATGTGAACGACATAACGGAAGGGATAGACTCAGAAGTGTCCTTGTTTGCAGATGATGCGAAGTTAATGAGAAGAATCAAATCGGATGAGGATCAGGCAGGACTACAAAGAGACCTGGACAGGCTACAAGCCTGGTCCAGCAACTGGCTCCTTGAATTTAACCCTGCCAAATGCAAAGTCACAAATAGGTGAGTACACACACACACACACACACACACACACACACACACACACACACACGAGCGCGCACGCGCGCGCGCACATACACACACATACATACACATCCAGCCACGACACCCCCAAGGCAACTGAACAATCCAAACCAACCATCACACACCGATCCCTATGTTCCCAACCCTTGCACAACGAACCCTACCCCTACAGCTACCCCCTATGGGAGCTCTTCCTCCACCTCCACTGCAAGCCCCCACAGGACCCCACCAGGGATCCTGCTCTCCCAACCCCAGTATTCCCCCAGGACCACAGTTAGAGTATTAGAACAGAAGTTGAAGGTTTGGTTCACAAATGCGGATGGATAAACGAATAAATATGAGGAATGGCAAGAAAGAATCAATGAGAAGTCCCCAGACATCATAGCAGTTACAGAAACAAAACTCATGGAGACAATAACAGATGCAGTCTTCCCACCAGGATACTAGATCATGAGGAAAGATAGAAGGGGCAGAGGGGGAGGAGGGGTTGCTCTGCTCGTAGAAAACCGATGGAAATTCGAGAAAATGGGAGGCATAGACGAGACAGGAGAAAGGGACTACATAGTAGGTACACTTCAGTCTGGGGAGCACAAGGTGGTCATTGCAGTGATGTATAATGCACCACAGAACTGCAGGAGGCCAAGAGAAAAATATGAAGAGAGCAACAGAGCAATGGTGGACACACTTGCTGAGGTGGCAAGAAGAGCTCAATCCAGCAGAGCAAAGTTGCTGGTTATGGGAGATTTCAACCACAGGGAGATTGACTGTGAAAACCTGGAGCCACATGGGGGTCCTGAAACATGGAGAGCCAAGATGTTGGATGCAGTGCTGGAAAACCTCATGCACTAACATGTTAAGGACATGACCAGAGTGAGAGGGGAGGATGAACCAGCAAGATTGGACCTTGTGTTCACCCTGAGCAGTTCAGACATTGAGGACATCACACATGAGAGTCCCCTAGGAGCTAGTGACCACGTGGTTCTGTGCTTTGAATACATAGTAGAGTTGCAAGTAAAGAGAGTAACAGGAGTTGAATGGGAAAAGCCTGACTGTAAAAGAGGGGACTACATAGGGTTGATGAACTTCCTGCAGGAGGTTCCGTGGGACAGAGAACTGGCAGGAAAGCCAGTAAACGAAATGATGGAATATGTAACAACAAAATGCAAGGAGGCAGTGGAAAGGCTTATTCCCAAGGGCAACAGAAACAATGGGAAGACCAGAACGAGCCCCTGGTTTACCCGACGGTGTAAGGAGGCAAAAACAAAGTGCAATAGAGAATGGAAAAAGTACAGAAGGCAGAGAACACATGAAAATAGGGAGATTAATCGCAGAGCCAGGAACGAGTATGCACAGGTAAGGAGGGAGGCCCAGCGACAGTATGAAAATAACATATCATCGAAAATCAAGACTGACCCGAAACTCTTGTATATCCACATCAGGAGAAAGACAACAGTCAAAGACCAGGTGATCAGACTGAGGACAGAAGGTGGAGAACTCACAAGAAATGATCAGGAGGTATGTGAGGAACTAAACAGGAGATTTAAGGAAGTTTTTACAGTAGAGACAGGAAGGGCTCTGGGAAGACAGCACAGAAGGGAACATCAAGAGGGAATATACCAACAAGTGTTGGATGACATACGAGCAACCGAGGAGGAGGTGCAGAAGCTGCTAAGTGACCTTGATACCTCAAAGGCAATGAGACCGGACATCTCCCCGTGGGTCCTTAGAAATGGAAGACAGCAAATGTAGTCCTCATATTTAAGAAAGGAAACAGAAATTAGATACTAAACTACAGACCTGCGTCTCTGACATGTATTGTGTGCAAAGTCATGGAGAAGATTATCAGGAGGAGAGTGGTGGAACACCTGGAACGGAACAAGATTATAAATGAAAACCAGCATGGGTTCATGGAAGGCAAATCCTGTGTCACAAGCCTTATGGAGTTTTATGACAAGGTAACAGAAGTAAGACACGAGAGAGAGGGGTGGGTTGATTGCATTTTCCAAGACTGCAGGAAGGCCTTTGACACAGTTCCATACAAGAGATTAGTGCAGAAGCTGGAGGATCAGGCGCACATAACAGGGAGGGCACTGCAATGGATCAGGGAATACCTGACAGGGAGGCAACAACGAGTCATGGTACGTGAAGTGGTATCACAGTGGGCACCTGTGACGAGCGGGGTCCCACACGGGTCAGTTCTAGGACCATTGCTACTTTTGATGTATGCAAACGACATGATGGAAGGAATAGACTCTGAAGTGTCCCTATTCACAGATGATGTGAAGCTGATGAGAAGAATTAAATCGGATGAGGATGAGGCAGGACTGCAAACAGACCTGGACAGGCTGGACATGTGGTCTAGAAACTGGCTTCTCGAATTCAACCCTGCCAAATGCAAAGTCATGAAGATTGGGGAGGGGCAAAGAAGATCGCAGAGTATAGGCTAGGTGGACAAAGACTACAGACGTCACTCAGGGAGAAAGTCCTTGGGGTGACCATAACACCGAGCACGTCACCGGAGGCACACATCAACCAAATAACTGCTGCAGCATATGGGCTCCTGGCAAACCTGAGAATAGCGTTCCGATACCTTAATAAGTAATCGTTCAAGACACTGTACACTGTGTATGTTAGGCCCATACTGGAGTATGCAGCACCAGTCTGGAACCCACACCTGGTCAAGCACGTCAAGAAGTTAGAGAAAGTACAAAGGTTTGCAACAAGGCTAGTCCCAGAGCTCAGGGGAATGTCGTACGAGGAAAGGTTGAGGGAAATCGGACTGACGACACTGGAGGACAGAAGGATCAGGGGAGACATGATAACGACATACAAGATACTGCGGGGAATAGACAAGGTGGACAGAGATAGGATGTTCCAGAGAGGGGACACAGAAACAAAGGGTCACAACTGGAAGCTGAAGACTTAGACGAGACACAGGGACGTTAGGAAGTATTTCTTCAGTCATAGAATCTTCAGGAAGTGAAATAGCCTAGCAAGTGAAGTAGTGGAGGCAGGAACCATACATAGTTTTAAGAATAGATATGACAAAGCTCAGGAAGCAGAGAGGGAGAGGACCTAGTAGCGATCAGTGAAGAGGCGGGGCCAGGAGCTGATTCTCGACCCCTGCAACCACAATTAGGTGAGTACAATTAGGTGAGTACACACACGCACACATAAAATACTGCGTGGAATAGACAAGGTGGACAAAGACATGATGTTCCAGGGAGGGGACACAGAAACAAGAGGTCACAATTGGAAGTTGAAGACTCAGATGTGTCAAAGGGATGTTAGGAAGTATTTCTTCAGTCAAAGAGTTGTCAGGCAGTGGAATACCCTAGAAAGTGACGTAGTGGAGGCGGGAACCATACATAGTTTTAAGACGAGGTTTGATAACTCTCGTGGAGTAGGGAGAGAGAGGACCCAGTAGCAACCGGTGAAGAGGCGGGGCCAGGAGCTAAGACTCGACCCCTGCAACCACAAACAGGTGAGTACACACACACACACAAACACACACACACACACACACACACACACACACACACACATACAATCTCACATTCATCCATCCAACTAGCCAGCCAGCCAGTCAGCCAGCAAGCCAGGCAGCCAGTCAGCCAGCCAGCCAGCCAGACAGTCAGCCAGACAGCCAGTCAGACAACCAGCCAGCCAGCCAGACAGCCAGACAGCCAGCTAGACAACCAGGTAGACAACCAGACAACCAGACAGCCAGTTTGACAGCCAGCAGGACAACCAGACAGCTAGCCAGCCAGCCAAACAGCCAGCCAGTGAGTCAGCCAACCAGCCAGACAGCCAGCTAGCCAGACAACCAAACAGCCAGACAGCTAGACAGCCAGCCAGCCAGCCAGCCAGCCAGACAGACAGACAACCAGACAGCCGGACGACCAGACAGACAGGAGATAACAAAAATAAAAAAAAGGAAAAAATCCTGAACCCATGACCACAACAACGCAGTTACGAGGGCGAGGAACTGACCAATCAAACTAGTCAATAATTGCTAATGAACCGCTCCATTCCGTGTGTCTGGGTCAGAAAAAATACCGGCAGATATATTTCTGACGGTAATTGGCCAATGAGACTCTTATAGAGGATTATACAGGCTAATCCTCGCTAACTGCGGTACTTCTGACTATTGAACTCTTGTGAAAATATTGAACCTCGGAAAATTACTTGGATTATATGAGTTATGTAAAGAAGGATTTGTATATTTTTGTTATGGGAATATTGTGATCTTCTGGGGGGGAGTGGTATTAAGGGTATGTACAGTCTGTTTAAAAGGTGATATATACACTGTGAGATGTTCGTCTTAGTGTATATATACTGTGAGGTGTGCATCTCTCAGTGTATACATTGTAAGGTGTGCATTTTTCAGTGTATATACACTGTGAGGTGTGCATCTCTCAGTATTTAATACACCGAATATTTGCGTCAGTTAGTGTATATAAGGTTAACGTCATTCCCTATCCGTCAGAGACTAAAGTATTCCTGACGTCAGCGCATTGGTTAACTGCAGCAGTAATTTCCTTAACAAACTAATCAGTATAACTCCCTGTCTACCCATGTTGTGGAGTCTACTACACCTACTCCTCCCCAGTCTGAGTGTGGAGGAAGGAAACAGCTCCTGATGCTGCTCCTGCTGTTGCTGTTGCTGTTGCTGTTCCTGCTGCTACTGGCCTTACCTTCCCTCGTTGTCTTTTATGTAATCTAAATCTAACATAACCTAACCTATCGTAAGTTAACCTAACTTAACTTTCCCAAAACCATCTTAAACTTAACATAACCTAAGTAAATCTAACCTAACCTATCCAAGCCTATAGTAACGTTACCTAACCTAACCCATAGTAATGTTACCTAACCTATAGTAACGTAACTTAAACTATCGCAACCTAACCTAACCTATAGTAACGTAACATAACCTAGCTTTACCAAAACCAACTTAATCCTAACTTAAAATAAGCAAATATAACCTAAGTTAATCTATCTTAATCTTTCCTAACTTATCGTAACCTCAGCCTGGAGATGTGTTCAACTTAAAAGTCCCGAACATGATTCTCTGCTCAGACGTTGTGCTGAGCGGTTGTCAGCTGTTGCTCCTCAGTCCCGACACCTGGTGGAGGAGTGTTTACAACATCAACAACAATGGCGACTGCGTTTCGCCGCCGCGTTAATACTGTTTGTATTCAGCTAACGCAGGGATCTATCACCGGCGAATCAGTAAATGTGTTACTGCCAGCAATCATTCGTGATACTTATGGCATTCAACGTGAATCCTTGTGTGGCGTCGCCTTGAATGGAACTACACGGATCTTCGTCAAGTTTTGTGACACTCAGATGTACGAGAAGATTGTGACCCAGTACCAGGATATAAGTAAGCAAGTCACCCCAGCAGTTTCTGTCCAGTTGCATGACGTTTCACGATACTATACGTGGGTACGTGTGCGAAACGTGCCTTTTGAGGCCAATGAAGTTGATATACGTGACGTTTTTGAACGTTATGGGAAGATCCACCTGGTCACCATGGGTAGGTGGTCTGACGGCCACTATAATGGCCTTCAGGAGGGGTCATTTACGTTGAAAATGTCCCTGCGTCAGCCGATTCCTTCGTACATTCAACTGGAGGAGTTTCGTTCCCAGGTGTACGTTACGTACCCTGGACAGAGAAGAACTTGCCGCCTCTGCGGCGCTCTGGATCACATAGCGGCTCAGTGTGTCCAGCGCCAGCCGCCATCGGGGCGTGGTCGTCGACCTGACGGTGAGGTACCCCGTCAGGCTCTGGAAGAGGAGGTTGTCGAGACATCGCCGCGTATGACATCATGGAGTGCTGAGGTTGATAGGGCCATGCTACTAGAGTCATCTTGTGTGACTCTACCTGGGACTGCCTCCCTTGACGAGGTGGAACATGTGAACAGTGAAATCCCTATAGCAAGAGAGGCAGGTGAGATGGAAGCCGACATTGTATCTGCGTTAAGTGACCTATTAGCATCGCATGAGTCTGATTCTGTGTTGTGTTCTGATGAGGGGAAATTACGTGCAGATGATGCTGATCAGATAGCTAAAGTGAGAGATTTGGAGAGTTCGAGTTTTCACACTGTTGAGGCAGAAATTCACAAGGAGAACACCCCAAGTACTGACATGTCTGAAGATGCTGTTTCTAGGAAGCGTGCGGCTACCCCGTCCGACTCCGATGATGTCTTGACCCCTGGACAACGTTCAGGGAAGAAGACGTGGTCGGAAATCACGGGTGCGGGGAGGTCGCGCGAGTCCAGGACAGCAGGTAATATCACGGGGATTGCCAAAGGTGCCGGAAGTGCCTTGGGTGCTTGCCGGCGCAAAGAGAAAAAGGGAGTGGTAGCCCCTAGAGGAAAGCCACCTTTAACACAGTTAGGTGTGTAACTATTAATGTTAATGGTTTGAAATCTGTCAGAAAGTGTGTGCAGGTGCGTGAGTGGTTGAATCGTTTTGCAGTGGATGTGTGTTTTTTGCAAGAACATAACCATAAAGTAGGAAGTTTGTTTGAGATGGATGGTTATGACATTTATGTGACTCATTCCAGATGTCTGAAAGGTGGAGTGGCTGTGTTGATAAAAGCGACCAGCCCGTTTGTGCTGAGACATTAGGAGGAAGGGGGGGAGGGTCGCGTGGTGCGAGTCGTGGGGGATTGGGGTAGTAGAAGAGTTGGTTTTGTAGGGGTATATGGGCCGGCTGAACATGATGTTAACATTAAAAATACTTTTGTTAGAGATGTCTTGGTGTGGCATGCAAAGAGTACGTAACCTTTATTCGGCGCATGGACACACCCTCATTTACAGGCTATCTCCCCCAACCAGCGAACCAGGTTGCTAAGAGTTGATGATGGGGCCCCATCGTTCAACTAGTGACCAGGTTCTAGCCAATAAGAAGGTGGGATTGACAATCGCAGAGGTTATGTGGATACCGCTCTCCTGTCTGCCCTTGTCATTCCCACTCTAGAGCTGGTTGAAGCACGGTCTGCTATCTTGTGGCTTCTATTTCTGCCTTGCTTACCGTGGAGTGCACTATATTTATCACTGTACATAGTGTACATATTGCTGTTATAATTGGTGAAGGATAATATAAGTCTAAACTTTTTCTACTGTGTTTATTTGCTCCCATTACACCTGGGATAACAGGCCATTTGAAATCCTAGGTTGTAATATGGGTAGCCTGTCCGAGAGCTGGACTTAGAGAAACGGTTGAGCTTAGGGTGAAGCTTGTAGCAGGAACATTGTGTAGCTTGCTGTTTCGCTTCGCTTTACAAATTTTGCGTGTCAGTTGCTTATGATCAGCCTTGCTATTGTGTGATCGTTCAACAGCTCGCTACTAGCTTGTTCAGTGTGCTCGCTTCGCTACGGTCAATCTTGTGTGCAGTCGGCTTTGCTTGTATGCGTATTCTGCAATCGTACTGTGCATAGCTAAGCGTGTTCTGCAAAATTAACGTGTTACGTTGGGGTATTCGTACTGTGCATAGCGAATAACTTATGCCACCTAGACGAGTCAGACGCCTGGTGTCGGCATATACTTTGCATAACCTACCTAAATTGTCTCTACAGCGTTGTTGGCAAATTGCTCGTTCCATTGGCATTCCCTATAAACGCACTCTTACAGCTGCGCAACTGCGTTCACTTATTGCTGACATACTTATTGAAGAAGAGATGGCACATCAAACTCCTCCCTTTACGGGAGCTAGGGAAAAAACTACTATGTTCTCGCAGGAGGAAGATGATACACCTACGGAGCAAAATGGTCAGTATAGTGCAGCTGGGTTGTCTCAGGGTGAATCAGCGTCGTTGGCACTTGAGCTGGCAAAAATCAATCTTGAGCAAACTAGGGAACAGAGAGCATTCGCAAGGGAAGAATTTGATAGGGAAAGAGAAAGGAGGCAGTTTTCGCATTCTGTAAACGATTTCAGTTTACAAAAAGCAGTACAGCTTGTTCCCCGCTTCAATGAGGCCGAACCAGAGCAATTTTTCGAAAGCTTCGAAAATCAGGCTCGAGCCTTGAGGTGGCCGGAACAGCACTGGGCAGCGTTGGTTCATACAGCATTATTGGGTAAGGCACAGGAATTTACGTCGGTATTAACTGACGCTGAATTCTCTGATTATCAAGTAGTGAAGACCACAGTGTTGGGAGCATATACATGTATCCCAGCTAAATATCGTAAGACCTTCAAATTGAACAGGCGGCAGCTTGGTCAATCCCTGGTGGACTTTGTGAGACAGCAAACCAAAGCTTTTACCAGCTGGTATAAAGCGAGTGGTGTCTCTAACTTTGAGGAGCTGGTGCAGCTTATTCTGATTGATAACCTGCTGGAGTCTGTGGGACCAGAGGTTCGTGTCTTTCTGCAGGATCGTGACTTAACCACTGCATTGGAGGCGGCCAGGTTGGCTGATACCTTCGAAACGAACCGCTCCTTGTCCGAGCGGTCCCGTCTCTCTTTTCAACAGTCTGGCGTGAGCAGAGATCGACAACATTGGAGAATGAAGTGCCAGCCGGAGGGAGAGCGTCTACGACATCCAACCAAGTCACCTGGTGAGCCACGCTTCTCAACATATGGTCCCCCTGCGGAGAGGCAAACTACTTATGGAGCATCTCGACAACAATATCCAGAGAGGCACCAGCCAGAACGACACCACTTGCAACGTCATCAGGGAGTAAAGGGCAAGCCTGTCGTCTGCTTCAGGTGTAATAAAGTAGGTCATATCAGTTCCAACTGCCCCCAAAAACCTCAACCCATCGGGAAAATCTCTAATATCCCTAGTAACATGTCCCCTAGAGAAGTAGAAAAAGGTATGGCCCCTTATTATTGCGAAAGTCTTATTTCCCTTCAGGAAAACTCAGAACCAACTAAAGTAAATACCTTTAGAGATACTGGAGCATATTGCTCACTTGTCAGAGAAGGAATATTACCCCTTTCAGAGAATACTTCCTTGAATTCCTCAGTTTTATTGGAAGCTTACGGAGGAGCTATATATTCAGTTCCTTTGCATAAAATTTATGTACAGTGCAAATATTACACTGGGTACTTGACTGTAGGTATCTCAAAAGGATTTCCCATGAAAAATGCCATGTTATTACTGGGTAATAACATTACTACTGTTACTTCGTGTCCTGAACCTATAATGATTAATGCTTCTCCAGTGTTGGCCATAACTCGGGCAACATCCCAAGGGTTGTCTGGGGAGAATGTTGACCTATCCTTGGACGACTCCGATCTCGGAATAGCCACGTTGTTTTATGAGACACACCGGCCGGAGTCTCGTAAATCAAGTGAACAGACCCCGATCAAGCCTTCCTATTCCCAGGTTGCAGGATTGCCAGATGTCTCTGTTTCCATGCCCGAGGGACTGTCCTTCCGGGAGGAACAACGTAAGGACCCTTCGTTAAAATTCGCTTTTGAGGCAGCCATGGGTAAATCCTCTTTGGGTCATCCAGTCAAGTATGAAGTTAAAAATGATTATTTGGTATGCACTGAGACTGGTAAGGAGACAGAGGGCCGGCAATTATACGACAGGTTAGTGGTTCCAACCAAGTATAGACCTCAGATATTAAATATAGCTCATAATACGTCATCAGGAGGTCACTTAGGAATTACAAAAACCTTGTATAGAATCACAAAAGAATTTTATTGGCCAACATTAAAGAAAGATGTGAAGAATCATATTAGGTGTTGCCGAGAATGTCAGCAAGTTGGAAAACCTGGACATTCTATTAAACCTGCACCTCTCCAACCCATACCTGCTGATGGAGAACCTTTTGCAGATTTAATTATAGATTGTGTAGGTCCACTACCTAAGTCAAAGTCTGGAAATCAGTATTTATTTACAATTATGGATAAAGTAACCAGATATCCTGAAGCGATCCCAATGCGTAGTATCAATACTAAAGCTATTCTCAAAGCTTTAACAAAATTCATTTCTTGTTTTGGCATTCCTAAAACTATACAAAGTGATCAAGGTACTAACTTCACTGCCAAAGCATTTAGGGAAGTATTAACTAGGTTAGGGATAATTCACAACTTATCCACTGCCTATCACCCTCAGTCCCAAGGCGCCTTGGAAAGATTCCACCAAACATTAAAAACAATGATGAGAAGTTTTTGCATGCACTTTCCGACAGATTGGGATGAATCTCTACCGTTGTTGCTATTCTCAGTACGAGAGACGGTGCAAGAATCTACAGGGTATAGTCCGTTTGAGCTGATCTTTGGGCACAATGTACGAGGTCCTCTTCGGGTGCTCAAAGAAGGATGGATGGGAGAAGACGTAAGCTCAGCACTCTACAACCCGTCTTCAAGGTTGCAGGTGGCACGTGAGTTAGCCATGGCTAACCTAAAGATAGCTCAAAGTAAGATGAAACAGAGGTATGACAGAAGTGCACAATTCCGCTCCTTCCATCCAGGAGACAAGGTGTTGGTGCAGGAACCTATACCTGGCCACACCTTGAAAGCTAGATTTACGGGACCTATGCAGATAGTAAGTAGATTATCTGATTTAAATTATGTGGTAGCTCCCATTGATAAGACCTCAAAAACAAAAACTTACCACATTAATCAAATCAAGGCCTTTCATACACCAGATAAAGTCCCAGTAATGACTCTGTCCTCTACCTCTGAGGACGACTCTGACTCTTTGCACTCTATCTCTGAAATTAATACTAAACTTTCCAATTCTGTCCTCCTCAAGGATCCTAGCCCTTTAATGGATGGATTATCTGAAATACAAGCAACCAATTTAACTGAGCTTCTACAGTCATATCCTAATATTTTTTCGGATGTTCCGAAAAAATGTACGTTAGGTTACCATGATGTAGATGTGGGAAAATCTAAACCAATTAAACTCTCCCCCTACAGAGCTAATCCTGAAAAGCAAAGGCTACTTCAGCAGGAAGTAGACTTCTTGTTAGAACATGGTTTAGTGGAGGAGTCATCTAGTCCATGGGCTTCACCGTGCATCCTAGTAAAGAAGGCTGATGGAGGGTTTCGTATGTGCACAGACTACCGTAAAGTGAACGAGGTCACAATTACAGATGCTTACCCTCTTCCTCGTCTGGATGACGTAATTGACTTTGTGGGTAAGGCTACTTTTGTGTCCAAATTAGATCTCCTTAAAGGTTACTATCAGGTACCTTTGACAGATAAGGCGAAGGAAATCTCTGCCTTCGTGATTCCAGGAGGTCATTATCAGTATACAGTTACCCCCTTCGGAATGAAAAATTCCCCCTCTTCATTCCAGAAACTCGTCCATCAGGCTATTAAAGGACTTGAAGGCACGGCAGCATACCTAGATGATATTGTTGTGGTGTCTGATACTTGGGATCAACACCTACTTAGACTTAAAGCTCTGTTTGAGACCTTTAAGAATTCCCAATTAACAGTTAATTTGTCTAAATCTTCCTTTGGCCAGGCCACTGTCACTTTTCTAGGCCATGAAGTAGGTAGTGGTAATGTTGCACCTAAACTTGCTAAAGTTCTTTCGATTAAAGATTATCCAGTTCCTCATGATAGGAAATCTCTTCAACGTTTCCTAGGCATGATAGGATTTTACAGAAGATTCTGTAAGAATTTCTCAGATATTGTAGCCCCTCTTACCTCTCTTACCAGTCATAAAGTTCCCTTTAATTGGACGTCAGATTGTAACACTGCTTTTAATAAAGCAAAAAGATTATTGTGCTCTGCACCCATTCTCCTGTCTCCAGACTTCTCCAAACCTTTTTCATTACAGGTTGATGCTTGTGAGTCTGGGGTTGGGGCGGTACTATTACAAATCGGGAACAAGGAGTTGCAGCCTGTAGCATACTTTTCAGCTAAGTTCCAGCCACATCAGAGAGCTTACTCTACCATTGAAAAAGAAGCCCTCGCGCTGGTAATGGCTTTGGAGCATTTCGATGTTTATGTGGGCCAGACATCGCAGGTGGTCAGTCTACAGTGATCACAACCCGTTAGTCTATCTCCAAGCCATGAAGAATCACAACACAAGGCTTATGCGTTGGACGCTCAGGCTGCAGCCCTATAACCTCAAAATTCGTTACATTGCCGGCAAAGAAAATGTGTTGGCAGACTCTTTGTCAAGAGCCTAGTTTAATATTTTATTTAGGTTAGGATGTATTTGTGGTAACCCCCCTTTCAAGCTCTTTTTTTTTATCCCCTGATGTGGGGGTTTTTTTTTAGTGAGGGGATACGGGCTACCGTCCGCTTGTATCTTGGACCTATGTTGGCCTATCTGACTGCTGTCTCACTCTGAGTTTAGGGTTTGGCTTTTGGTCACTAGGAAAGCTGAGCTCTATCTAAGAGTGGGATGGTGGAGAGGATAGGCGGTCCCATTATTTTGTGCCATGGCGGCACGGTTACCACTGGGAGGTGGCAGCCTCATCCTGAGCCTTCTCGGGGGTGGGGGTGTGGCATGCAAAGAGTACGTAACCTTTATTCGGCGCATGGACACACCCTCATTTACAGGCTATCTCCCCCAACCAGCGAACCAGGTTGCTAAGAGTTGATGATGGGGCCCCATCGTTCAACTAGTGACCAGGTTCTAGCCAATAAGAAGGTGGGATTGACAATCGCAGAGGTTATGTGGATACCGCTCTCCTGTCTGCCCTTGTCATTCCCACTCTAGAGCTGGTTGAAGCACGGTCTGCTATCTTGTGGCTTCTATTTCTGCCTTGCTTACCGTGGAGTGCACTATATTTATCACTGTACATAGTGTACATATTGCTGTTATAATTGGTGAAGGATAATATAAGTCTAAACTTTTTCTACTGTGTTTATTTGCTCCCATTACACCTGGGATAACAGGCCATTTGAAATCCTAGGTTGTAATACTTGGTATATTATTTGAGGTCCCTGCCAGAAATTACAGTGGTAGGTGGTGACTGGAACTGTGTAGTGCGCCGTAAAGATGTTGAACCGAGGGGGGCGGGGTTCTGTTCGCTTGTTTTGGGTGACTTGTTGTCTGGTTTGGGGTTGGTAGATGTACGCGGAGGACGTGACTTTGGGATTGAGCATACTTTTGTGCGTAGGGGCTATGCAGCATGTTTAGATAGGGTGTATGTGTCTCGGCGGGTGGTCGTAATCAATGTGCGTGTATTGAACGTCTTTTTCTCCGACCACCGGGGAGTTTTTGTGGAGCTCGACTGGGGAGGTCTCCCGCATCGTTTTAAGGGATACTGGAAACTGAATACGCGGATGCTACAAAGTGCGGATGATAGGGAACTATTCGAGGACTTCTGGGCGTCTATGGGAGTAGACTCCTGGGAGGGATGGGATTTAGTACGACAGTGGGATGAGGTTGTGAAGCCTCGAATTAAGGATTTTTATGTGAATCGGTGTAAGGAGGCCACTCGCATGGAGTATGGTTTTCAGAGGTACCTGGAGGGTCATCTACGACAATGTTATGCACAGGGAGAGGCATCTGGGGTTTACCCAGTGAATGAGATCGATGCTATTAAAGAACAAATCCAAGTAATGAAAAATAAGGTTTTCGGTGGAGCGCGCATTTCGAGTGGGGTGGAGGAGGCTTTGTGGGGTGACAAGCCGTCTGCTTGCGTCTTACAAAGTCAGACACAAAGGCGAAAAGCGACTGAAATTGTGAGTTTAGTGGTGCAGGATGAAGTTGACGGGTATAGTGAGGGACAGGTCTTAACAACAACTGAGGGGATAAGTTTTTATGTCGATACTTGGAGTAAGATCCAGATGCAAAGTAAAGACGTGAGTGAGCATGCGATACAGGATTTGGGGAGAGGCGTACAATGCGAGTTAAATGATTATGATCGCCTTCTCATGGGTGGGCCTATATCTGAGGCAGAGGTGTGGGAGGCACTACAAGGAATGAGTAAGGGGAAGGCTCCAGGCATTGATGGCATCCCTTGTGAATTTTATATCAAACATTGGGAGGTAATACGGACTTTTATGGTTCGTTTACTCAATGCGATGAAGGAGGGGGGGGTGTTAGGTCTGTCTCAGCGTACGGCGGTGTTGGTCTTAGTTAGGAAATGTGATGTGCCGTTAGCGATTAAGGACTACCGTCCCATATCGTTGATGTGTAGTGACTATAAACTATATGCGAAAATATTGATGAATAGAATTAAGAAAGTGTTTGATAAGGTAATCCATAAGAGTCAGTTTGGTGTGCCAGGTAGGTCAATGTATGATGGTCATGAGAATATCAGAGAGTTTGTTGAGGAATGCGGGGTGAGGGGTGGGGGTGGTGTTTTGGCTTTAGACTGGCGAGCCGCTTTTGATAGTGTGGAAAGAGAGGTTCAGTGGAAATTTATGAGATGGCAGGGTTTTGGAAATGAGGTCATCATGTGGGCCCGTTCGTTGTACAATGGAGCGGGTTTTAAAGTACAAATTAATGGCAAGTTAGGTGTTTTTGTACACATGAGCAGGGGCATTCGTCAGGGATGCCCCATGTCTCAAATGTTTTTTGCATGTATGCAGGACCCTTTTTACTGGGCTGTTTGTGGGCGGGGAATAGAGACATCGTTGGGTCCGAGTAGTGGTCGACCAACCCTTGTGGGTTATGTTGATGATACTACTGTGTTATTACGTTCACGGGAGCAATTGGGTTTTGTTGGGAGACTTGTTGACATATTTGGCAAGGCTACGGGGATGTGTGTTAATAGAGAAAAATCGAAAATTATGGAGTTGGGGGAGTGGGTGGGGGATGGGGTGGATGCAGAGGGGTGGACTGTGGTTGATCGTATCACTATATGTGGTATTCATTATATGCGGGAGGTTGATCAGATGAGGGCGTGCAATTCGGGGAGGGTTGTACATAGTGTCTTGGGACGCTTAAATAGTTTACGGCCGCGACAATTAACCCTGCATCAGAGGGCGGTGGTCATTAATGTCCTGCTTTATAGCAAAGTATGGCACGTTGCTGCACTGTATCCTCTGTTGCAGGGGGACGTCAAACGTCTTTTGCATAGAATTTATCGATTTTTGTGGGGTTCTGGATGCGATTGGCTCACAAGAGCGGTGGTGGAGACACCACTGCATCAGGGAGGGTTGGGTCTCATTCCTCTAGAGGCTCGTGTCATGGCATGTTACGTGAAGCGTCGTTTTCTCCGACTGGGTGGGATGCATGGCGGGTTAAGCGAATTGTATCACGACCTGCGCAGGTGGTGGAGAGGGAGGAATTTAATTTGGTGCGACGCGATGCTTCGCGTATTATTGAACATGAGGGACGTGCGCTGTGTAAAATTATGTACCTTAGAAAGGGCGGGTAGAGAGGTAGTCGTGGTGCGAGTTGAAGGAATGTATCCCATGTATGCGTGGGGTGATATATGGAGGCGAGTTCAACAGTTGCGTCTGCCTGCTCAAGTACGGGAAGTGGTTTTTAAATTTTTACATGGAATCTTGCCGTCTAGGGTGGTGTTGTATAATAGGCGTTTGGAGGAAGACTGGGGTTGTCCGGTATGCGGGATGGAGGAATCTGCTTTTCATGTTGTGTATTTCTGTGAGACTTTAGGTATGGTACGAGAGTGGTTCAGTAGGGTTTTGCGTTTGGTAGGGGGGGGAGGTTTGTCGGTACTCCGGGCGTTGAGTTTTGATGTAGGTGGGGTTGACTTGCGTGTACAACGTGCGGTGTCGTATGTTGTGGCCGATTATATTTTCGTGTCATGGGCTATGAGGCACGTTGATGGTAACAGTAGAATTAGGGTGTTAGCAGGGACGATTTATAGGACAAAATGTCGAAATAGGTTGGTATATGAGGGGAGATGGGAGAGAGACTTCCCGCCTGAATATAAAGCCTTGGAGTTACGAGATTTGAGATAGTTGTGAGTGTTCAGTGGGTAATCTAACGGGCTGGTCAGCTGTGTCTAATTGTGTTTGTCAAGTGCGTGAATGTTTTGTGTTCTCAGAGTTTATGTGCGTCTCCTATGTAACGGTGATGACGAAATATCTTACGTGCTTTGTATATACAACTTTTAGAAATGTTTCTCGTCTTTTATGCCTCAATTACAAGTCATTGGTGTACTTTTTGTATATGGTGTGCTTCCTAGCACAGTTGAAACGTTTTTCTTATTTCCGTTTATACTTTATGCCGTGTCCGTGTGCTTTTCAATAATATATGTATCTATGCAAGTATTCGTTTTCCTGTAAGCTGTGATGGAGCTTGAACTATATGTGGAGGTAGTATTTTTCAATGTGTGCATCTTGTCAGTGTATAAGTTCACTTATAGCTGCTGGCATTTGTGTTTTATTGAGATGTCAAATATCACAGTGTATTTTCGTTTTGTTATATTAGATATTTTCATTGTAGTGAATGGTAGCGTCATCCTGATCCACCTTTGAACTGTAGTGCCTATTCTTAGTCCATGATAATAACACCGTGGTAGTCGCCCAAATTAACGTATTGTTGTGCTCTTTAAGGCACCTGAGTTCTTAGATTAAGTCTTGGATACGTTGTGTTGGCAGGCGGAAGCCACGCCTAGTTATATGCCAGATGAAGTATCACGTTGTATAATACGTGATTGCTTGTGTATGTGTGTAATTCTGTGTGCTTGTTTTGTCACATTGTTTTATTTGTATAGTGTTTATTTTCCTGTGTTTTGACTTTATGATTTATTTATATAAGAATCTAGTTAGTGCCTGGTATCTCGTTGATATATTATTTTATGCACCCATAATATTTTTGTTTTTGTACCTGAGTTTTCAATAAAATAAAAAAAATTCTTATTGTATAGGGGTTAATTTTGGGAAGAGCATGTACTTGTTTTTAACTGAGATTGTGATGTAGGTCATTACTCTGATTATATACTGTGAAGGTTGTGAACCTTTGTCATATGTCAGTCACAGTATGTTAACTATACAAATCTGAAAGGTTTATATAATTTACATTTTATATAGTTTATATAGTTATAGTTTATATTGTTTATATTATAGTAGTATGTTGTATGAAAATTTTGGTGAATGTATATGAGTAACCTCTTTTATGTCCATTACAATGTGTTGTTAAAACTTGTTAGTATATGTTGTGTAGGATTGAGGATCCTACTGTACCCATTTTATATCTTTATTTAATATTAAGCTGTAAAGTTTTTTAAATAAAATATAAAAAAAAAAAATAGTCCCGAACAATGGCGAACTTGAAGCATGATAACAGAGCTTTTTATAACGCCAAAAGTGAATCCATCAGCCTAGGTTTAATATCGACATCTACACTAACGTAAATAAATTAAATATACCCAAGGTTGAGTAAATGTATCTTCTTAGACTGTTTACAAATGGAATGACGTCAACTCGCATGTAAACGACCAATATATTAGAAGAATCACTTGCTTAATAGAGGTTAAAGAATACAGAGAGCACAGTACCGTGACAGTACTTTATTCATATCCCCTTTGTTTATAAACTTCAATGATATCTTCTCTCATTCTACGTCTTTCAAAGGAGTGTAGATTCAAGGCTTTAAGTTTGTCTTCACAGTTAACCCGTACATAGGTAAACGACACTGATGATGAATCAGTGTCTTTACTTGTAGACGTTTTACCATCCAGTGGCTTTATCGAAGACTGTTAAAATAAATGCAGCGGATAATGGAAGACAAGGTAATTAGTCCGTCAGCCTTCAATGAAGCACCGTCTTATCTCATTCTCCTGTGTGCTAGTAGAAGTTAATCTGTAAGGAATGAGTTCAAGCGAAACAAGGACGATTTTCTCTCTCTTCCCTTGTTGGAACGAGCGAGACTGAAGGGTCATGCGAGGCTGTTACGAATTGCCTCGTTACGCTGAAGTTATCATTTAATCTAGTCACACGAGTCGATTTTTAACTGCTCGAAACAAGCGAGAACGTTTTTGTGGATCTTGTGGAGTCAATACAGCCAACAGACGAGGTTTTTTATAACACCAATAGGAGAGAGGGATTCTAGACAACATCAGCACACACAAACACACACACACACACACACACACACACACACACACACACACACACACACACACACACACACATATATATATAAGGTGGACAGAGACAAGATGTTCCAGAGAGGGGACACAGAAACAAGGGGTTACAATTGGAAGTTGAAGACTCAGATGAGTTACAGGGATGTTAGGAAGTATTTCTTCAGTCATAGAGTTGTCAGGAAGTGGAATAGTCTAGAAAGTCATGTAGTGGAGGCAGGAACCATACATAGCTTTAAGACGAGGCATGATAGCAGCGATCAGTGAAGAGGCGGGGCCAGGAGCTGAGTCTCGACCCCTGCAACCACAATTAGGTAAGTACACACACTCACTCATACAGACACACACACACGCACACACACACACACACACACACACACACACACACACACACACACACACACGCGCGCGCACACAAACCTCCTGGAGTTTTATGACAAGGTAACAGAAGTAAGACACGAGAGAGAGGGGTGGGTAGATTGCGTTTTCCTAGACTGCAGGAAGGCCTTTGACACAGTTCCCCACTAGAGATTAGTGCAGAAGCTGGAGGATCAGGCACATGTAAAAGGGAGGGCACTGCAATAGATAAGGGAATACCTGACAGGGAGGCAGCAACGAGTCATGGTACGTGAAGAGGTATCACAGTGGGCGCCTGTTACGAGCGGGGTCCCACAGGGGTCAGTTCTAGGACCAGTGCTATTTTTGATGTATGTGAACGACATGATGGAAGGAATAGACTCTGAAGTGTCCCTGTTCGCAGATGATGTGAAGTTGATGAGAAGAATTAATTCGGACGAGGATGAGGCAGGACTGCAAAGAGACCTGGACAGGCTGGACATGTGGTCCAGTAACTGGCTTCTCGAATTCAATCCAGCCAAATGCAAAGTCATGAAGATTGGGGAGGGGCAAAGAAGACCGCAGACAGAGTATAGGCTAGGTGGACAAAGACTACAGACCTCACTCAGGGAGAAAGACCTTGGGGTGACCATAACACCGAGCACATCACCGGAGGCACACATCAACCAAATAACTGCTGCAGCATACGGGCGCCTGGCAAACCTGAGAATAGCGTTCCGATACCTTAATAAGGAATCGTTCAAGACACTGTACACTGTGTATGTTAGGCCCATACTGGAGTATGCATCACCAGTCTGGAACCCACACCTGGTCAAGCACGTCGAGAAGTTAGAGAAAGTACAAAGTTTTGCAACAAGGCTAGTCCCAGAGCTCAAGGGAATGTCGTACGAGGAAAGGTTAAGGGAAATCGGACTGACGACACTGGAGGACAGAAGGGTCAGGGGAGACATGATAACGACATACAAGATACTGCGGGGAATAGACAAGGTGGACAGAGATAGGATGTTCCAGAGAGGGGACACAGGGACAAGGGGTCACAACTGGAAGCTGAAGACTCAGACGAGTGACAGGGACGTTAGGAAGTATTTCTTCAGTCATAGCGTTGTCAGGAAGTGAAATAGCCTAGCAAGTGAAGTAGTGGAGGCAGGAACCATACATAGTTTTAAGAAGAGGTATGACAAAGCTCAGGAAGCAGAGAGGGAGAGGACCTAGTAGCGATCAGTGAAGAGGCGGGGCCAGGAGCTGAGTCTCGACCCCTGCAACCACAATTAGGTGAGTACATGAAAAAGCTCTCGAAGCCAGAAGTGGACCTAACAGCGACCAGCGATGAGGCGGGGCCAGGAGCTGTGACTCGACCCTTGCAACTATATACAGGTGTGCACATGCCCAGTCATGTACACTGAAGGTGTCTCTTACCAGTTACGAAGTCTATCTTCCCCTCTCTTCTTTGCACTTCTTTTGTTTTCTTTCTTTAATCTCCTCCTCCTCCTCCTTCCTTCTCCCTTTTTTATTCACTTATTTAAACCTTTCCTCCTCTTTTCCTTTTTCACAAATCCGTCTCTTTCTCTCTTTCCTCGCTCTTCTTCTGGTTCACATTGCCTTCTCTTTCTTGTCCTCTTCTGCTGCTCTTCGTCTCTCTCATCCCTCCTTCTCAACTCTTTCCAATTCAGTCTTTCTCGCATCTTCATCTCATATCCTTCCATTCTTTGCTCTCGCTTATTCCATATTCCTTTAATGTACAATCATTCACATCCTTCATTCCTCTTCCCTTATGACATTTAACTTCTCTCTCACATCTTTCCCATTCTCTTTCCTACATCTCCACATCTCCCTTATTTTTCTCTACTCTTCGCCAGATCTTCTCTCACACACGTTTACCTTCATCTCTCTCTCTCTCTCTCTCTCTCTCTCTCTCTCTCTCTCTCTCTCTCTCTCTTTCTCTCTCTCTTTGTTTCTCTTTCTCTTTCTCTCTGTCTTTCTCTCTCTCTCTCTGGCAACAGCAGGGTCGTCAGGGATGGGTGAAAGTTATGGTTTTGTTTATCCCTGGTTGGTTCCTGGCAGTGTAGAACCTCAGTGGAAACACACAAGCTTGATTCTTCACAAACTTTTTCCCCTGTCTCCCCGTCTGTCGGTATCCTTCTTCCCTCCACTCCCCCCACCCCACCCTCTATGTGTTTGCAAACCTGTCTAGTTTATCATTGGATGGCTGAAAGAGAGAGAGAGCGAGAGAGAGAGAGAGAGAGAGAGAGAGAGAGAGAGAGAGAGAGAGAGGGAGAGAGACTTATCCTTTTCTACACTTGTCTCATATGCTTCTGTTAGACATGATAGGTCTTAGTGTATATAGCAGTGGATGCCTTCTTCTCGGTAGATAGGTTTCGGTGTGAACTTCCAGGCTGTCTGTCTCTCTTTCCCATGTGTTCCGTACCAAGTCATACACCTAGATAATGCACGGAATAGAAAAGCGATGCATTTATCAATCGTCGATTTTTCTAAGCCGTTTACATGAATAAGAAGTAGAAAGATCTTCCCATCAGACAGTCTAAGTGTGGACTTTCGCAGGTTCTCTGCCATTAGTCTGTCTATCTCATGTAGACAGACAGACGACAGTAGTGGTATTTACTCCCAAGTTGCGCCACTTGGGAGTAAATACTACTACAGGTTCTTTCTGCTACAAACTATTGGAAAACTGTTTTCTCTTTTAGAAATACCCACGTTATCTTAGGAAACCACCTCTACTCCCTCAAACCAGCAAACAATATGCAGTATTAGCAAGCTGTGGAGTACTGCTGGGAGTGAAGCCTAGGTCATCACCCGATTGTCTGATAAAGATTAGCCTGGTTTTGCTCATTATTTGGGTAATTGTATTCACTATTTCAGAATACTACTGCTGATGCATCTGCTGGTACTACTATTACTCTACTACTACTACTACTACTACTACTACTACTACTACAACTACTACTGCTACTCCCTCTTCCTATTTATTGCGACTTCACATTTCTGTTAATTATGCAATAAGAGATTATGGGAGAATCGGAATGGTGGAACAACAACAGTAGCATCAACAGCAGCTCTCTCTCTCTCTCTCTCTCTCTCTCTCTCTCTCTCTCTCTGTCTCTCTCTGTCTCTCTCTCTCTGTATATATATATATATATATATATATATATATATATATATATATATATATATATATATATATATATATATCTATATATATATATATATATATATATATATATATATATATAATATATATATATAAATATATATATATATATATATATATATATATATATATATATATATATATATATATATATAAATCAGCACAAAATTCTCTCTCTTTGTTCTAAAAATTTCATTGGTCGTGTTTGATATTGTGAATAATAATGATGAACAAACACATAATGTATTTGTTGTTGTTCTGTATTTGTAACGCTTGGCAGAGCCAACACGACCCTTTCCTTTGGTGTCCTTGTTTTTAAATGCTGTTTGTTGTTGCTGTGTTTACTGTTATTGTTTCTGCCATTGTGTTTGTTTTTGTTGCCTTTGCTGTTGTTAATTTTTCTCGTGTTGTTGTTGCTCTGGTTTCTGTATTGAGTGTTACTGTTGTTGTTGTTGTTCTCGTTATTTATTAATTGTTATTGTTGTTTTTTGCTGTACACGTCTCTAAAAATCGGGTATTAATGCCGGCTTGTTTTTGTTTCCGTAAGAATATGTAGTTTTATTTGTTTTCTTTGTAACCTGTTTGTCAGGTTAATTTCCTGACGTTCACGGAACATATGCAAGAGAATGAAAACACTTTCCATTGCTTTTGTTTTTTACTGTAAGTACATCTTACTGTGTGTGTGTGTGTGTGTGTGTGTGTGTGTGTGTGTGTGTGTATGTGTGTGTGTGTGTGTGTGTGTGTGTGTGTGTGTGTGTGTGTGTGTGTGTGTGTGTGTGTGTGTCTGTGTGTGTGTGTGTGTGTGTGTGTGTGTGTGTGTGTGTGTGTGTGTGTGCTCGCCTAGTTGTACTCACCTAATTGAGGTTGCAGGGGTCGAGTCCAAGCTCCTGGCCCCGCCTCTTCACTGGTCGCTACTAGGTCACTCTCCCTGAACCGTGAGCTTTGTCATACCTCTGCTTAAAGCTATGTATGGCTCCTGCCTCCACTACTTCGCTTCCCAAACTATTCCACTTCCTGACTACTCTGTGGCTGAAGAAATACTTCCTAACATCCCTGTGATTCATCTGTGTCTTCAACTTTCAACTGTGTCCCCTTGTTGCTGTGTCCCATCTCTGGAATATCTTGTCTTTGTCCACCTTGTCAATTCCTCTCAGTATTTTGTATGTCGCTATCATGTCCCCCCTATCTCTCCTGTCCTCCAGTGTCGTCAGGTTGATTTCCCTTAACCTCTCCTCGTAGGACATACCTCTTAGCTCTGGGACTAGTCTTGTTGCAGACCTTTGCACTTTCTCTAGTTTCTTTACGTGCTTGGCTAGGTGTGGGTTCCAAACTGGTGCCGCATACTCCAATATGGGCCTAACGTACACGGTGTACAGGGTCCTGAACGATTCCTTATTAAGATGTCGAAATGATGTTCTGAGGTTTGCTAGGCGTCCAAATGCTGCAGCAGTAGTCTCTGGCCCCTTAGACTGTACTCCGTCTGCAGTCTTCTTTGCCCATCTCCAATCTTCATGACTTTACACTTGGTGGGGTTGAACTGCAGGAGTCAATTGCTGGACCAGGTCTGCAGCCTGTCCAGATCCCTTTGTAGTTCTGCCTGGTCTTCGATCGAATGCATTCTTCTCATCAACTTCACGTTGTGTGTGTGTGTGTGTGTGTGTGTGTGTGTGTGTGTGTGTGTGTGTGTGTGTGTGTGTGTGTGTGTGTGTGTGTGAGTGTGTGTGAGTGTGTGTGTGTGTGTGTGTGTGTGTGTGTGTGTGAGAGTGTGTGTGAGTGTGTGTGAGTGTGTGTGAGTGTGTGTGTGTGTGTGTGTGTGTGTGTGTGTGTGTGTGTGTGTGTGTGTGTGTGTGTGTGTGTGTTTGGTGTTGGGTATTTATGAGCTAATGTGCTAGGTTTGTCTGAGTATGTGTATATGTGTTCACATGTGTGTATGTTTGTGTGTGTGTGTGTGTATGTGTGTGTGCGCACGCGTTTGTTTTAGTCTTTGAAACAAAAAGTGAGGGTCACTGTATCACTCTAGACTACATTACTCTTTTGAAGATTATAGAAATATTTCACACTCAATTCCTTATTAATGTATACTAATATTTACTATTGTAATACTGGTGAACACTTGTATTTTTGAGTGCTCGTTTAATAGCTTGTCGATCTTTGAGAAACAGGGGGGGGGGTTACTAGACTACACAACTCTTCTGAAGATTTTTAGATAATTTACTAAATATTGTCAGGGCTACCTGTGTCTATCTCCTGGCACTATAAGTTAGGGAGAGAGTGATGCTATAGCATACAACCAACACGACGAGACTTTAGACACCAACCAAAACTGCTGCCACACATAGACAAGTGATGTCTGCAACAATGGAGGCTCCTGGTGGTGGCTTCTATAACTTCTTCAGCTTGTAACTCTCTCCGTAGTTTTTATCATGCATTCTAGTTTTTATTTTTGGTGCTAATAACTTGGTATTCACTCTTTTTTCTTTAGTATTATGGTCGTAACTAACTGATGATATTAACTGTAGTCACAACACCAACAGATGGGGAGTGACTATTTTTTTTTCTTACATTATTTACTTTATCACTCGTTAATGACCTTATCACTACACTGCTGCTGTAACCAACCAGATATCTGCATTTGATTATTTGTGTCAACGCTGCCAGCAGCCTAACTAGCTGATGGCTACCATTCCTCACACATCTTCCAGTAACACCCGCATTTAAATTTTAATAGTAACATTCTTGATCTTATCACATTATTCACACTCTAGAATGCTGCTACTCATGTAGGTATGTTCACTGATTCAATGACCGCTAATAATAACTTTGGACAGCCGCTAAATCCTGGGAGCACTAATTATCGATACTGCTTCACGTGTGTGTGTGTGTGTGTGTGTGTGTGTGTGTGTGTGTGTGTGTGTTGTGTCACTGTCCAGGAGACCCAAGGAATATTTGTGATTAATATATATTATTTCCTATTCATTTAATACTATATTGCCTATAGCATTATTAGTAGCTGAAATAATGCTATTGTATTTATACTATTATCTGTCTCTATAATTTTAGCTATGTATATAGGTAGGATGTGGGTTTTGATTTAAGTCTGGAATTACTGTCCTAACTACCATAGGATAGTTGAGTCAACTGGTATCTCGGAGAGGTGTCACAAACAGAATTGACGTCTGGTACAGAGGCTTTGTCTGAAGCAGTTGCAACATACACACTAACCTTGTAAACGTCTCCTCCCCCTTCAGCTTTGTATAGACTCAGATCTTGGCTAACTAACGGTTCCGTTGGTAAGACTGAACCTTTTCCTCGCTACTCTAGACATCAGTGAAGGACAGAGTCATGTCTGTGCGTAGAGTTTCTGATAGCTACTGAGGTGGTGAATTTCTTTGCCATTTAATCGGATCTGATAGTGTTTTTGGAGTGTTACAGTAGGCTTGATGTGAACTGATCCAGATTTATATTCAGTAAGAAGGGAGTGTTCCTGTTAGGACTCTATTGAAGGTCTCAGCTGTGTGTTTGTCTGTCATTCGTTCGTTATTTTGTCACTTGATTCCAGTGATTATCAGAGAATTTTTGTACAATCTAACCTTGTACGTATATTCAGACAAGGTTTGTCAAGAACGGTATCTCTCAAAATATATATCTAAGTAAATAAGGTTAATTAATTATAGTGACTATAGTAAAATCACTTTGACTAAATGTTCCAAAATTGTAATTTAAACTTACGGTCATTGTTATTGTGGTAACTTTGTTGTATCTTCAACAAAGGAGAAAGTATTTGTTGCTTCTTTTAAAACAATTTAATATTAAAGATATTAAGTTACCAATTTTGTTAGATTATTATCTCCTGATTATAGTTTACAAGAAACCTAGTAAATAATCTTTTATACTTAATACAGTCAGAGTTGCTAATAATCCAACTCACTGTTACAAGAGAAGCTTTCACAGGCTATGCATGTAACAGATTTATTCCAAATCCCTGGGATTTCTCCTCTTGCTTTACAGCGCTGTATAGCTTAGCGCTTCTTTTTATTATAATAATAGTAATCTCCTCTTGCTTTGCTAGTATACTTAGCGAAACACATGAATTCTCTTTTTGTAACTGTGTGAGAGAGAATTCTTCAACCAATCAGAGAAGACACTCCACTTTACACACACACACATACACACACCAAAACTCTCCTCAAAAATTCGAATTATAACTCTATATACGACAGTAAATGAAAGCCGAAGCAGAGAGAGAGAGAGCGAGAGAGAGAGAGAAAGAAAGCAAGCAGAAATTTCGACAGCGTTTTCTCTCTTTATAATGGAAGTCCATCAGCGTCAAAGGTTTCTTGTATCCAGGTAAACTTTTGGTGACCGTTGTTGGAGCAGCTCATGGCGGCCTTTTTCTGCAAGCTGGAGGAAGTGTCAAAGGCCAGGTGCTCGCCTCAGCAGCTGACATACACAGCATCCTTTATGAGGACTCCGGAGAGTCCCAGGTTTTCAGTTGTGTTTACGAGGGCTGGGAAGTGTGTTTCCGACGGCTGGGAAGTGTGTCTGCGAGGGACTGGGAAGTGTGTTTACGAGGGTTGAGAAGTGTGTCTCCGAGGGCCTGGGAAATGTGTTTGCAAGGGCTGGGAAGTGTGTTTACGAGGGCCGGGAAGTATGTTTGCGAGGGCTGGGAAGTGTGTCTGCGAGGGACTGGGAAATGTGTCTGTGAGGGCTGGGAAGTGTTTGCAAGGGACTGGGAAGTATGTTTACGAGGGCTGGGAAGTATGTTTGCGAGGGCTGGGAAGTGTGTTTGCGAGGACTGGGAAGTGTGTTTGGAAAAGACTAGGAAAGCAGGGAAATAGCCAGGAATAGGAGAGACGAAAAAAGATGAATCGAATGAGATCGCAAAGTGGGAAAGAGGGAGAGAGATTACTTTTTATTAAACAAAACAGTCCTCTTTTATGACAATTACACAGTGGTAACAAAAGCCAGCTATGTTTCCCAGTCATAATCCATGACGATGGATGAGTTCTGTGCATCAGGTATTGAACTCCATCAACTTGAGATGGGAGACTTTAGTACGGCGATGAGGATATCGTCAAATGTTATTTATTCCATTAAGCGTCCATTAGCTAAGGAAGCTGCGACCTGATAAAACCCAGTGCGTGGGCGAAACGTTGTCAATATACTATCGTATTATATTGCATTTGAGTCTCTCCAAACACACCTAGTAGAGAGAGAGAGAGAGAGAGAGAGAGAGCGGAGCCTCAGGGAGACAAACAACTGAAGACTCTTCAATTCGTTTCATCCAGAGAGAGAGAGAGAGAGAAGTAAACACGTTTAGGCTAAACTCTCCTAATGCCACGAAACTAACTTCATCTGCCCATTTTTTCAACTTTCCAGCGACCTGGATGATGATGCTGTCAGAACTAGTGAAGCACAGCTGTGTTTTATATTCACTCTCAGTGGTGTGTTTTTTTTTTTCCTTAAATAACTTCAGGTTTGTTTTGCTTGGTAACAAAGTGGAGTTGAATCGCTTTAAAAAAATTAAAGAGTGGAATACGTGATTTAATTCTCTGCGTTAAAGGAAATATTTGGGTTTATCTTACCTGTTCTATAGTCAGATTCTGCCTCGTTATTTTGCTGACAGAACTATGAACGTATGAACATATGAACGTAAGAATATTTAAAAATAAGAACATGTGAACATAACATATGAACGTAAGAATATTTGAAAGTAAGAACATGTGAACATAACATATGAACGTAAGAAAATGTGCATATAAGAACATGTGAACGTAAGAATATATGAAATTAGGAACATATAAACGTAGGAACATATGAACGCAGGAACATATGAACGCAAGAACATGGGAACGTAAGAACATGAAAGTAAGAACATGTGAACGTAAGAACATATGAACCTAAGAATATTTGAAATTAAGAAAATATGAACGTAAGAACATGTGAACGTAAGAACGTGTGAACGTAAGAACATGTGAACGTAAGAACATGTGAACGTAAGAACATGTGAACGTAAGAACATGTGAACGTAAGAACATCTGAACGTAAGAAGATCTGAACATAAGAACATGTGAACGTAAGAACATGTGAACGTAAGAACATCTGAACATAAGAACATGTGAACGTAAGAACATGTGAACGTAAGAACATCTGAACGTAAGATCTTACACCAGAGCAGGTTCACTGGCCCATGCTAGGCAGGTCTATCTCACACCCAGTCCAGTTAAAGTTTCTCTCGCACTGCGCATCACACTCGTTTATTGTTCCTCGATTATCAGTGTGTATCTTTCTGCCTCTCAGTACCTGTGAGTATCTCGTATGTCGTGATCATGTCTAAATTAAGCCTATCCCCCCCTTCTCTCCACTTCCTCTATCAGAAACATGAATGATATCTCATTCAGTGTCCACACACACACACACACACACACACACACACAAACACACAAACACACAAACACACAAACACACACATGAGATCGAGTGTTTTGAGCCTATTTGTGATAGGTTCCAATTCTGTAACATGAATAAAATGATCCAGAACCCCAATTAAAGCTCACAGCTTCCCATCCCGCTCCTCCTCGCTCCTCCTCGCTCCTCCCCGCTCCTCCCCGCTTCTCCTCGCTCCACCCCTCCCCCACCTCCCAACCAAATTAATGTTTTACTTTGGGTCTCTTTATCTTATATTCTTTTAGTCTGAAATGGGGAAAAAAATATATGTGGGATATTCTGAAGGAGGGAATTAACTCAGATGGTGGAGATGACAGGTGGTAGTGGTAGCTCAGATGGTGGAAATGACAGGTGGTAGTGGTAGCTCAGATGGTGGAAATGACAGGTGATAGTGGTAGCTCAGATGGTGGAAATGACAGGTGGTAGTGGTAGCTCAGATGGTGGAAATGACAGGTGGTAGTGGTAGCTCAGATGGTGGAAATGACAGATGGTAGTGGTAGCTCAGATGGTGGAAATGACAAATGATAGTGGTCATGATGGGGACAGTTGGTGGTGGTACACACACACACACACACACACACACACACACACACACACACACACACACACACACACACACACAGCAGTAAGACAAGAGAGAGAGGGGTGGGTGGATTGCATTTTCTTGGACTGCAAGAAGGCGTTTGACACAGTTCCACACAAGAGATTGGTGCAAAAACTGGAGGACCAAGCAGGGATAACAGGGAAGGCACTACAATGGATCAGGGAATACTTGTCAGGAAGACAGCAGCGAGTCATGGTACTTGGCGAGGTGTCAGAGTGGGCACCTGTGACCAGCGGGGTCCCGCAGGGGTCAGTCCTAGGACCAGTGCTGTTTCTGGTATTTGTGAACGACATGACGGAAGGAATAGACTCTGAGGTGTCCCTGTTTGCAGATGACGTGAAGTTGATGAGAAGAATTCACTCGAACGAAGACCAGGCAGAACTACAAAGGGATCTGGACAGGCTGCAGACCTGGTCCAGCAATTGGCTCCTGGAGTTCAATCCCACCAAGTGCAAAGTCATGAAGATTGGGGAAGGGCAAAGAAGGCCGCAGACGGAGTACAGTCTAGGGGGTCAGAGACTACAAACCTCACTCAAGGAAAAAGATCTTGGGGTGAGTATAACACCAGGCACATCTCCTGAAGCGCACATCAACCAAATAACTGCTGCAGCATATGGGCGCCTAGCAAACCTCAGAACAGCATTCCGACATCTTAATAAGGAATCATTCAGGACCCTGTACACCGTGTACGTTAGGCCCATATTGGAGTATGCGGCACCAGTTTGGAACCCACACCTAGCCAAGCATGTAAAGAAACTAGAGAAAGTGCAAAGGTTTGCAACAAGACTAGTCCCAGAGCTAAGAGGTATGTCCTACGAGGAGAGGTTAAGGGAAATCAACCTGACGACACTGGAGGACAGGAGAGATAGGGGGGACATGATAACGACATACAAAATACTGAGAGGAATTGACAAGGTGGATAAAGACAGGATGTTCCAGAGATTGGACACAGTAACAAGGGGACACAGTTGGAAGCTGAAGACACAGATGAATCACAGGGATGTTAGGAAGTATTTCTTCAGCCACAGAGTAGTCAGTAAGTGGAATAGTTTGGGAAGCGATGTAGTGGAGGCAGGATCCATACATAGCTTTAAGCAGAGGTATGATAAAGCTCACGGCTCAGGGAGAGTGACCTAGTAGCGATCAGTGAAGAGGCGGGGCCAGGAGCTCGGACTCGACCCCCGCAACCTCAACTAGGTGAGTACAACTAGGTGAGTACACACACACACACACACACACACACACACACACACACACACACACACACACAGCAGTAAGACAAGAGAGAGAGGGGTGGGTGGATTGCATTTTCTTGGACTGCAAGAAGGCGTTTGACACAGTTCCACACAAGAGATTGGTGCAAAAACTGGAGGACCAAGCAGGGATAACAGGGAAGGCACTACAATGGATCAGGGAATACTTGTCAGGAAGACAGCAGCGAGTCATGGTACTTGGCGAGGTGTCAGAGTGGGCACCTGTGACCAGCGGGGTCCCGCAGGGGTCAGTCCTAGGACCAGTGCTGTTTCTGGTATTTGTGAACGACATGACGGAAGGAATAGACTCTGAGGTGTCCCTGTTTGCAGATGACGTGAAGTTGATGAGAAGAATTCACTCGAACGAAGACCAGGCAGAACTACAAAGGGATCTGGACAGGCTGCAGACCTGGTCCAGCAATTGGCTCCTGGAGTTCAATCCCACCAAGTGCAAAGTCATGAAGATTGGGGAAGGGCAAAGAAGGCCGCAGACGGAGTACAGTCTAGGGGGTCAGAGACTACAAACCTCACTCAAGGAAAAAGATCTTGGGGTGAGTATAACACCAGGCACATCTCCTGAAGCGCACATCAACCAAATAACTGCTGCAGCATATGGGCGCCTAGCAAACCTCAGAACAGCATTCCGACATCTTAATAAGGAATCATTCAGGACCCTGTACACCGTGTACGTTAGGCCCATATTGGAGTATGCGGCACCAGTTTGGAACCCACACCTAGCCAAGCATGTAAAGAAACTAGAGAAAGTGCAAAGGTTTGCAACAAGACTAGTCCCAGAGCTAAGAGGTATGTCCTACGAGGAGAGGTTAAGGGAAATCAACCTGACGACACTGGAGGACAGGAGAGATAGGGGGGACATGATAACGACATACAAAATACTGAGAGGAATTGACAAGGTGGATAAAGACAGGATGTTCCAGAGATTGGACACAGTAACAAGGGGACACAGTTGGAAGCTGAAGACACAGATGAATCACAGGGATGTTAGGAAGTATTTCTTCAGCCACAGAGTAGTCAGTAAGTGGAATAGTTTGGGAAGCGATGTAGTGGAGGCAGGATCCATACATAGCTTTAAGCAGAGGTATGATAAAGCTCACGGCTCAGGGAGAGTGACCTAGTAGCGATCAGTGAAGAGGCGGGGCCAGGAGCTCGGACTCGACCCCCGCAACCTCAACTAGGTGAGTACAACTAGGTGAGTACACACACACACACACACACACACACACACACACACATGCACAGTGCTTAGAAGAGAAACTGAAAAACCTAAAACAGACTAGGGAGACCAATGCCGATTCAGATGCGACATCAGGAAATTTTATGTCAGGCACAGACAAGGGGACGGTAAGAAACAAAGGAGATATGCCATACGCGAAGGCCCTATCAGACCCACGTGGGGCCAGGGAAAATACGAGGAGCACACTAAGATCAAATGACAGGTCTGAAGACAATGAAGGTATGTTATATGCAGAGACTCTAACAGCCAACTGCAGTAGCAAGGAACAGCTGATCATGAACGACAGTTCCCTGAGAATAGAAGTTTCAGATAGGACAGGGACTGAAGGCAAGAACATTTTAATGGAAGAAACTAAAACACCTCAGAGGAGGCAAATGGAGACTCAGTGGGAGGAGGAAAGGGTGAGGTCAGTTTTTGTCTATGGGCTCCAAGAAGCCAAGGGGGACAACTTCGAAGAAATAAAACAGGAGGAGGAAAAAATGATTGAAGGCATCATGAAAACAATAGGTGAGGGCGATATGACCCAGGTGACAAATTTTCAGAGAATTGGGTGGTTTGCGAGTGGAAGGATACGGCCTGTCAAAGTAATTTTCAAGGAAGAATCAGTTCGAACCAGGATCCTGCAAGAGAAAGCATAACTGAGGGACAAACAGGGATACCAGAGAGTATACCTCGATCGCGACAGAACACAAGAAGAAAAGACTACACTGAAAGAGAGGGTACAGAGACGCAAGGAGGAACGAGAGGCAATGATGACGATGTGAAGGACCCAGACACGGAAGAAAGGGCAAACACACCCCGAAGAATCTCCTACCAAAAACTCCAATCGCGACTCCCAACGCAACTGAGCAACCTAAACTACAACCTACTCACTGTTCCCTCCGCCACCAACCCCCACATCACAAACCTCACCCCAACAGCTGTCCCTTATGGGCATTCTGACCCCATCCCCATCATCACAAACCCCATTTACACCACAGCCCCCCATAGGCCCCCACCAAGGCTCTCGCTCCCCCAACCCCAATATTCTTGCAGGACCACAATGATAGAAAAGAAGCTGAAAGTTTGGTACACAAACACGGACGGAAAAACGAATAAGCATGAGGAGTGGAACGACAGAATCAGTGAGAAATCCCCAGACATCATAGCAGTCACAGAAACAAAACTCGCTGAGACAATAACAGACGCAATCTTCCCACCGGGATATCAGACCCTAAAAAAAGATAGAAGGAGTAAAGGGGGAGGAGGGGTTGCACTGCTCATAAAAAAAACGATGGGGATTTGAGAAAATGGAAGGCATGAACGTGATTGGAGAAAGAGACTACATAGTAGGTACAATTCAGACTGGAGAACATAAAGTAGTCATTGGAGTGATGGATAACCCACCACAGAACTGCAGGAGGCCAAGAGAGGAGTACGAAGAAAACAACAGGGCGATGGTGGACACACTGGCTGAGGTGGCAAAGAAGAGCTCACTCAAGCAGAGAAAAGTTACTGGTAATGGGGGATTTCAACCACAGGGAGATTGACTGGGAAAACCTGGAGCCACGTGGAGGTCCCGAAACGTGGAGAGCCAAGATGATGGATGTGGTACTTGAAAACCTCATGCATCAACATGTCAGGGACACTACCAGAGAGAGATGGGAGGATGAGCCAGCAAGACTGGATCTTGTGTTCACCTTGAGCAGTTCAGACATTGAGGACATCCTTGCGAGAGGCCCCTTGGAGTTAGCGATCACGTGGTTCTGAGTTTTGATTATATAGTAGAGTTACAAGTGGAGAAGGTAACAGGAATTGAATGGGAAAAGCCAAACTATAAAAGGGGGGACTACACAGGTATGAAGAACTTCCTGCAGGAGGTTCAGTGGGACAGAGAACTGGTTGAAAAATCAGTAAACGAGATGATGGAATATGTAGCAACAAAGTGCAAGAAGGCAGTGGAAAGGTTTGTTCCCAAGGGAAACAGAAATAGAAGGAAGACCAAAGCAAGTCCTTGGTTTACCCGAAGGTGTAGGGAGGCAAAACCTAAGTGCATCAGAGAATGGAAAAGGTACAGGAGGTAAAGGACCCAGGAAAATAAGGAGATTAGTAAAAGAGCCAGAAACGAGTATGCACAGATAAGGAGGGAGGCCCAGCAACAGTACGAAAACGACATAGCATCGAAAGTCAAGTCTGACCCGAAACTGCTGTATAGCCACATTAGGAGGAAGACAACAGTCGAAGACCAGATGATAAGGTTGAGGAAAGAAGGTGGAGAACTCAAAAGAAACGATCAAGAGGTATGTGAGGAGCTCAACATGAGATTCAAGGGAGTATTTACAGTGGAGACAGGAAGGCCTCTGGGGGGACAGACCAGATGGGGACAACAGCAAGGAATATACCAACGGGTGTTGGACGACATACATACAGATGAGGAGGACGTGAAGAAACTGCTAAGGGACATCGATACGTCAAAGGCAATGGGACCGGACATCTCCCCGTGGGTCCTTAGAGAGGGAGCGGACATGCTGTGCGTGCCACTTACCACAATCTTCAACACGTCCCTGGAAACTGGGCAACTACCTGAGGTATGGAAGACGGCAAATGTAGTTCCCATTTTCAAAAAAGGAGACAGAAAAGAGGCACTAAACTATAGATCTGTGTCATTGACGTGTATAGTATGCAAAGTTATGGAGAAGATTATCAGAAGGAGAGTGGTGGAACACCTGGAACGGAGCAAGAGTATGAACGCCAACCAGCACGGATTCATGGAAGGCAAATCCTGTGTCACAAACCTTCTGGAGTTTTATGATAAAGTAACAGAAGTAAGACACGAGAGAGATGGGTGGGTTGATTGCTTTGTCTTGGACTGCAAGAGGGGCTTTGACACAGTTCCTCACAAGAGATTAGTGCAGAAGGTAGAGGATCAGGCTCATATAACAGGAAGGGCACTGCAATGGATCAGAGAATACCTGACAGGGAGGCAACAACGAGTCATGGTACGTAATGATGTATCACAGTGGGCACCTGTGACTAGTGGGGTCCCATAGGGATCGGTCCTAGGACCAGTGCTATTTTTGGTATATGTGAACGACATGATGGAAGGGTTAGACTCAGAAGTGTCCCTGTTCGCAGATGATGTGAAGTTAATGAGGAGAATTAAATCAAATGAGGACTGGGCAGGACTTCAAAGAGACCTGGAAAGACTGGACACCTGGTCCAGCAACTGACTTCTCGAATTTAATCCCGCCAAATGCAAAGTCATGAAGATAGGGGAAGGGCACAGAAGACCGCAGACAGAGTATAGACTAGGTGGCCAAAGACTGTAAACCTCACTCAAGGAGAAAGATCTTGGGGTGAGTATAACACCGAGCATGTCTCCGGAAGCACACAGCCAGATAACTGCTGCAGCATATGGGCGCCTGGCAAACCTGAGAACAGCGTTCTGATACATTAGTAAGGAATCGTTCAAGACACTGTACACCGTGTACGTCAGGCCCATACTGGAACATGCAGCTCCTGTTTGGAACCCGCACTTGACAAAGCATGTCAAGAAACTAGAGAGAATGCAAAGGTTTGCGACAAGGTTAGTTCCAGAGGTAAGGGGAATGTCCTATGAAGAAAGGTTAAGGGAAATCGGCCTGACCACACTGGAGGACAGGAGGGTCAGGGGAGACATAATAACGACATATAAAATACTGCGCGGAATAGACAAAGTGGACAAAGACAGGATGTTCCAGGGAGGAGACACAGAAACAAGAGGTCGCAATTGGAAGTTGAAGACACAGATGAGTCAGAGAGATATTAGGAAGTATTTCTTCAGTCATAGAGTTGTCAGGCCGTGGAATAGCCTAGAAAGTGACGTAGTGGAGGCAGGAACCATACATAGTTTTAAGACGAGGTTTGATAAAGCTCATGGAGCAGGGAGAGAGAGGGCCCAGTAGCAACCGGTGAAGAGGCGGGGCCAGGAGCTAAGACTCGACCCCTGCAACCACAAATAGGTGAGTACACACACACACACACACACACACACACAGTCTGTAGAGTTATGCAGTGGGGGAAGGATCTATGCATAGCTTTAAGAAGAGGAACGATAAAGCTCTTGGAGCAGGGAGGGAGAGTGGGCGTAGTAGCGACCAGTGAAGAAGCGGGGCCAAAAACTGTTAACCCCTGCAACCACAGTAGGTTAGTACACACACATACAGCAACACATGTACCAACGTACACAAACAGGTTTGTGAGATACACCGGTCAGTTGGTCACACGACTTAAGGTAGACATGCTACCTGACCATGTGGCTGCTACCTGACGAGGTGGTTGCTTCCTGACCAGGTGGTTTCCACCAAACCAGGTGGTTGCTACCTGACAAGGTGGTTGCTGCATGACCACGCAGTTTGCCTGATCAGGTGGTTGCTGTCTGGCCGGGTGGCTGCTACATGACCAGGTGGTTGCTGCCTGAGCAAGTGGTTGCTGCCTGACAAGGTGGTTTCTACCTAACCAAGTGGTTATTACCTGATCAGATGGTTGCTGCCTGACCAGGTGGTTGCTGCCTGATCAGGTGGTTGCTGCATGACCAGGTGGTTGCTGCCTGATCAAGTGGTTGCTTCCTGATTAGGTGCTTCCTACCTGACCAGGTGGTTGCTGCTTGTCCAGGTGGGTGCTACCTAACCAGGTGGGTGCTACCTGACCAGGTGGGTGTTACCTGACCAAGTGAGTGCTACCTGACCAGGAGGCTGCTGCCTGTCAAGTGGTTGCTACCTCACCAGGTGGTTGCTACCTGCCCAGGTGGTTGCTACCTAACCATGTGGTTGCTTCCTGACAACGTGGATGCTACCTGACAAGGTGGTTGATACCTGACAAGGTGGTTCATACCTGACAAGGTGGTTGCTACCTAACAAGGTGATTGCTACCTGACCAGGTGGTTCCTACCTGGCCAGGTGGTTGCTGCCTGACCAGATGGGTGCTACCTGAACAGGTGGGTGCTACCTGACAAGCTGGTTGCTGACTGATCAGGTAGTTGCCAAATGACCAGGTGGTTGATATCTGACCAGGTGGTTGCTGCTTGACCAGGTGGTTGCTGCCTGACCAGGTGGCTGCTACCTGACCAGGTGGGTGCTGCCTGATCAGGTTGTTGCTGCCTCATCAGATGGTTGCTAACTGACCAGGTGGTTACTGCCTAACCAGGTGGTTGCCAAATGACTAGGTGGTTCCTGCCTGACCAGGTCGTTGCTGCTTCTTCAGGTGACTGCTGCTTCATCAGGTGGTTGCTGCCTGACCAGGTGGCTGCTACGTGACCAGGTCACTGCTACCTGACCAGGTGGTAGCTGCCTGAACAGGTGGTTGCTGCCTGACCAGGTGGTTGCTGCCTGACCCGGTGGTTACTGCCTGATCAGGTGGGTGCCACTTCACCAGGTGGCTGCTACCTGACCAGGTAATTGCTTCCTGACGAGGTGGTTGCCACCTGACCAGGTGGGTGCTACCTGATCAGGTGGTTGCTTCCTGATCAGGTGGTTGCTATCTGACCATGTGGTTGCTACCTGGCCAGGTTGCTGCTACCTGACCAGGTGGTAGCTGCCTGATCAGGTGGTTGCTGCCTGAGCAGGTGGTTGCTAACTGAACAGGTGGTTGCTGCCTGACCAGGTGGTTGCTAACTGACCAGGTGGTTGCTGCCTGACCAGGTGGTTGCTGCTTCATCAGGTGATTGCTGCCTGACCAGGTGGCTGCTACGTGACCAGGTCGCTGCTACCTGACCAGGTGGTAGCTGCCTGATCAGGTGGTTGCTGCCTGAGCAGGTGGTTGCTAACTGACCAGGTGGTTGCTGCCTGACCAGGTGGTTGCTACTTGAACAGGTGGTTGCTACCTGACCAGGTGGTTGCTACCTGACCAGGTGGTTGCTGCCTGACCAGGTGGTTGCTACCTGACCAGGTGGTACCTGCCTGATCAGGTAGTTTGCCTGATCAGGTGGTTGCTGCCTGGCCAGGTGGTTGCTGACCCGGTGGTTGCTGCCTGATCAGGTGGTTGCCACTTCACCAGGTGGCTGCTACCTGACAAGGTAATTGCTTCCTGACCAGGTGGTTGCCACCTGACCAGGTGGGTGCTACCTGATCAAGTGATTGCTTCCTGATCAGGTGGTTGGTACCTGGCCATGTGGTTGCTACCTGACCATGTTTCTGGTACCTTACAAGGTGGTAGCTGCCTGATCAGGTGGTTGCTAACTGACCAGGTGGTTGCTGCCTGACCAGGTGGTTGCTACCTGACCAGGTGGTTGCTTCCTGACCAGGTGGATGCTGCCTGATCAGGTGGTTGCTTCCTGACCATGTGGTTGCTACTTGACCAGGTGGTTGCTACCTGATCAGTGGGTTCTACCTGACCAAGTGGTTGCTGCCTGACCAGGTAGTTTGCCTGATCAGGTGGTTGCTGCCTAACCAGGTGGTTGTCACTTCACCAGGTGGCTGCTACCTGAACGGTTAATTGCTTCCTGACCAGGTTGTTGCCACCTGGCCAGATGGTTGTTGCCTGACCAGATGGTTGATTTCTGACCAGTTGGTTGCTACCTGACCAGGTGGTTGCAGTCTGACCAGGTGGTTGCCACTTGACCAGGTGGTTGCCACCTGTCCAGGTGGTTGCTGCCTGACCAGATGGTTGCTTCCTGACCAGGTGGTTGCCACTTGACATGGTGGCTGCTACCTGATCAGGTGGTTGCTTCCTGACCAGGTAGTTGCCACCTGACCAAGTGGTTGCTGCCTGACCAGGTGGTTACAACCTGACCAGGTGGCTGGTACCTGACCAGGTGGTTGCCACCTGACCAGGTGTTTGCCTCCTGACCAGGTGGTTGCCACCTGACCAGGTGGCTGGTACCTGACCAGGTGGCTGGTACCTGGACAGGTGGTTGCTGCCTGGTCAGGTGGTTGCTACCTGACCAGGTGGCTGCTGCCTGACCAGGAGGTTGCTACCTGACCAGGTGGTTGCTGCCTGGCCAGGTGGTTACTACCTGACCAGGTGGCTGCTGCCTGACCAGGAAGTTGCCACCTGACCAGGTGGTTGCTGCCTGACCAGGTGGGTACTACCTGACCAGGTGGTTGCTGCCTGACCAGGTAGCATTCCTGATCAGGTGATTGCTGTCTGGCCAGATGAATGCTGCCTGACCAAGGGGTTGCTACCTGACCAGGTGGTTGCTGCCTGACCAGGTGGTTCCCACCTGACTACGTGGCTGCTGCCTGACCAGGTCGTTTGCTTGATCAGGTGGTTGCTTCCTGGCCAGGTGGTTGCTGTCTGATCAGGTAAGTGCTACCTGGCCAGGTGGTTGCTGCCTGATCAGGTAGCTGCTGACTAACCTTGTGGTTGCTACATGACTAGGTTGTTGCTACCTGACCAGGTGGTTTCTGCCTGACCAGGTAAGTGCTACCTGACCAGGTGGTTGCTGCCTGACCAGGTAGTTTCATCAGGTGGTTGCTGCCTGGCCAGGTGTTTGCTGCCTGGTCAGGTGGTTGCTGCTTGACCAGGTGGTTGACACCTGGCCAGGTAGTTGACACCTGGCCAGGTGGTTGCTGCCTGACTAGGTGGTTGCCCCCTGACCAGGTAGTTACTGCCTGACGAAGTGGTTGCAGCTTGGCCAGGTGGGTGCAACCTGACCAGGTTGTTGCTGCCTGACCAGATAGTTTGCCTGACCAGGTGGTTGTTGCCTCATCTGGTGATTACAGCCTGACCAGGTGGTTTCTACCTGACCAGGTGGTTGCTGCCTGACCAGGTGGTTGCTGTCTGACCAGGTGGTTGCTGCCTGACCAGGTAGTTTGCCTGTTCAGGATGTTGCTGACTGACCTGGTAGTTGCTACCTGACCAGGTGGTTGCTACCTGACCAGGTGGTTGCTACCTGACGAAGTGGTTGCTGCCTGACCAGGTGGGTGCTACGTGACCAGGTGGTTGCTGCCTGACAAGGTAGTTTTCCTGATCAGGTGGTTGTTGCCTGACCAGGTGGTTGCTGCCTGACCAGGTGGTTGCTTTCAGACCAGGTGGTTGCTGCCTGACCAGGTAGTTTGCCTGACCAGGTAGTTTGCCTGATCAGGTGGTTGCTGCCTGGCCTGGTGGTTGCTACCTGATCAGTTGGTTGCTACCTGACGAAGTGGTTGCAGCTTGGCCAGGTGGGTGCAACCTGACCAGGTTGTTGCTGCCTGACCAGTAAGTTTGCCTGACCAGGTGGTTGCTGCCTTATCTGGTGGTTGCAGCCTGACCAGGTGGTTTCTACCTGACCAGGTGGTTGCTGCCTGACCAGGTGGTTGCTGCCTGACCAGGTGGCTGCTACCTACCACCTACCTACCTACCCTGTGTGAGCTTTACCAAGTAACTGAGGAATGAAGCAGACGACAACTCGACCAACGAGAGCTTGAAAGATTATTGTGAGAGTTTTACCAGTCATGCATTCCATTTCTCCTATGTGTGTGTGTGTGTGTTCTCACCTAATTGTAGTTGCGGGGGTCGAGTCATGTCTCCTGGCCCAGCCGCTTCACAGGTCGCCACTAAGTCCGCTCTCTCATGGTCCATGAGCTTTATCATACCTCTTAAAGCTATGTATGGTACCTGTCTCCACTACGTCACTTTCCGGACTATTCCACCTCTTGACAACTCTATGACTGAAGAAATACTTCTAACATTCCTGTGACTCATCTGCGTCTTCAGCTTCTTATTGTGACCCCTTGTTGCTGTGTCCCATCTCTGGAACATCCTGTCTCTGTCCACCCTGTCGATTCATCTCAATATTTTATATGTCGTTATTATGTCCCCTATATCTCTCCTGTCCTCCAGGGTCATCAGGTCGAGTTCCCTCAACCTCTCGTAGGACATGCTTCTTAGCTCCGGGGCTAGTCTCGTTGCAAACCTTTGCACTTTCTCTAGTTTCCTGACGTCATTGGCCAGGCGTGGGTTCCAAACTGGTGCTGCATACTCCAACATGAGCCCGATGGACACGGTGTACAGGGTCCGGAACGACTCCTTACTGAGATGTCGGTGACCTGTACTTTGCTTTGTGAAGACGTGTCTAGTGTGCTCTCTGTGAATCTGAACAAGATATCCTCTCTAGAGCAATACTACCATCAGCTTAGGGATTAACTGAGGGTGGCTAAGCTTGAGATACAGCGACTGACTGAGGAAAACAAGAAGATTCGTAGTAATCCTCTTTTTGTGAATCCTCAACTCAAGAAAGGAACCTGGACAGCGGCTGGAAAGCATGGGACACTGTTAAGTGCCAAGAGTACAAATGGAGAGGTAGAAACAGCGAAGATCCAGGAGACTGTTGTGGAAACATCAAACCCATCCTCCTTGCTACCCGATGAATGTGATTCGACTGCAGGAAACGTCACGACGAACGACGCCAAGGAAGGCAAGAACATTATTATTGTTGGGGATAGTCAAATTAGGTGCATGGATAGGGGCTTCTGCTTGAAGGATAGGAGTAGGAGACATAGGGTTTGCTTTCCTGGGGCTGGGATGGAGGATATTGTTAGCCTACTTGATATCATGAATGTTAATGGGATCAATCATATTTGCCTGAGTGCTGGAGGCAATGATGTAGGCAAACATAGAAGTGAGGCTTTATATAGAAGGTACAGGACAGCAACAGACATAATTAGGGAGAAGGGGGGGAGGGCGCCCTGTTATATGTGGCATTTTGGCAAGAAGGGGTATCGGATATGAATGGTTGTCCAGAGCAATTGGTATTAATTGTTGGCTGGACAAACACTGTAAGGAAAATGCAGTACCATTCACTGACAATTGGGACCTCTTCTTTGGCAGAAATGACATGTAAGCCATCGATGGGGTTCACTTATCTAGGTCTGGGATGGAGGCACTGGCCACTGCAGTGAAGGGAACTGCTAGTTAAACTAGGAATAGTGGAATGGGTTTTGGGGGGAAAACAGTGAAGTCCCATTGTAGTAATATTGTGAGTTTTAGGGGAACTAGCAAAAGGCGGAATGAGGTGGATATTGGAAAGTCAGTGGCACTAGATGACAAGGACAGTAATAGGTATAATGGAAAAATAGAAATGAGCAGGAAGGGTAAAGATAAAGGAGGGTCTTTAAGCTTATATTGTACTAATAGTCGTAGGGCTAGGAATAAGATGGACGAGTTGAGATTAGTTGCAAGTGCAGGTAATACTGATGTATTTGCCATAACTGAGACGTGGTTTAAAAGGAAAAATCGGGACATGCTTGCTGAATGTCACATTCAAGGTTTTAAATTGTTCTAAGTAGAGAGAAGTATCGTGAAGGGGAGTGGGGTGGCACTGTATGTTCGAGATCGCTTGAACTGTTGCATAAAAACAGGCATAAAGTCTGAAATAACACGTACAGAGTCTGGATAGAATTTTCAGAGGGGCATGAAAAATTGATCTTAGGCTTGACATACCGTCCCCCAGACTTAGATAGGGAACAAGGGGAAACTACTTTGAGAGGAAATTGTTAAGGCCACAAGGCTCGATAACTTAATAATTCTATAAATTTAACTTTAGTCAGACTAATTGGAATTTTTTGACTGGGAATTTGGAATCTAACGACTTTTTTGAAGTAGTTCAGGATTGTTTTTTGAAGCAGTTTGTGACAGAATCTTCAAGGAGAAATAACCTGCTTGACTTGGTTCTGGCAAACAAGGAAACCTTTGCTAATAATTTGGAAATTACAGAGGAACTCGGTGTAAGTGACCACAAATCTATTACCTTTAGCATTGAATGGAAGTATGATAGTAGAAACAGCTCAATAACGGTCCCAGATTTTCGCTTAACAGATTACAGTGGGCTTAGAGAACACTTATCTGTTGATTGGGGTAACGAAGAGAGTTATCAACATGACAGCTTTCTAAAGTACATTTATTCTGAATAAAGAAATTAGATCGAATAGAAATGACCCTTAATGGATGAATAATAGGCTCAAACTTCTTTTAGGGCAAAAGAAAGGAATTTATAGGCGCATCCAAAGAGGTGAGGGTCGTCTTGTGAATCAATATATTGACATTAAGAGGGACGTTAAAAAGGGGATAAGAAAAGCTAAACGGGACTACGAAATTAAAGTTGCTAGGGACTCGAAAACCAACCCAAAAGGTTTTTTCCAGGTTGTAGAACAAAAGTTAGAGAAAAGATAGGTCCCCTTAAAAATACCTCTGGGCATCTTTACTGACAAAGAGAATGAAATGTGCTCGATTTTTAATAATTATTTTCTCTCGGTTTTCACTCAGGAAGACACTAAGAATATCCCAATAATTAGGTTTTAGGTTTTATGGTGGGCCTGAAGAAGAAAAATTATGAAATATTTCAGTCACTAGAGATATGGTTATGAAACAGGTAGACCGAATGAAACAAAAACACATCGCCGGGCCCTAATGAACTTTTTTCAAGGGTTCTTAAGCAATGCAAAATGGAACTCTGTGAACCATTGACTAATATTTTTAATTTGTCTCTTCAAACAGGTGTAGTGTCTAATAAGTGGAAGATGGCTAAAGTAATTCCTATTTTTAAAGTAGGGGACAAGTCTTTACCGTCAAATTACCGCTCAATAAGCCTAACCTCAATTGTAGGCAATTATAGCTGATAATATAAGAGGCCATCTTGATAAGCATAATTTGATTAATGATACTCAGCATGGATTCACGAAGGGCCGTTCCTGTCTGCCTAATTTACTAACTTTCTTCAGTAAAACTTTTGAGGCCGTTGATCACGATAAAGAATTCGATATTGTTTATTTGGATTTTAGTAAGGTTTTTGATAGAGTACCACATCAGAGACTGTTAAAGGAAGTGGCAGCTCATGACACTGAGGGAAAAGTGCTGTCATGGAGCGAGTCATGGCTCACGAACAGGAAGCAGAGAGTGTGCATAAATGGGGTTAGTCTGAGTGGGGATCTGTAACAAGTGACGTTCTACAGGGATCAGTTTTAGGCCCGTTGTTGTTTATAATATATATCGATGACCTTGATGACGGAATTACTAGTGATATGAGCAAATTCGCTGATGACACGAAGATAGGTAGGATAACTGATTCAGACGTGGATGTCGCGGAGCTTCAGGAGGCAGATGCAGTTCAATGTAGATAAAAACAAAGTTCTGAAGCTCGGGAAGGTCCGTAACCCTAGTACTTATAAGCTAAATAATTTAGAACTGAGCCATACAGATTGCGAAAAGGACTTGGGGTAATAGTAAGCAGCAACCTTAAACCAAGACAGCAATGCCTAAGTGTGGAAATAAACCTCAAGTTTATGGCCCAGTCTCATGTGAGGTACACTACCAAATGCCTCCTTGTAGTCTAAGAAAATGCAGTCCACCCAGCCCTCTCTCTCTCTCTCTCCCTCCTGTGTCGTTTCCGTTACTCTTTCATAGAATTCCAACAGACTGGTAAGACAAGACTTATCTCTGAACCCGTACTGGTTATTGTTTATAAAAGTTTTCTCCATCTCTCTGAAAATCTCAATTACCCCTCGAGATATTCATGTCGGCGAAACGGGTCTGTAGTTCAGTGCATCCTGCCTGTCTTCTTTCTTAAGTATAGGCACTACGTTCGCTATCTTCCAGACCTCGGACAACCGCTCCATGTTCACTAATTAGTGCAGCTTGGCAAGTAGTTCGGAAAATGTTTCTTCTCCCTCTCACAGACTCTGTGGTGACACCTTGTCTTGCTGCCTTTGATGTATTTTGGCTCCATCAAAAGTTTATTTTTTAACCACTTTCCGTGTTGTGTGTAGGGAGTCTAGTACCTGTGTGTGTGTGTGTGTGTGTACTGATCTATTTGTCTCATCTATTTGTGGTTGCAGGGGTCGATTCATAGCTCCTGGCCCCGCCTCTTCACTGATTGCTACTAGGTCCTCTCTCTCCCTGCTCCATGAGCTTTATCAAACCTCGTCTTAAAACTATGTATGGTTCCTACCCTCACTATATCACTTTCTAGGCTATTCCACTGCCTGACTACTCTATGACTATGTGTGTGTACTCGCCTAGTTGTACTCACCTAGTTGAGGTTGCAGCTGTGTGTGTGTGTGTGTGTGTGTGTACTCACCTATTTGTGGTTGCAGGGGTCGAGTCCTAGCTCCTGTGTGTGTGTGTGTGTGTGTGTGTGTGTGTGTGTGTGTGTGTGTGTGTGTGTGTGTGTGTGTGTGTGTGTGTGTTCGACTGGCTTTTTAAAATGCAAATTACCTCCGCAAATTTCCGAGCTCAATAGTTCGTGGAAAATTACAGTCAGGATGTTGTCGCCGACCTGAAGGAGCGAGGAGAGGAACGAAGAAAATGTGGGGTAAATGAGAAACAAAGAGGATGGAGAGGGAGGAATGAAGAACACGATAAAGATGAAGAAATAACGAAAAAGAGAATGTGATCTTGCCAAGAAGGCTTAAGATGTTCTTGCTAGTCTGTACACCGTCCCAGCCTCTCTCTTTCACCCGTGTATTATTATTATTATTATTATTATATTATAATCAAAAGGAAGCGTCTTATCCGTGCAAAGCGTCGCTCAGGGGAGACTTAACCATATCACTTATAACGCTGAGCTGTATAGCCCTTGTGGCTTAGCGCTTCTTTTTGATTATAATAATAATTATAACGCTGAGTAATGTGAATAAATACCCACTGCTTTTGTAATCAAAATAATGGAGGCCTTTGTGATACTGGTTGCTATGAAGAACAAAAATCCAAAATACCGACTGAAACAATGCATAAGTAACCAGCACAAAGGAGAGAGGAGTTTTCGAAGACGTTTCGGTCCGATAAGGTCTAATTAATTCTCGACTGCAGAAAAACTTGTGGTCATGATAAATGTAATTGGTATAACTAATATAATGACATATTTTATGCATACTCCAGCGTGACGTAAGACGTAACGCTACACTTGTCACTGTGTGACATATGACAAACGAAAGAAAAGCCCTAATTGATTAGGCCACTTAATAAAAAGGGTGAGTCCTCTTCGTGACTTCGATATTTTAAGAATAAATCCATTTTTTTCCTTTTCTTTCTACCGAGAGTGTAAATATATATATGGAAATATTATACTGTAGAGCTTTCATGGTGACTGTCCCCGAAAATATAAAATAAAAATAAGTAACTTCATTTTGGATATGTCAGTATTCGTGTCAGTTTTTAGGAAAGTTAGAAATTGTTGGATGTGAGTGAAAAGGATTAAAAATGGGTTAGTAGAATTTCCAATGACCATCAAAGTATGAAAATACATCATCTTGGTGTTTACAAAACAATATGAAAATTTTGAAAGCATTATTTTTTCGGAATTTCAGTAAAAAAAATAAATAAAATACTTTATTTTTTGAAGGACGGTCAATTTTAACGACATAACAGAACAGAATAACAACGACTTCTCGTACATCATCAATAATAATATTGATGACGGTTCCATAACTAATGTGGGGTAAACCTGTAAATAAGCACATAACTGTCCTGTGAGGTGACCGTAAGTGAAGCCATACTGTGCCTGGCAGAGAAGCCAAGTACAGGAGGGCCCCGCTTATACAGCAGGATAGGTTCCGGGCTACTGCTGCAAAGCAAAAATCGCTGTAAAGTGAGACAGTTTTTTTTTCACATTATTATATGTTAAGTGAGCACTAGAGCTTGGCCTAAACAGTGCATGTACAGTACACACATTACTTACCTTAAAATATTTTCGTCCTTAGCTTACAGTGAGTAGTGAATATATTTATTGCAGGAAGTCTGAATAAATTAAGAATGTGTATAATTGAAAACCACTGCGTTAGTGAAACGCTGTAAAGCGAAGTGCTGTAAAGCGGGGCCTGTCTGTACTGATATTTTGACATTTAAGGAAATAGACGTAAATAACTTAATACGTGTCCACACCATACAAAAGTTGCCTTAAAATAACCCTCGTCAGTACATCTTCAGTATGAAAATGCGTAACACAATATTGCGAATAAAGAACGAAAGGGCACCTATATGTATATATATATATATATATATATATATATATATATATATATATATATATATATATATATATATATATATATATATATATATATATATCAATAACAACACTGTGACTAGCCGGGGGCTCGAGCCCGTGATCGAACACGGGTTCGTTCCCCCGGCTAGTGGTAGTGTTGTTATTGATTAAATACCACTCGTTCATGGTTAGAATACTATATATACTGCTCGTGGAGGCTAGTACACCAGATGGGGAGTGGAATGAAATTAGCTCTGAAGCACTCACACCATCGTATATCCTCGGATCAGGGTATAACACGTAGCTCTGCTAGGTGCGTGATTCTTGTAGGAGTGTATGGTCCAGTGCGATAGAGCGTCGTGAATTTTCACTCACCATGAAGCGGGCTAAAACAACAAGGGTTCGATTCCCTGGTTAGTCGCAGTGTTGTTATTGATTCAATACCACTTGTTCGTGGTTACAATAATATATATATATATGTCGTGCCGAATAGGCAGAACTTGCGATCTTGGCTTAAATAGCAACGCTCATCTTGCCATATAGGACAAGTGAAAATTTGTGTATGCAATAATTCGGCCAAAATCATTCTGAACCTAACGAAAAAAATATATTTCACTGTGTTTGTTTAGTATTAAATTATTGTAAACAAATCTAAAATATATTTAGTTAAGTTAGGCTAAAATAAATTGTTGTTGTTATAATAAGGTTAGGTAAGTTTTCTAAGATTCTTCTGGTGCAAAATTAAAATTTTTTACATTAACATTAATGAAAAAAATATATCTTTAAACGTGTAGGAGAAAATTTTAGAAAGGACTTAATTTTAAATGAGTTCTTGCTAATTGACCAGTTTTACATATTCGGCACGACATATATATATATATATATATATATATATATATATATATATATATATATATATATATATATATATATATATATATATATATATATATATATATATATATATATATATATATATATATATATATATATATATATAAATAAATATATATATAAATATATATTATATACATATATATATAAATATATATATAAATATAAATTATATATATATATATATATATATATATATATATATATATATATATATATATATATGTATATGTATATGTATATGTATATATATATATATATATATATATATATATATATATATATATATATATATATATATATAAATAAATAATATATATATATAAATATATATTATATATATATATATTATATATATATATATATACATATATATATGTATGTATGTATGTATATATATATGTATATATATATATATATATATATATATATATATATATATATATATATATATATATATATATATGTATATATATATGTATATATATATATATATATATATATATATATATATATATATATATATATATATATATATATATGTATATATATATATATATATATATATATATATATATATATATATATATATATATATATATATATATATATATATATATATATATAAGCTACGGGGGATGGAATTCCTTAGCTCAAGTACTTTCACACATTCTCAGTGCATCATCATGAGCTATGCAATGTTGCAAGGCAGCAACAGAAGGGTGAGGGGAAGTTTTCTCAGGTTAGTGCAGTGCGGGTCTGTCACCCTCACCTTCGTGTGTTAGTGTGTGACTAGTTCATCGTCCAAATCTGACCGAAACGTCGTCATAAGTTTCTTTCTTCTATGTACGGGTTATTTGTGCATTATTTCCCGATAACGCGAATTTGAAAAAAGTCGTAAAAAACATAAAATACCAATGTATAGCTGAATTTATGTCAATTTTTTAAAAAACATTAACAAAAAAACCTATTTTTCAAGATGTGTTTATGCTCATACCTCAACGAAGTCTCTCTCTGTCTCTATCTCTGTCTACCCACAACAGTTTCTAGCTGAGCTCTCTAACCCCCTGTCCTTGCCCTACCCATTCTTTTGACCCATATTTTCTAGCAGAAAATAGAGTTCAACAACAGTTATAGTACAATATTATCATGAAGGTTTCGTTCAAAATATACGGAACAGTTCGTTTTCCACACTGCAGTGTTGACATAAGCACCCTGGAGAACACACTTGGAAGTTAATCCTTTGTATCAGAAATCTTTTCTGTGAAGACACAACAAGTGAACTACCAGTGTCCAGCGACTGAAGAGTACAAATGGAAGACGAGAATAATAAAAGGAAAATGAGTAAGCCGCTTAAATTTTCTAAGACTGGACTCGAGACTGGATTGAAATGTTATAAATTAATATTTAGAAATACTGGGACAAAAGACTGAGTTGACGACAGAATAGTGGAAAGACTGTCAGAAAAGACTGGATCGACGATAGAATAGTAGAAAGACAAACCGCGGCGTCATAGAGTCACTGAGATAATAGTTCATGTTAGGCTCATGTTATTTTTTTACAGATTAGACAAAGAGACAGACAAAAGAATGGCCAATGAATGTCGACGAGGTGCCAAGCATGGGGAGTTTAATCCTGATGTAGACAGTCAAATGTTCTCTCTCGTCTCTTCTCTCCCTCGCCCTTTAGTTTCTGACGAATTCCGTCACTTCCCACCCCACAAATCTTTCTACAGTTTTCAACAGTTGCAGAACAAAAGGAAGCAAAACACACACACACACACGCACACACACACACACACACATGAGGAGTGGCATGGAAGAATCAAGGAGACATCCCCAGACATAATAGCACTCACAGAAACAAAACTCACCAGAATAATAACAGATTCAATCTTTCCATCCGGATATCAAATCCTCAGGAAAGGCATAGGGAGGAGAGGGGGAGGAGGAGTTGCACTGCTCATTAAAAACCAGTGGGGTTTTGAGAAAATGAAAGGAATGGATGGCACGGGCGAAAGGGACTACTTAGTAGGAACAATCCAGTCTGAGGGACATAAGGTGATAATTGCAGTAATGTACAACCCACCACAGAACTGCAGGAGGCCAAGAGAAGAATACGATGAGGGCAACAGAGCAATGGTCGACGCACTAGCCGAGGTGGCCAGGAGAGCACACATGGGGGGAGCAAAGTTACTAGTTATGGGTGATTTCAATCACAAGGAGATTGACTGGGAAAACCTGGAGCCCCATGGGGGTCCCGAAACATGGAGAGCCAAGATGATGGATGTGGTACTGGAAAACCTCATGCACCAAAATGTTAGAGACACTACCAGAGAGAGAGGAGAGGATGAACCAGCAAGACTTGAGTAGTTCGGACATTGAGGATATGTATGAAAGGCCCCTGGGAGCTAGTGATCATGTGGTTCTGTGCTTCGACTACATAGTTGAGCTCCAAGTGGAGAGAGTAGCAGGAATAGGTTGGGAAAAACCAAACTACAAAAGGGGGAACTACTCAGGCATGAGGAACTTCCTTCAAGACATTCAGTGGGAGAGGGAACTGACAGGAAAACCAGTACAAGAAATGATGGACTATGTGGCAACAAAATGCAAGGAGGCAGAGGAGAGGTTTGTTCCCAAGGGAAACAGAAATAATGGGAAGGACAGAACGAGTCCTTGGTTCACCCAAAGGAGTAGGGAGGCAAAAACTAGGTGTACTAGTGAATGGGAAAGGTACAGAAGACAGAGAACTCAGGAAAATAAAGAGATTAGCCGAAGAGCCAGAAACGAATATGCACAGATAAGAAGGGAGGCTCAGCGACAATATGAAAATGACATAGCATCGAAAGTCAAGACTGACCCGAACCTGTTGTACAGCCACATCAGGAGGAAAACAACAGTCAAGGACCAGGTAATCAGACTGAGGAAGGGTGATGGGGAGTTCACAAGAAACGACCGAGAGGTATGTCAAGAGCTCAACACGAGATTTAAAGAATTATTTACAGTGGAAACCAGTAGGACTCAAGGAAATCAGAACAGGGGGGTACACCAGCAAGTGCTGGATGTGGTACATATAACCAAGGAGGAGGTGAAGAAGCTGCTATGCGAACTTGACACCTCAAAGGCTGTGGGACCAGGCAACATCTCTCCGTGGGTCCTTAAAGAGGGAGCAGAGATACTGTGTGTGCCATTAACAAAGATCTTCAACACATCATTTGAAACTGGGCAACTCCCTGAGGTATGGAAGATAGCAAATGTAGTCCCAATTTTTAAAAAGGGAGACAGACATGAGGCACTAAACTACAGACCTGTATCTCTAACGTGTATAGTATGCAAGGTCATGGAGAAGATCATCAGGAGGAGAGTGGTGGAGCACCTGGAAAGAAACAAGTGTATAATTGACAACCAGCACGGTTTCAGGGAAGGAAAATCTTGTGTCACAAACCTACTAGAGTTTTATGACAAGGTGACAGAAGTAAGACAAGAGAGAGAGGGGTGGATCGACTGCATTTTTTTGGACTGCAAGAAGGCCTTCGACACAGTTCCTCACAAGAGGTTACTGCAAAAACTAGAGGATCAGGCACACATAACAGGAAAGGCACTGCAATGGATCAGAGAATACCTGACAGGGAGGCAACAGTGAGTCATGGTACGTGACGAGGTGTCAGAGTGGGCGCCTGAGACAAGCGGGGTTCCATATGGGTCAGTCCTAGGACCTGTGCTGTTCTTGGTATATGTGAACGACATAACGGAAGGGATAGACTCAGAAGTGTCCTTGTTTGCAGATGATGTGAAGTTAATGAGAAGAATCAAATCGGATGAGGATCAGGCAGGATTACAAAGAGACCTGGACAGGCTACAAGCCTGGTCCACCAACTGGCTCCTTGAGTTTAACCCTGCCAAATGCAAAGTCATGAAGATTGGGGAAGGGCAAAGAAGACCTCAAACACAATATAGTTTAGATGGCCAAAGACTGCAAACCTCACTCAAGGAAAAAGATAGTGGAGTGAGTATAACACCGAGCATATCTCCTGAGGCGCACATCAATCAGATAACTGCTGCAGCATACGGGCGCCTGGCAAACCTACGGATAGCATTCCGATACCTCAGTAAGGATTCGTTCAAGACTCTGTATACCATTTACGTCAGGCCCATACTGGAGTATGGAGCACCAGTTTGGAATCCAAACCTAGTCAAGCACGTCAAGAAATTAGAGAAAGTGCAAAGGTTTGCAACAAGACTAGTCCTAGAGCTACGGGGATTGTCCTACGAAGAAAGGTTGAGGGAAATCGGCCTGACGACACTGGAGGACAGGAGGATCAGGGGAGACATGATAACGACATATAAAATACTGCGCGGAATAGACAAGGTGGACAAAGACGGGATGCTCCAGAGAAGGGACACAGACACTAGAGGTCACAATTGGAAGTTGAAGACTCAGATGAATCAAAGGGATTTTAGGAAGTATTTCTTCAGTCATAGTGTAGTCAGGCCGTGGAATAGCCCAGAAAGTGACGTAGTGGAGGCGGGAGCCATACATAGTTTTAAGGGGAGGTATGATAAAGCTCATTGGGCAGGGAGAGAGAGGACCTAGTAGCAATCAGCGAAGAGGCGGGGCCAGGAGCTATGAATCGACCCCTGGAACCACAAATAGGTGAGTACACACACACACACACACACACACACACGGGAGGCCCAAAGGCAATATGAGAATGACATAGCAGCGAAAGCTAAATCTGAACCAAAAGTATTGTACAGCGACATCAGGAGGGATACAATAGTGAAGGTCGAGGTAATCAGGCTGAGGGAGGAAGGAAGGGAGGTCACAAAAAACGACCGCGATGTGAGGAGCTCAACAAGAGATTCAAAGAAGTGTTCACAGAGGAGACAGAAGGGCCTCCAGAAAGGCAGTGAGGTGGGATACACCATCAAGTGTCAGACACAATACATACAACCGAGGAAGAAGTGAAGAGGCTGCCAAGCAAGCTATACTCCTCAAAGGCGGTACGGCCGTATAACATCTTTCTATGGGTCCTGAGAGAGGAAGCAGAGGTGTTTTGTGTACCAGTAACAACTATCTTCAACACATCTATCAAAACAGGACAACTACCTGAAGTTTGGAAGACAGCAAATGTAGTCCCAGTTTTTAAAAAAGGAGACAGCCACGAAGCATTGAACTACAGACCAGTGTCACAGACGTGTATAGTATGCAAGGTCATGGAGAAAATTATCAAAAGAATAGTGAAGCACCTAGAAAGGAATGAGCTTATCAACGACAGCCAGCACTGTTTCAGGGACGGGAAATCCTGCATCACAAACCTATTGGAGTTCTATGACAGGGTGACGGCAGTATGACATGAGAAAGAAGGGTTGGGTAGAATGCATTTTCTTGTACTGTAAGAAGATGCTTGACACAGTTCCACACAGGAGATAAGTGCGGAAGCTGGAGGACCAAGCAGGGATAACAAGGAAGGCACTACAGTGGATCAGGGAATACCTGCCAGGAAGACAATAGTGAGTCATGGTATGTGGCGAGGTGTGACAGTGGGCGCCGGTAACGAGCGGGGTGCCACAGGGATCAGTCCTAGGATCGGTGCTGTTTCTGGTATTTGTGAATGACACGACGGAAGGAACAGACTCCGAAGTGACCCTATTTGCAGATGATGTGAAGTTGATGAGAATTCAATAGGACGAAGACCAGGCAGAACTACAGAGGGATCTGGACAGACTGCAGGCCTGGTCCAGAGACTGGCTCTTGGAGTTCAACCCCACCAAGTGCAAAGCCATGAAGATTGGAGAAGGGCAAAGAAGACCACAGACGGAGTACAGTCTAGGGGGCCAGAGCCTAAAACCTCACCCAAGGAAAAGGATCTTGGGGAACATCTCCTGAGGCACACGTCAACCAAATAACCACTGCAGCATACAGGCGCCTGGAAAACCTAAGAACAGCATTCCGACATCTAAATAAGGAGTCATTCAGGACCCTGTACACTGTGTACGTTAGGCCCATATTGGAATATGCAGTGCCAATTTGGAACCCTCACGTAGCCAAGCATGTATGGAAACTAGAGAAAGTGCAAAGGTTTGCCACAAGACTAGTCCCGAGCTAAGGGGTATGTCCTACGAGGAGAGGTTAAGGGAAATCGAGCTGACGACACTGGAAGACAGGAGAGTTAGGTGGGGGATATGATAACGACATAAAATACTGAGAGGTATAGACAAAGTGGACAGAGACAGGATGTTCCAGAGATGGGACACAACAACGAGGGGTCACAGTTTTAAGCTGAAGGCTCAGATGAATCACAGGGATGTTAGGAAGTATTTCTTCAGTCACAAAGTTGTCAGGAAGTATAATAACCTGGGTAGTGATGTAGTGGAGGCAGGAGCCATACATAGCTTTAAGACGAGGTATGGCAAAGCTCAGGAAGCAGAGAGAGGACCTAGTAGCGATCAGTGAAGAGGCTGGGCCAGGAGCTGAGTATCGACCCCTGCAACCACAATTAGGTGAGTACAATTAGGTGAGTACACGCACAATAAATATAAAAAAACTGAAACAGCTTAAAGAGACAAAGGACAGTAAGACATGACATCAGGAACTTCTGTACTAATCAAAGACAATGGGACTGTAGGGAGAAAAGGAGCTATACCGTATGTGAAGGCCCTATTAAACCCACATGGGGCCCAGGAAAAGACGAGGAGCACAATAAGAACAAATGAGAGGTCTGAAGACAATGATTGAGCTATGCTACGTGCAGAGACTCTAACAGACAACTGCAGTGGCAAGGAACAGCTGAGCAGGAAAGACACAGGGTCTTCAGCCAGGGCAAGGCTTTAAGGCAGGAACGTCTCAATGGAAGGTACTACTCCTCCTCAGTTTTTGTCTACGGGCTCCAGGAAGTCGAAGGGGGAACCTACGATGAAAGAAAACAGGAGGAGAAAAAAACAAATGAGGGTATCACGAAAACAATAGATGAGGGCGACATGACCCAGGTGTTCCTCAATCGAGACAGAACACGAAAGGAAAGGGGACAACTGAAAGTGAGAGCAAGACAGAATCAGTGGAAGGAAAGAGAGACAGGACAGGCAACGACAGACAGGAAAACTCAGCCTTTGGGGGAACATCAAACACAAATGCTTACAGAAACCTCTCAACCCTTGTCACCACATATCAAACAAACACAGCAAACAGAAACGAACCTCACTCCATAGCCACCATCCCCCTAAGCACTAATTCCACAATCACAGCAGCCTCCCATAATATTGTGCCCTGCCTCCCACCCTCCCAGCCTGCACCTTCCTCTTCCATCTCCCAAAATACAGCACTGGAAAGGAAGCTAAAGGTATGGTACACCAATGCAGATGGAATAACAAATAAGAGTGAAGAGTGGCAAGAACGCATCATTGATGCATCACCTGTTACTATAGCACTAACAGAGACAAAACTTACAGGGATGATAACAAATGCAGTTTTTCCACCTGGATATCAGATTATGAGGAAAGACAGAGAGAACAGAGGAGGGAGAGGAGTAGCATTGCTCATAAAAAAAACAGTGGAGTTTTGAGGAGATGGGAGGAATGGAAAGAAGGGAAACAGACGACTTCAGTGTAGGAACACTTCAGACTGGTGGTTCAAAGGTGATGATAGCAGTGATGTATAACCCACCACTTAACAGCAGGAGAACAAGAGAAAAGTATGATGTGCGCAATAGGGCAATGGTGGATACACTAGCTGAAGTGGCCAGGAGAGCTCATATGGGTAGGGCAAAATTGCTTATAATGGGGAATTTCAATCATGAAGAGATTGACTGGGAAAACCTAGAGCCACATGGGGGACCAGAAACATGGAGGGCTAAGATGTTGGAGACTGTATTGGAGAACTTCATGCATCAACATGTTATGGATACAACCAGAGAGAGAGGAGAGGATGTTGCAGCAAGGTTGGATCTCATATTCACCTTGAATATTTCAGGCATAAGGGATATCACCCACGAAAGACCCCTTGGCGCTAGTGATCATGATGTCCTGAGTTTTGAATATCTTGTTGAGTTAACAGTGGAGAATGCAGCAGCACGAGAACAAAAAGAGAAACCAAACTTCAAAAAAGGGGACTACATAGGAATTAGAAGTTTCCTGCATGAAGCGCGGTGGGAAAGAGAACTAGATGGAAAGACAGTAAATGAAATGATGGAAATAGTAACCACTAAGTGCAGGGAGGCAGAGGAAAGGTTCATACCAAACGGCAACAGAAAAAATGGTAAGAACAGAGTGAGCCCATGGTTTAATTGGAGGTGTAAAGAGGCCAAAGCCAAGTGTGCTAGAGCATGGAGAAGGTATAGAAGGCAAAGGACTCAAGAAAACAAGGAGATGATCAGAAGAACCAAAAACGAATATGCAAGGATAAGGAGAGAGGCCCAGAGGCAATACGAGAACGACATAGCATCAAAAGCCAAATCTGAACCAAAGTTGTTATACAGTCACATTAGGAGAAAAACAACAGTCAAGGACCAGGTAATCAGGCTGAGGAAAGAAGGAGGGGAGCTCACGAAGAGTGACCAAGAAGTATGTGATGAACTAAACAAAAGATTTAAAGAAGTATTCACAATAGAGTCAGGAATGCTTCCAGCAAACTGTGGAGGTAGGGTGCACCAGCAGGCGCTGGACACAATACACATAACCAAGGTAGAGGTGAAGAAACTGCTAGACAAACTCGATACCTCGGAGGCGGTGGGCCCAGATAACATATCTCCATGGATACTGAGAGAGGCAGCAGAGGAACTGTGTGTGCCATTAGCAGCAATCTTCAGTAAATCTATCGAAACAGGGCAGTTGCCTGAGGCGTGGAAGACAGCACATGTAGTTCCAATTTTTAAGAAAGCGGACAGACAGGTAGCATTAAACTACAGACCAGTGTCACTGACTTGTATAGTGTGTAAAGTCATGGAAAAGATTATCAGGAGAAAAGTAGTGGAACACATTGAAAAGATTGGGCTCATACATGACAGTCAGCACGGCTTCGGAGATGGGAAAGCCTGTGTCACAAATTTACTTGAGTTCTACGATAAGTTAAGAGAAGTAAGACATGAGAGAGAGGGATGGGTAGATTTCATCTTCTTAGATTGCAAGAAGGCTTTTGACACAGTACCACACAAGAGACTGGTGCAAAAATTAGAGCAGGAATAAAGG
>NC_091299.1:29218206-29225706 GCF_038502225.1 Cherax quadricarinatus
ATTTCTTCAGTTATAGAGTCGTCAGGAAATGGAATAGCCTAGCAAGTGAAGTAGGAAACCATACATAGTTTTAAGAATAGGTATGACAAAGTTCAGGAAGCAGAGAGGGAGAGGACCTAGTAGCGATCAGTGAAGAGGCGGGGCCAGGAGCTGAGTCTCGGCTCCTGCAACCACAATTAGATGAGTACAATTATGTGAGTACACACACACACACACACACACACACACACCACTCCAGCGGATTAACTCTGATAAATTTTACCTGTTTGAGATAGTGTTGAAGGGGGAGGGGAAGTGGGGAAGGTGAGGGGTGGTTAGGAAGGTGGCTGGGAAGTGGGGAGGGTGATGGGAAGTGGGGATGGTGAGGGGAAGTGGGGAAGGTGAGGGGAAGTGGGGAGGGTTAGGGAAAATGGGGAAGGTGAGAGGAAGTTGGGAGGGTGAGGGGAAGTGGGGAGGGTGAGGGAAAGTTGGGAGGGTGAGGGGAAATGGAAAGGGTGAGGGGAAATAGGGTGGGTGAGGGGAAGTGAGATGAGAAATGATGGGTAGTGATGTTTAGTGATGAGTAGTAATGGGTAGTAATGAGTGGTAATGCGTAGTTAAGGGTAGTGATGGGTAGTAATGGGTAGTGATGGTTGGTAATGGGTAGTGATTGTTGGTAATGGGTAGTGATGGGTAGTAATGGGTAGTGATTGGTAGTAACGGGTAGCGTTGTGTTGTGAAGGGTTGTGATGGGTGGTTGATGGGTCGTGAAGGGTGGTGATGGGCGATGATGGGTGGTGATGGGTGGTAATGGGAAGTGATGGGTAGTGATATGTGGTGAAGGGTGTTGATGGGTGTTGATGGGTGTTGATGGGTGGTGATAGGTGGTGGTGAGTGATGATGGGTAGTGATGGGTGGTGATGGGTAGTGATGGTTAGTAATGGGTGGTGGTAGGTGGTGATGGGTAGTAATGCGTGGAGATCGGTCGTAATGGGTTGTGACTGGTGGTGATGGTTGGTGATGATTGGTAATGGGTGGTGATAGGTGGTAATGGGTGGCGATGGGTTTTGATGGACGGTGATTGGTGGTGATGGCTAGTAATTTTTGATGATGGGTAGTGATGGGTGGCAATGGGTGGTGATGGGTGGTGATGGGTTGTGATGGACAGTGATGGATGGTAATGGGTGGTGATGGGTGATGTGTAGTGATGGGTGGTGATGGGTAGTGATGGGTAGTGATGGGTGGTGATTGGTGGTGATGGGTAATGATGGGTAGTGATGGCTGGTAATGGGTTGTGATGGGTGGTGATGGGTGATGTTGGGTTGTGGTGGGTAGTGATGGGTAGTGATGGGTGGTAATGGGTGGTGATGGGTGGTGATGAGTAGTGATGGATGATGATGGGGAGTGATGGGTGGTGATGGGTGGTTATAGGTGATGAGTGGTGATGGGTGGTGATAGGTGGTGATGGGTGGTAATGGACGGTGATTGGTGGTGTGTAGTGATGGGTGGTGATTGATAGTGATGGGAAGTGATGGGTGGTGATTGGTGGTGATTGGGGGTGATGGGTAGTTATGGGAGATGATGGTTAGTGATGGGTGGTAATGAGTGGTGATGGGTGGTGATGAGTAGTGTTGGTTGATATGTAGTGATAGGTAGTAATGGGTATTGATAGGTGGTGATGGGTCGTAATGGTTGATGGGTAGTGATGGGTGGTAATGGGTGGTAATGGGTAGGGATACGTAGTGAAAGGTGATGATGAGTGGTGATGGGTAGTGGTGGGTGGTGATGGGTAGTGATGGGTGGTGATGTGTTGTAATGGGTGGTGATGGGTGGTAATGGGTAGTGATGGATAGTGATGGGTGGTGAGGGGTGGTAATGGATGGTCATGGGTGGTGATGGTAATGGGTGGTGATGGGTGGTAGTGGGTGGTGATGGGTAGTGATGGGTGGTAGTAGGTGGTGATAGGTAGTGGTAGGTGGTGATTGGTAGTGATGGGTGGTGATGGGTGGTGATGGGTGGTGTTGGGTAGTGATGGGTGGTGATGAGTGGTGATGGGAGGTGATGAGTGATGATGGGTTGTAATGGGTGGTGATGGGTGATGATGGGTAATGATGGGTAGTAATGAGTGGCGATGGTGATGGGGAGTGATGGATGATGTTGGGTGATGATGGGTATTGATGGGTAGTGATGGGTGGTGACGGGTGGTGATGAGTGGTGATGGGTGGTAATGGATGGTCATGGGTGATGTGTGGTGATGGGAAGTGATGGGTTGTGATATGTGGTGATGGGTAGTGGTGGGTGCTGATTGGTGGTGATGGGTTGTGATGGGTGGAGATGGGTACTGATGGGTGGTGAGGGGTTATTGATGGGTGGCAATGGGTGGTGAGGGGGTATTGATGAGTGGTAATGAGTGGTGATGGGTGGAGATGGGCGGTGATGATTGGTAATGGGTGGTGCGTAGTGATTGATGGTGATGGGTGATAATGGGTGGTGATGGGTGGAGATGAGTGATGATTGGTAATGGGTAGTGATGGGTGGAGATGAGTGATGATTGGTAATGGGTAGTGATGGGTGGTGATGGGTAATAATGGGTGGTGATGGGTGGTGATAGGTGGTGATGGGTGGTGATAGGTGGTGATTGGTGGTGATGGGTGGAGATGGGCGGTGATGATTGGTAATGGGTGGTAATGGGTGGTGGGTAGTGATGGATGGTGATGGGTGATAACGGGTGGTGATGGGTGGTGATAGGTGGTGATGGGTGGTGATGGGTGGTGATAGGTGGTAATGGGTGGTGATGGGTGGTGATGGGTAGTGATGGGTGGTGATGGGTAATAATGGGTGGTGATGGGTGGTGATAGGTGGTGATGGGTGGTGATGGGTGGTGATGGGTGGTGATAGGTGGTGATGGGTAGTGGTGGGTGCTGATTGGTGGTGATGGGTTGTGATGGGTGGAGATGGGTGCTGATGGGTGGTGAGGGGTTACTGATGGGTGGTAATGGGTGGTGAGGGGGTATTGATGAGTGGTAATGAGTGGTGATGGGTGGAGATGGGCGGTGATGATTGGTAATGGGTGGTGCGTAGTGATTGATGGTGATGGGTGATAATGGGTGGTGATGGGTGGAGATGAGTGGTGATGATTGGTAATGGGTAGTGATGGGTGGTGATGGGTAATAATGGGTGGCGATGGGTGGTGATAGGTGGTGATGGGTGGTGATAGGTGGTGATGGGTAGTGATGGGTGGTGATGGGTGGTGATGGGTGGTGATGGGTGGTGATATGTGGTGATAGGTGGTGATGGGTGGTGATGGGTGGAGATGGGCGGTGATGATTGGTAATGGGTGGTAATGGGTGGTCGGTAGTGATGGATGGTGATGGGTGATAATGGGTGGTGATGGGTGGAGATGAGTGGAGATGAGTGGTAATGGGCAGTGATGTGTGGTGATGGGTAATAATGGGTGGTGATGGGTGGAGATGAGTGATGATTGGTAATGGGTAGTGATGGGTGGTGATGGGTAATAATGGGTGGTGATGGGTGGTGATAGGTGGTGATGGGTGGTGATGGGTGGTGATAGGTGGTGATGGGTGGTGATGGGTGGTGATGGGTGGTGATGGGTGGTGATGGGTGGTGATAGGTGGTGATGGGTGGTGATGGGTGGAGATGGGCGGTGATGATTGGTAATGGGTGGTGGGTAGTGATGGATGGTGATGGGTGATAATGGGTGGTGATGGGTGGTGATGGGTGGTGATGGGTGGTGATGGGTGGTGATAGGTGGTAATGGGTGGTGATGGGAGGTGATGGGTAGTGATGGGTGGTGATGGGTAATAATGGGTGGTGATGGGTGGTGATAGGTGGTGATGGGTGGTGATGGGTGGTGATGGGTGGTGATAGGTGGTGATGGGTAGTGGTGGGTGCTGATTGGTGGTGATAGGTTGTGATGGGTGGAGATGGGTGCTGATGGGTGGTGAGGGGTTACTGATGGGTGGTAATGGGTGGTGAGGGGGTATTGATGAGTGGTAATGAGTGGTGATGGGTGGAGATGGGCGGTGATGATTGGTAATGGGTGGTGCGTAGTGATTGATGGTGATGGGTGATAATGGGTGGTCATGGGTGGAGATGAGTGATGATTGGTAATGGGTAGTGATGGGTCGTGATGGGTAATAATGGGTGGCGATGGGTGGTGATAGGTTGTGATGGGTGGTGATAGGTGGTGGGTGGTGATGGGTGGTGATGGGTGGTGATAGGTGGTGATGGGTGGTGATATGTGGTGATAGGTGGTGATGGGTGGTGATGGGTGGAGATGGGCGGTGATGATTGGTAATGGGTTCTAATGGGTGGTCGGTAGTGATGGATGGTGATGGGTGATAATGGGTGGTGATGGGTGGAGATGAGTGGTGATGAGTGGTAATGGGCAGTGATGTGTGGTGATGGGTAATAATGGGTGGTGATGGGTGGTGATAGGTGGTGATGGGTGGTGATGGGTAGTGATGGGTAATATTGGGTGGTGATGGGTGGTGATAGGTGGTGATGGGTGGTGATGGGTGGTGATAGGTGGTGATGGGTGGTGATGGGTGGTGATGGGTAGTGATTGGTGGTGATGGGTAATAATGGGTGGTGATGGGTGGTGATAGGTGGTGATGGGTGGTGATAGGTGGTGATGGCTGGTGATGGGTAGTGATGGGTGTTGATGGATGGTGATAGGTGGTGATGGGTGGTGATTGGTGGTGATAGGTGGTGATAGGTGGTGATGGGTGGTGATGGGTGGTGATAGGTGGTGATGGATGGTGATGGGTGGTGATGGGTGGTGATAGGTGGTGATGGGTATTGATGGGTGGTGATGGGTGGTGATAGGCGGTGATGGGTGGTGATGGGTGGTGATGGGTGGTGATGGGTGATGGGTGGTGATGGTGGTGATGGGTGGTGATGGGTGATGGTGGTGATGGGTGGTGATGGTGATGGTGATGGGTGGTGATGGGTGGTGATGGGTAGTGATGGGTGGTGATGGGTGGTGATGGGTGGTGATGGGTGGTGATGGGTGGTGATAGGTGATGGGTGGTGATGGGTGGTGATGGGTGGTGATGGGTGGTGATGAGTGGTGATGGGTGGTGATAGGTGATGGGTGGTGATGGGTGGTGATAGGTAGTGATGAGTGGTGATGGGTGGTGATGGGTGGTGATGGGTGGTGATGGTTGTGATGGGTGGTGATGGGTGGTGATGGGTGGTGATGGGTGATGGGTGGTGATGGTGATGGGTGGTGATGGGTGATGGGTGGTGATGGGTGGTGATGGTGATGGGTGGTGATGGGTGGTGATGGGTGGTGATAGGTGGTGATGGGTGGTGATGGGTGGTTCTCCTGAGTCGTTGATGATGAACGGTGACACAAGACGGTGATGGAAGCTTCAATCAGTGACAGAAAACACGAAAAAATATATAAATAAAAAAAAAATTCCCCCCAAAAGTTTTTTTGGGCCTACACTTGAAGAAAAATAAAAAAATGAAATGTATTTTTCTTTTTTTTGGGGGGGGGGAGGGAAGTGCTCTAGACTTGAAGAAAAGTTATTTTTTTTTTTTTTGGTTCTGGTCTGGCCGGCTGCTTCGTCCCGAATATTGGTCGGGATTTTTTCGAGCGAGAGAAATTGGTAAATTGGATGAAAGCATTTACGACCACCTGCTGATAAATGATGGAAGAAACTTAACAAATGTCCAGCAATTCCTAACATTTTCTCTCGGAACTCTTGTTTTTTTTTTCATATTTCTTTCTTTTTTTTTTTAGATTTTTTTTCTTCTTCTAAATTTGTACGTGGGTGTTTGAGAGTTGTGAGAGACTGTCATTATTATTATTATTATTATTTTTTTTTTGATGAGACTTAAACTCTATCTAATATACAAGACTCACTATGGCTACATATCACCTGCTTTGTTTTAATTCCAATAGGCCCAAAATTGGATCTATTAGAACTAAAACAGACTCTTTACACACACACTTTATATATATATATATATAAATATATATATATAATATACATATATATATACATATATATCATATACATATATATATACATATATATAATATACATATATATATATACATATATATATACATATATATATATACATATATATATATATATACATATATATATATACATATATATATATACATATATATATATACATATATATATATACATATATATATATATATATACATATATATATATATATATACATATATATACATATATATATATATGTATATATATATATATATATGTATATATGTATATATGTATTGGTACAATATGTCAAGGATTGTGAATCTCTTCAGTTCCTCTGCAACTGAACACGAGCCAAGTAAAGAGCAAGCACTTTCCCTCTGGATGGCCACGCTGAGGCCCTGGAACATGAAAGTGGCCGCCCTTGGGTTCCTATATATATATATATATATATATATATATATATATATATATATATATATATATAATATGTATGTATGTTGCGAATAAGAAATTTTTTAAAGAACTTCAGAATGTGGCCTGTTACCATTTATTTCTTATGCAACAAGATTTTTGGATCCGAGTTATTTAAAGGTCTTTTAGAGTCTAGGGGAAATAATTTCAACTGGGAAACTCCATAGAATAATATTCAAATTTATTAAAGTATTTAAATACAATACTTTATCTTCTCTTTGTAGTTAATTTAACTTAATACTTTGTACAATAAAATTACCATATACATTTAGTTCCAAATCATGGAAATGTCATATTAATAAGGAAGTTTAATTATTCTTCCTGTATCTAAGTCCTCATTAATATTTACGTCTCTTTCTTAACAAGACTGTAAACTCAAAATACGAAAGGTTCAAGATTTAACAAGACCTTTGAATCTGGCCGTAAAGTATCTATGGATTACTGAACTGACCAATAATATAAATATCAAAAGAGTCTTTCAAAGTAATGAGGAACAAAGTGAGTCAGCTCTAGAGTCCAATTCTCAAAACCATTCAACTGTACACCGTAAGAGCCAATATACGATCAGTTGTCAGGGCTAGAGCAGGGAGCAGACTGACTACTTGCCAGTCTGTTGACGTGTCGTCAGGTTGGATCAGCTGAGCCACGTCAGCCAGCCGGACATAAACAATTGAACAATTCACCGGATGGTTCCGAGACTTAAACTCTATATACACAAGAAATCCTACCTAACCATAATAGTAAAATAATAGTGATAATTACAAAATAGTGATAATAACAATAATAGTGATAATAACGATAATAGCGATAATAATGATAATACCATGGTATTTTTCATATATTAACAGATAATAATATAACGCCGAAAGTCTCTATTTTAGCTATAAACGGGGACTTTCGCGCTATAATATTAAGTGATGAACATATGCTCTTACAATATTTAAATAACACAGGATGACCAATTTCGAAGATATAACAATATATATAATATATATATGTAAATATATATATATATATATATATATATATATATATATATATATATATATAT
>NC_091299.1:29240706-29243206 GCF_038502225.1 Cherax quadricarinatus
GAGATGTTGTCCGGTCCCATCGCCTTTGAGGTGTCAAGGTCACTTAAGAGCTTCTTCACCTCCTCCTCAGTTGTTCGTATGTCATCCAACACTTGTTGGTATATTCCCTCTTGATGTTCCCTTCTGTGCTGTCTTCCCACAGCCCTTCCTGTCTCTACTGTAAAAACTTCCTTAAATCTCCTGTTCAGCTCCTCACATACCTCCTGATCATTTCTTGTGAGTTCTCCACCTTCTGTCCTTAATCTGATCACCTGGTCTTTGACTGTTGTCTTCCTCCTGATGTGGCTATACAACAGTTTCGGGTCAGTCTTGATTCTCGATGCTATGTCATTTTCATACTGTCGCTGGGCCTCCCTCCTTACCTGTGCGTACTCATTCCTGGCTCTGCGACTGATCTCCCTATTTTCGTGTGTTCTCTGCCTTCTGTACTTTTTCCATTCTCTATTGCACTTTGTTTTTGCCTCCTTACACCATCGGGTAAACCAGGGGCTTGTTCTGGTCTTCCCGTTGTTACTGTTGCCCTTGGGAATGAACCTTTCCACTGCCTCCTTGCATTTTGTTGCTACATATTCCATCATTTCATTTACTGGCTTTCCTGCCAGTTCTCTGTCCCACTGGACCTCCCGCATGAAGTTCTTCAACCCTATGTAGTCCCCTCTTTTATAGTCAGGCTTTTCCCATTCTACTCCTGTTATTCTCTCCACTTGCAGCTCTACTATGTATTCAAAGCACAGAACCACGTGGTCGCTAGCTCCTAGGGGACTCTCATACTTGATGTCCTCAATGTCTGAGCTACCCAGGGTGAACACAAGGTCCAATCTTGCTGGTTCATCCTCCCCTCTCACTCTGGTAGTGTCCTTAACATGTTGGTGCATGAGGTTTTCCAGCACCACGTCCAACATCCTGGCTCTCCATGTTTCGGGACCCCCATGTGGCTCCAGGTTTTCCCAGTCAATCTCCCTGTGGTTGAAATCCCCCATAACCAGCAACTTTGCTCTGCTGGAGTGAGCTCTTCTTGCCATCTCAGCAAGTGTGTCCACCATTGCTCTGTTGCTCTCTTCATATTCCTCTCTTGGCCTCCTGCAGTTCTGTGGTGGATTATACATCACTGCAATGACCACTTTGTGTTCCCCAGACTGAAGTGTACCTGCTATGTAGTCTCTTTCTCCTGTCTCATCTATTCCTTCCATTTTCTCGAATTTCCATCTGTTTTTTACGAGCAGAGCAACCCCACCTCCCCCCCTACCCCTTCTATCTTTCCTCATGATCTGGTATCCTGGTGGGAAGATTGCATCTGTTATTGTCTCCATGAGTTTTGTTTCTGTAACTGCTATGATGTCTGGGGACTTCTCATTGATTCTTTCTTGCCATTCCTCATGTTTATTCGTTAATCCATCTGCATTTGTGTACCAAACCTTCAACTTCTGTTCTAATACTGTAACTGTGGTGCGGGGGGTGGAAACAGAGGGATCGGTGTGTGATGGTTGGTTTGGAATGTTCAGTTGCCTTGGGGGTGTCGTGGCTGGAGTCCTTCTGCAGGTGTTTCTGGGGGGTGCGCTTGTCCTTCCATTTGATCCTGGGTTATTCTGCGCTCCTTTTTCATTTCCTCCCATTTCTCCTTTCGTTTTTGAACTCTCTCTTTCATTGTCTTCCTTTCGTCCTGTGTTCTGTCTCGGTCGAGGTACACACTCCGGAACTCCTGCTTGCCTTTCAGCCGTGCTTTCTCCTGCAGGATCATGGTTCGGGTTGATTCTGCCTTGAAAATTACTTTGAGAGGCCGATTCCTTTTCTTTGTGAACCACCCAATTCTCCGAAAATTTGTCACCTGGGTCATGTCCCCCTCGCCTATCACCTTCATGATGTCTTCAATCGCTTTTTTCTCCTCCTGCTTTCTTTCATCATAAGTTTCCCCTTTAGCTTCGTCTAGCCCATAGACAAACACGGATCTCTCCCTTTCCACCTCCCACTGTGACTCCCATTGCATCCTCTGATGTGTTTTAGTTCCTTCCCGTGGAGTGTTCCTTCCTTCAGTCCCTTCCCTCGTTATGGCCCGTATGCTTCTTGGTTTATCCTTCCTGCTCACTTGTTCCTGGCCCCCACAGGTATCTGGTAAGGTCCTTGCACATGTCCTAGTTCCATCAATGTCTTCCAACCTCTCTTTCTGTCCTAGAGTGCTCCCTGTCTTTGTTTTGGCCCCATGTGGGTTTGACAGGACCTCTGCATACAGTTTAGTTTCCATGCTTCCTTCGGACCTGTTGTCTGTGTTCGATGTAGCCATTGCCGATGCTACTTCTGTAATATCTTTGTCTCTGTGCTGTTTCAGATGTCTCAGCTCCTCTTCTAATCTCTCTATCTTGATTTCTGCTGCTGTGGCCTGTTGCTTCCACCTTCTGCATTCTGCTGCTAACCTCTCTTCCATCTTCCTTTCCAGCTCATCTAGTCTCCTTCCCCAGTCTTCCTCCCTTTTTTTGAGCTCTATCTCCCATTCCTCCCTCTCAGA
>NC_091299.1:29248206-29260706 GCF_038502225.1 Cherax quadricarinatus
TACTCTGAGTACATCCCCGCAGGTGTACTCTAAGTACATCTCCGCAGGTGTACTCTAAGTACATCCACGCAGGTGTACTCTAAGTACATCCCCGCAGATGTACTCTAAGTATATCCCCGCAGGTGTACTCTAACTACATCTCCGCAGGTGAACTCTAAGTACATCCCCGCAGGTGTACTCTAAGTACATCCCCGCAAATGTACTCTAAGTATATCCCTGCAGGTGTACTCTAAGTAGATCTCCGCAGGTGTACTCTAACTACATCCCCGCAGGTGTACTCTAAGTACATCCCCACAGGTGTACTCTAAGTACATCCCCACAAATGTACTCAAACTACATCACCACAGGTGTACTCTCTAAGAGCATCACCACAGATGTACTCTAAGTACATTCCCACAAGCGTACTCTAAGTACATCCTCGCAGGTGTACTCTAAGTACATCCCCGCAGGTGTACTCTAAGTACATCCCCACAAGTGTACTCAAACTACATCACCACAGGTGTACTCTAAGAACATCACCAGAGATGTACTCTAAGTACATTCCCACAAGTGTACTCTAAGTACATCCCCGCAGGTGTACTCTAAGTACATCCCCGCAGGTGTACTTTAAGTACATCCCCGCAGGTGTACTCTAAGTACATCCCCGCAGGTGTACTCTAAGTGCATCCCCGCAGGTGTACTCTAAGTACATCCCCGCAGGTGTACTCTAAGTACATCCCCGCAGGTGTACTCTAAGTACATCCCCGCAGGTGTACTCTAAGTGCATCCCCGCAGGTGTACTCTAAGTACATCCCCGCAGGTGTACTCTAAGTACATCCCCGCAGGTGTACTCTAAGTACATCCCCGCAGGTGTACTCTAAGTACATCCCCGCAGGTGTACTCTAAGTACGTCCCCGCAGGTGTACTCTAAGTACATCCCCGCAGGTGTACTCTAAGTACATCCCCGCAGGTGTACTCTAAGTACATCCCCGCAGATGTACTCTAAGTACATCCCCGCAGAAGTACTCTAAGTACATCCCCGCAGGTGTACTCTATGTGCATCCCCGCAGGTGTACTCTAAGCACATCCCCGCAGGTGTACTCTAAGTACATCCCCGCAGGTGTACTATAAGTACATCCCCGCAGGTGTACTCTAAGTACATCCCCGCAGGTGTACTCTAAGTACATCCCCGCAGGTGTACTCTAAGTACATCCCCGCAGGTGTACTCTAAGTACATCCCCACAGATGTACTCTAAGTATATCCCCGCAGGTGTACTCTAACTACATCTCCGCAGGTGAACTCTAAGTACATCCCCGCAGGTGTACTCTAAGTACATCCCCGCAGTGTACTCTAAGTACATCCCCGCAGATGTACTCTAAGTATATCCCTGCAGGTGTACTCTAAGTACATCTCCGCAGGTGTACTCTAACTACATCCCCGCAGGTGTACTCTAAGAAAATCCCCGCAGGTGTATCTAAGTACATCCCCACAAGTGTACTCAAACTACATCACCACAGGTGTACTCTCAGAACATCACCACAGGTGTACTCTAAGTACATCCCCGCAGGTGTACTCTAAGTACATCCCCGTAGATGTACTCTAAGTTCATCCCCGCATGTGTACTCTAAGTACATCCCCGCAGAAGTACTCTAAGTACATCCCCGCAGGTGTACTCTAAGTGCATCCCCGCAGGTGTACTCTAAGTACATCCCCGCAGGTGTACTCTAAGTACATCCCCGCAGGTGTACTCTAAGTACATCCCCGCAGGTGTACTCTAAGTACATCCCCGCAGGTGTACTCTAAGTACATCACATAAGGTGTACTCTAATTACATCACCACAGGTGTACTCTAAGTACATCTCCGCAGGTGCACTCTAAGTACATCCCCGCAGGTGTATTCTAAGTACATCCCCGCAGGTGTACTCTAAGTACATTCCCGCAGGTGTACTCTAAGAACATCACCACAGGTGTACTCAAAGTACATCCCTACAGTTGTACTCTAATTACATCTCCACAGATGTACTCTAAGTACATCCCCGCATGTGTACTCTAAGTGCATCACCACAGGCGTACTCTAAGCACATACCCACAGATGTACTCTAAGTACATCCCGCAGGTGTACTCTAAGTACTTCACCACGGGTGTTCTTTAAGTACATCACCATAGGTGTACTCTACATCACCACAGGTGTACTCTACATCACCACAGGTGTACTCTAAGGACATCACCACAGGTGTACTATAAGTAAATTCCCGCAGGGGTACTCTAAGTACATCCCCGTAGATGTACTCTAAGTACATCCCCGCATGTGTACTATAAGTACATCCCCCAGATGTACTCTAAGAACATCACCACAGGTGTACTCTAAGTACATCACCACAGGTGTACTATAAGTACATCACCACAAGTGTACTCTAAGTACATCTCCGCAGGTGTACTCTACATCACAACAGGTGTACTCTAAGAACATCATCACAGGTGTACTCTAAGTACATCCCCGCAAGTATACTCTACAACACCACAGGTGTACTCTAAGAACATCACCACAGGTGTACTCTAGGTGCATCCCCACAAGTGTACTCTAAGTACATACCCGCAAGTGTACTCTAACTATATCCCCGCAGGTGTACTCTAAGTACATCCCCGCAGTTGTACTCTAAGTACATCCCCTCAGGTGTACTCTAAGTACATCCCCGCAGGTGTACTCTAAGTTCATCCCCGCAGGTGTACTCTAAGTCCATTCCCGCAGGTGTACTCTGAGTACATCCCCGCAGGTGTACTCTAAGTACATCTCCGCAGGTGTACTCTAAGAACATCCCCGCAGATGTACTCTAAGTATATCCCCGCAGGTGTACTCTAACTACATCTCCGCAGGTGAACTCTAACTACATCCCCGCAGGTGTACTCTAAGTACATCCCCGCAGATGTACTCTAAGTATATCCCTGCAGGTGTACTCTAAGTACATCTCCGCAGGTGTACTCTAACTACATCCCCGCAGGTGTACTCTAAGTACATCCCCGCAGGTGTACTCTAAGTACATCCCCACAAATGTACTCAAACTACATCACCACAGGTGTACTCTAAGAACATCACAGATGTACTCTAAGTACATTCCCACAAGCGTACTCTAAGTACATCCTCGCAGGTGTACTCTAAGTACATCCCCGCAGGTGTACTCTAAGTACATCCCCACAAGTGTACTCAAACTACATCACCACAGGTGTACTCTAAGAACATCACCAGAGATGTACTCTAAGTACATTCCCACAAGTGTACTCTAAGTACATCCCCGCAGGTGTACTCTAAGTACATCCCCGCAGGTGTACTTTAAGTACATCCCCGCAGGTGTACTCTAAGTACATTCCCGCAGGTGTGCTCTAAGTACATCCCCGCAGGTGTACTCTAAGTGCATCCCCGCAGGTGTACTCTAAGTACATCCCCGCAGGTGTACTCTAAGTACATCCCCGCAGGTGTACTCTAAGTACATCCCCGCAGGTGTACTCTAAGTACATCCCCGCAGGTGTACTCTAAGTACATCCCCGCAGGTGTACTCTAAGTACGTCCCCGCAGGTGTATTCTAAGTACATCCCCGCAGGTGTACTCTAAGTACATCCCCGCAGATGTACTCTAAGTACATCCCCGCAGAAGTACTCTAAGTACATCCCCGCAGGTGTACTCTATGTGCATCCCCGCAGGTGTACTCTAAGCACATCCCCGCAGGTGTACTCTAAGTACATCCCCGCAGGTGTACTATAAGTACATCCCCGCAGGTGTACTCTAAGTACATCCCCGCAGGTGTACTCTAAGTACATCCCCGCAGGTGTACTCTAAGTACATCCCCGCAGGTGTACTCTAAGTACATCCCCGCAGATGTACTCTAAGTATATCCCCGCAGGTGTACTCTAACTACATCTCCGCAGGTGAACTCTAAGTACATCCCCGCAGGTGTACTCTAAGTACATCCCCGCAGGTGTACTCTAAGTACATCCCCGCAGATGTACTCTAAGTATATCCCTGCAGGTGTACTCTAAGTACATCTCCGCAGGTGTACTCTAACTACATCCCCGCAGGTGTACTCTAAGAAAATCCCCGCAGGTGTACTCTAAGTACATCCCCACAAGAGTACTCAAACTACATCACCACAGGTGTACTCTCAGAACATCACCACAGGTGTACTCTAAGTACATCCCCGCAGGTGTACTCTAAGTACATCCCCGTAGATGTACTCTAAGTTCATCCCCGCATGTGTACTCTAAGTACATCCCCGCAGAAGTACTCTAAGTACATCCCCGCAGGTGTACTCTAAGTGCATCCCCGCAGGTGTACTCTAAGTACATCCACGCAGGTGTACTCTAAGTACATCACCGCAGGTGTACTCTAAGTACATCCCCGCAGGTGTACTCTAAGTACATCCCCGCAGGTGTACTCTAAGTACATCACATAAGGTGTACTCTAATTACATCACCACAGGTGTACTCTAAGTACATCTCCGCAGGTGCACTCTAATTACATCCCCGCAGGTGTATTCTAAGTACATCCCCGCAGGTGTACTCTAAGTACATTCCCACAGGTGTACTCTAAGAACATCACCACAGGTGTACTCAAAGTACATCCCTACAGTTGTACTCTAATTACATCTCCATAGATGTACTCTAAGTACATCCCCGCATGTGTACTCTAAGTGCATCACCACAGGCGTACTCTAAGTACATCACCACAGGTGTACTCTAAGTACATCACCAAAGGTGTACTCTAAGTACTTCACCACGGGTGTTCTTTAAGTACATCACCATAGGTGTACTCTACATCACCACAGGTGTACTCTACATCACCACAGGTGTACTCTAAGGACATCACCGCAGGTGTACTATAAGTAAATTCCCGCAGGTGTACTCTAAGTACATCCCCGTAGGTGTACTCTAAGTACATCCCCGCATGTGTACTATAAGTACATCCCCCAGATGTACTCTAAGAACATCACCACAGGTGTACTCTAAGTACATCACCACAGGTGTACTATAAGTACATCCCCACAAGTGTACTCTAAGTACATCCCCGCAGGTGTACTCTACATCACACAGGTGTACTCTAAGAACATCATCACAGGTGTACTCTAAGTACATCCCCGCAAGTATACTCTACAACACCACAGGTGTACTCTAAGAACATCACCACAGGTGTACTCTAGGTGCATCCCCACAAGTGTACTCTAAGTACATACCCGCAAGTGTACTCTAACTATATCCCCGCAGGTGTACTCTAAGTACATCCCCGAAGGTGTACTCTAAGCACATCACATCAGGTGTACTCTAAGGACATCACCGCAGATGTGCTCTAAATACATTCCCGCAGGTATACTTTAAGTACATCACCACAGGTGTACTCTAAATTAATTTAGAATACACCTGGTGTATTCTAAATGCATTTAGAAACACCACAGGTGCATTCTAAATACATTCCCGCACGTGTACTCTAAGTACATCTCCTCAAGTGTACTCTAAGAACATCCCTACAGGTGTACTCTAAGTACATCTACGCAGGTGTACTCTAAGTACATCACCACAGGTGTACTCTAAGTACATCACCACAGGTGTACTTTAAATACTTCACCACGGGTGTACTCTAAATACATTCCAGCAGATGTACTCTAAGTACCACAATATAGCTACGTAGCAGTAACATTGTCATTCTTTCAGCTGAACACGTTCATTCCGTGTTCAATTATCGTAACGATCCATCACGAGATCTCTCCTGTGAAAGATAATGAGTACAGTTAGCATTAGCAGCAGCAACAGCAACAACAACAGCAGTAACAGTAACAGCAGCAGGAGGAGAAACAATAACAGCAGCGGCAACAACAACAGCAGCAGCAGCAGCTGCAGCAGTAGCAGCAACAACAACAACCACAAAAACAGCTGTAACAACATTAGCAACAACAGCTGTATCAACAGCAATAACTGGAAGATATAATGACCACCAGGAAATTCGACTTAAAATAATTTACCGCCTATTCTATCTCTAATTTTTTTTTTAAGATTTCACCAGTGCAGCGTTTAAAATAATTAATGTGGAGAGGCTGAGGAGGAGGAGGAGGAGGAGGAGGGAGGGGGAAAGATGGAAGAAGGCGATGAGAAGCAGCAGAGAGAGAGAGAGAGAGAGAGAGAGAGATGGCAAGTGTAAACACAGGGAGCAAAATGTTGAGGTAAACAGTTGAGATGACGGTAAATCACGATGTTTTATACGAAGGAAGGCATTACCAAGTGTTCGTGTGAGCCTACATGGCCAGGAACTTGATGGAGGTAGATAAGGAAGGAGGAAGGGAAGGAAGGAGGAAGAATGTTGGGAAAATTGAGAAGATGAAGGGTATTTCTGAATAAGAGTAGAGGGAGGGGGTTGAAGGAAGTAGGTACAAGGCAAACTAGGTGAAAGTGAAGTGGAGATGTATATATATAGAGAGAGAGAGACGGAGAAAGAAGTAAGGAAGAGGAGACGTAAGAAGGACGAAAGGGAGTGACTGAGTTAGTGAGGGAGATGAAAGGATGGAGGGAGAGAGATTAAATGGAAAAATAACAGACTAAAGTGTGATGGAAGAAAGGAGGGATGGAGAGAAAGGGAAGAGGGGAAAAAAAAGAGGTTCACCCCATACAGGTGAACATCCCACAAGTGCACCTCTCCCACCACACCTAGGTTCACCTCCCTATCTATGTTCTCTCTCACCACCCTCAAAACCCATTAAGAGTCAGAACCTCAACCTACACGAATCCACAGACATGTTACGACAAGCTTCTCTACCGAAACAACGCTTCGCCCATGTGCAGAGCTTTATCATGTCATGATGAAGCTCTACATAGAGCTTCATCAAGTCTTTATTGAGCCATTACTTTTTCTTCACGCTTTTTCTGTATACGTCATTCCATCCTAGATTCATAAGTTTCCAGAAACATGTCAACTACGTTCTTTGCAAAATATAATTCGAAATATTAATGTTCACATAGGTTTTGAAATTGACTAGGAGAGTGAGGTAACAGGAACGCAGCAATGCGTTACAGAAGGACTTTAACAGGCTACAAGTATGTTCCAGCAAGTAGCTACTGTAGCACACTCCGAGGAAATACAAGAATGTGAGGACGGAATAGGAACCAGGAAGTTAGGAAGACTCTTTTCCAGCGAAAGGGGGGCAGCTCATACCGTTGGAAGAAAAAGTAAGACCTAGGAGTGGAGGTGACACCAGTTATCTTACATGGGGAGCACTTGAACTAGATAACATCGGTGATATATGCAGCAAGCTATCGAAGATGTTCATGGACTTGAACGGAGATACTGAGCTCAGTGATCAAGTCATACATAAAACTTCATGGGGCCCCTTGCCTCGTCAAGAATAAAAGAAACTCGCGAAGGAGCAGAGGTTTGCTAAAAGCCTAGCTTCAGAAGTGACAGGATCCACTAACCAGAGGGAACACTACTCCTTACGCGCTACCCAATAAGAAAAAAGTAAATAGGGAAAGAATGTTTATAACGAGAATTAGCATAGCTCAGAGGTACAAACTGCAACTACGAGTTCGAATGAGCCAAAAACACATAAGAAAAATCCTTCAGTGGGAAGGCAGCGAACAAATGGAGTGTACTTGGAAGAAATGTAGGATATACATGGATTCAGTGTTTTGCTATTCAAGACTTGGTCCATACCAAACCCACAACGATGTACTCACCTATCTGTGGTTGAAGTGGAGAAGTCGTAGCTCCTGGCCTCTTCACTGGACGCTACTAAGGTCTAATCTCTCCCTGCTCCAAGAATTTTATCACACTTTTTCTGTATCTCTTGTGCATAGAGTGATGGTGATGGTGGATGTGGTGGTAATGGTGGTGTTGGTGGTGTTGGTGTTGGTGGTGATGGTGGTGGTGGTGGTGGTGGTGGTGGTGGTGGTGGTGGTGGTGGTGGTGGTGGTGGTGGTTGTGGTGGGAGTGATGGTGGTGGTGGTGGTGGTAGTGTTAATAGTGGTGGTGGTAGTGATGGAGGCGGTAGTGGTGGTGGTGATGGTGATGGCATTGGTGGTGGTGATGGTAGTGGTGGTGGTGTTGGTAGTGGTGGTGGTGATGGTAGTGGTTGAGGTGGTGATGGTGGTGGTGGTGATGGTAGCGGTGGTCGTGTTGGTAGTTACGGTGATGGTGGTTGTGGTGGTGGTGATGGTGGTGGTGGTGATGGTGGAGGTAGTGATGGTGGTGGCAGTGATGGTGGTGGTGGTAGTTATGGTGGAAGTGGTAGTGTTGGTGGTGGTGGTAGTGATAGTGGTAGTGATGGTGGTGGTGGCAGTGATAGTGGTGGTGGCAGTGATGGTGGTTTTAGTGATGGTGGTGGTGGTGGTAGTGATGGTGGAGGTGGTAGTAATGGTGATGGTGCTGGTAGTGATGGTGGTAATGGTGGTGATGGTCGGGGTACTGATGGTGGTGGTGGTGGTAGTGAAGGTGTTGTTGGTGGTGGTGGTGGTGGTTGTGGTCTTGGTGTTTGTGGTGGTTCTGGTGGTGGTGGTGATGGTGATGGTAGTGGTAGTGGTGTTGGTAGTGGTGGTGATGATGTTGGTGGTAGTGGTGGTGGTGATGCTAGTGGTGGTGGTGGTGGTGGTGGTGGTGGTGGTGGTGGTGGTGTTGGTAGTTACGGTGGTGGTGGTTGTGGTGGTGGTGGTTGTGATGATGGTGGTAGTGATGGTGGTGGTGGCAGTAGTGATGGTGGGTGGTAGTGATGGTGGTGGTGGTAGTGATGGTGGTGGTGGTAATGGTGGAAGTGGTCTTGGTGTTTGTGGTGGTGGTGGTGGTGGTGGTGGTGGTGGTGGTGGTGATGGTGTTTGTGGTGGTGGTGGTTGGGTGTTGTAGAGTGGTTGTGGTGGTGGTGGTGGTTGGGTGTTGTAGAGTGGTTGTGGTGGTGGTGGTTGGGTGTTGTAGAGTGGTTGTGGTGGTGGTGGTGGTGGAGATCGGTTGTGGTCTTGGTGTTTGTGGTGGAGATGGTGGAGGTGGTGGTGATAGTGGTGGTGGTGGTGGTGGCGGCGGTGGTGGTTGTGGTCTTGGTGTTTGTGGTGGTGGTGGTGGTGGTGGTGATAGTGGTGGTGGGGGTGGTGGTGGTGGTGGTGGTGGTGGTGGTGGTGGTGGTGGTGGTGGAGGTGGTGGTGGTTGTGGTCTTAGTGTTTGTGGTGGTGGCGGCGGTGGTGGTTGTGGTCTTGGTGTTTGTGGTGGTGGTGGTGGTGGTGGTGGTGGTGTCCTTGGTGTTTGTGGTGGTGGTGGTGGTGGTGGTTGTGGCTTGGTGTTTGCGGCGGTGGTGGTGGTGGTGGTGGTGGTGGTCTTGGTGTTTGTGGTGGTGGTGGTGGTGGTTGTGGTGGTGGTTGTGGTTGTGGTCTTGGTGTTTGTGGTGGTGGTGGTGGTGGTGGTGGTGGTGGTGGTGGTTGTGGTCTTGGTGTTTGTGGTGGTGGTGGTGGTGGTGGTGGTGGTGGTGGTGGTGGTCTTGGTGTTTGTGGTGGTGGTGGTGGTGGTGGTTGTGGTCTTGGTGTTTGTGGTGGTGATGGTGGTGGGGGTGGTGCTGGTGGTGGTGGTGGTGGTGGTGGTGGTGGTGGTGGTGGTGGTGGTGGTGGTGATAGTGGTGGTGGGGGTGGTGGTGGTGATAGTGGTGGTGGTGGTGGTTGTGGTCTTGGTGTTTGTGGTGGAGGTGGTGGTGGTTGTGGTCTTGGTGTTTGTGGTGGTGGTGGTGGTGGTTGTGGTCTTGGTGTTTGTGGTGGTGGAGGTGGTGGTGGTTGTGGTCTTGGTGTTTGTGGTGATGGAGGTGGTGGTGGTTGTGGTCTTGGTGTTTGTGGTGGTGGTGGTGGTGGTGGTGGTGGTGGTGGTGGTCTTGGTGTTTGTGGTGGTGGAGGTGGTGGTGGTTGTGGTCTTGGTGTTTGTGGTGGTGGTGGTGGTGGTGGTGGTGGTGGTCTTGGTGTTTGTGGTGGTGGAGGTGGTGGTGGTTGTGGTCTTGGTGTTTGTGGTGATGGAGGTGGTGGTGGTTGTGGTCTTGGTGTTTGTGGTGGTGGTGGTGGTGATGGAGGTGGTGGTGGTTGTGGTCTTGGTGTTTGTGGTGGTGGTGGTAGTGGTGGTTGTGGTCTTGGTGTTTGTGGTGGAGGTGGTGGTGGTGGTTGTGGTCTTGGTGTTTGTGGTGGTGGAGGTGGTGGCGGCGTGCTTGGTGTTTGTGGTGGTGGTGGTGGTGGTGGTTGTGGTCTTGGTGGTGGTCTTGGTGTTTGTGGTGGTGGTTGTGGTCTTGGTGTTTGTGGTGGTGGAGGTGGTGGTGGTTGTGGTCTTGGTGTTTGTGGTGGTGGAGGTGGTGGTGGAGGTGGTGGTTGGGGGGTTGGGGTTTGTGGTGGTGGAGGTGGTGGTGGTGGCGGTGGCGGTCGGCGGTGGTGGTGGTGGTGGTGGTGGTGGTGGTGGTGGTGGTGGTGGGTGTGGTCTTGGTGTTTGTGGTGGTGGAGGTGGTGGTGGTTGTGGTGGTGGTGGTGGTGGTGGTGGTGGTGGTGGTGGTGGTTGTGGTCTTGGTGTTTGTGGTGGTGGTGGTGGTGGTGGTGGTGGTTGTGGTCTTGGTGTTTGTGGTGGTGGAGGTGGTGGTGGTTGTGGTCTTGGTGTTTGTGGTGGTGGTGGTGGTGGTGGTTGTGGTCTTGGTGTTTGTGGTGGTGGAGGTGGTGGTGGTTGTGGTCTTGGTGTTTGTGGTGGTGGTGGTGGTGGTGGTGGTGGTGGTGCTGGTGGTGCTGGTGGTGGTGGTGGTCTTGGTGTTTGTGGTGGTGGTGGTGCTTGTGGTGCTGGTTGTGGTGGTGGTGGTTGCGAACCCTGAACTAATCTTTTCATTTAAACATGTTCTATGTTTAATATTGTATATATTTCATTATCATAATTGTATATTGGAGATATTTCCATTATTAGCTAAAATTAAAATATCTTACTTTATACTATTATTTGATTAAGCTGTCTTAGGAAGTATGCAACATTTACATTTTATGTTTGAGAATTGTGGTTGACTCTCCACAAGGGAAAATGTTTGGTTAACTATCGGCTCACTGGTTTACGTGCCGGTGTCTACCCTACCACTGTGAGTCAGTCATCACACTCAGTGTTGGGGCTGTGGGGGTTGACCTCAGGCATCAGTTGGAATCTCACAGACGACACAGTTTACTCTCACCTTTGGAGTGTCACACCTTGCTTACTGGAGCTAACCTTGGGCTCCTCTTGAGGTTCCTTCGCGGTCCAACAACACTGGTCAGTTGCATGAACAAACTCATTTCACATTGACAGTGTTGATATGTGTATTAAGTGTTTTGGTGGAGACCGTTGCAAGTTGGATGAGTGTAGTGGATACGCTATGTTTTGAGAAACGTTGTAAAGTGTTAGCGAATTTGAACGTGTTAAGATTCCACGTTCATTGAGATGTATTCTAGAAAAAGGCTGTAATGTTTGTGTCAGTATCTCAATGCAGATATCTTATGAATGTTATATTTTAGAGTTGCCTTTTAAAGAAATAGTATAAAACGGTTTTTCAGTATATTAAGCAACTTAATAAATATCAGAAAGAACCTTAAATAAATGAACTTGACTGTGAGCAGGATATGTTTTCCTGTTGCTTGAAGGGCTTAACAGGCTTTCTTAGTGCCCTCAGCGCAATATTGGTGGTGTTGGTAGTGGTGGTAGTGATGGTGGTGTTGGTAGTGGTAATGGTGGTAGTGATGGTGGTGGTAGTGGAAGCGGTAGCGATAACGGTGGTGGTGGTAATGGTGGTGTTGGTGGTGGTAGTAGTGTTGGTGGTAGTGGTGGTGGTGGTGGCGGTGGCGGTACTCGTGCAGTGTTACGAAAAACGCGATTCTAAAATCTTAGAGATCTCCAGTGAATACTAGAAAGGACTGCCCTTCTAGCATCCAGCCTGTTACTGGGTTTTCGTAACAAGTAGTCAGTATCCTTGTCCAATTATCCATTAGAATTCAGTATAATTCAATAGTGCTTCAGGATTACAACTGGTAGGCTACTAACTAGAGTAATTAAAATTTAATAAATTTATTAAGTCTAGAGGTATATTATCAAATTAAATTAAATTAAATTAATCACAGTAATCAAAATAATATCACTTCTCTCAAGTACAATATTATTCTGCTGAAAGCACATATCACATTTATAATTCTTAAGTACCGTCTGGTACATTAACATTTAATAAGATATTACAAATATGTACAAGTAAGTACGTATGTGTGTAAGTCTTCTATGTAGCTCGCTATGTCTCACGACTCGACTAGACTTAAACAAGTGACTGACAAAGTCCTCAAATAAACTAACGTCTTGACCGACTGGCAACCAGAACAGTCTGCTTGAACAATAAAAAGAATGCTAAGCCCAATAGCAATATAGCAAGCAACTGCGACACAGAATCAGGAACAAGGAGATAATATAACGACACTAAGTAGGGACCATCTGCAGATCCTCCACAAAAGGCACAAAACTCCCATAATACTGAATCTAAGTTCAGCATAA
>NC_091299.1:29288206-29320706 GCF_038502225.1 Cherax quadricarinatus
CCACCAGTGTTGGAGTCCATGGCCACGCTTCCAGCCTCCACCAGTGTTGGAGTCCATGGCAACGCTTCCAGCCTCAACCAGTGTTGGAGTCCATGGCAACGCTTCCAGCCTCCACCAGTGTTGGAGTCCATGGCAACGCTTCCAGCCTCAACCAGTGTTGGAGTCCATGGCAACGCTTCCAGCCTCCACCAGTGTTGGAGTCCATGGCATCTCGCATATGACAGCTTCCAAATTATAGAACATGAAGGTGATAGAACATGACATGATGATAGAACATGACAGAACATGAAGATGATCACAGGAGGGGAGGACGATGGAGATGATAGCTCACGGGAAGGGGAGGACGAAGGAGATGATAAATCACAGGAGGGGGGACGAAGGAGATGATAGATCACGGGAGGAGGGACGAAGGAGATGATAGATCACGGGAGTGGGGACGAAGGAGATGATAGACCACAGGAAGGTGAACAAAGGAGATGATAGATCATGGGAGGAGGGACGAAGGAGATGATAGATCACGGGAGGGGGACTGAGGAGATGATAGATCACGGGAGGGGTAACGAAGGAGATGATGGATCAGGGGAGAGGAACGAAGGAGATGATAGATCACGGGAGGGTGGACGAAGGAGATGATAGATCACGGGAGGGGGGACGAAGGAGATGATAGATCACGGGAGGGGGGACGAAGATGATAGATCACGGGAGGGGAACAATGGAGATGATAGATCACGGGAGGGTGGACGAAGGAGATGATAGATCACGGGAGGGTGAACGAAGATGATAGATCACGGGAGGGTGGGCGAAGGAGATGGTAGATCACGGGAGGAGGGACGAAGGAGATGATAGATCACGGGAGGGTGGACGAAGATGATAGATCACGGGAGGGTGGACGAAGATGATAGATCACGGGAGGGTGGACGAAGATGATAGATCACGGGAGGATGGACGAAGATGATAGATCACGGGAGGGTGGACGAAGATGATAGATCACGGGAGGGTGGACGAAGATGATAGATCACGGGAGGATGGACGAAGATGATAGATCACGGGAGGGTGGACGAAGATGATAGATCACGGGAGGATGGACGAAGATGATAGATCACGGGAGGTTGGACGAAGATGATAGATCACGGGAGGGTGGACGAAGATGATAGATCACGGGAGGGTAGACAAAGGAGATGATAGATCACGGGAGGGTGGACGAAGATGATAGATCACGGGAGGGTGGACGAAGATGATAGATCACGGGAGGGTGGACGAAGATGATAGATCACGGGAGGGTGGACGAAGATGATAGATCACGGGAGGGTAGACAAAGGAGATGATAGATCACGGGAGGATGGACGAAGATGATAGATCACGGGAGGATGGACGAAGATGATAGATCACGGGAGGGTGGATGAAGATGATAGATCACGGGAGGGTGGACGAAGATGATAGATCACGGGAGGATGGACGAAGATGATAGATCACGGGAGGGTGGACGAAGATGATAGATCACGGGAGGGTGGACGAAGATGATAGATCACGGGAGGGTGGACGAAGATGATAGATCACGGGAGGGTGGACGAAGATGATAGATCACGGGAGGATGGACGAAGATGATAGATCACGGGAGCATGGACGAAGATGATAGATCACGGGAGGGGGGACGAAGATGATAGATCACGGGAGGGTGGACGAAGATGATAGATCACGGGAGGGTGGACGAAGATGATAGATCACGGGAGGGTGGACGAAGATGATAGATCACGGGAGGGTGGACGAAGATGATAGATCACGGGAGGGTGGACAAAGATGATAGATCACGGGAGGGTGGACGAAGATGATAGATCACGGGAGGGTGGACGAAGATGATAGATCACGGGAGGGTGGACGAAGATGATAGATCACGGGAGGATGGACGAAGATGATAGATCACGGGAGGATGGACGAAGATGATAGATCACGGGAGGATGGACGAAGATGATAGATCACGGGAGGGTGGACAAAGATGATAGATCACGGGAGGGGGGACGAAGATGATAGATCACGGGAGGGAGGACGAAGATGATAGATCACGGGAGGGTGGACGAAGATGATAGATCACGGGAGGATGGACGAAGATGATACATCACGGGAGGATGGACGAAGATGATAGATCACGGGAGGGAGGACGAAGATGATAGATCACGGGAGGGTGGACGAAGATGATAGATCACGGGAGGGTGGACGAAGATGATAGATCACGGGAGGGTGGACGAAGATGATAGATCACGGGAGGGAGGACGAAGATGATAGATCACGGGAGGGTGGACGAAGATGATAGATCACGGGAGGGAGGACGAAGATGATAGATCACGGGAGGGTGGACGAAGATGATAGATCACGGGAGGATGGACGAAGATGATACATCACGGGAGGATGGACGAAGATGATAGATCACGGGAGGATGGACGAAGATGATAGATCACGGGAGGATGGACGAAGATGATAGATCACGGGAGGGTGGACGAAGATGATAGATCACGGGAGGATGGACGAAGATGATAGATCACGGGAGGATGGACGAAGATGATACATCACGGGAGGGGGGACGAAGATGATAGATCACGGGAGGGTGGACGAAGATGATAGATCACGGGAGGGTGGACGAAGATGATAGATCACGGGAGGATGGACGAAGATGATAGATCACGGGAGGATGGACGAAGATGATACATCACGGGAGGGGGGACGAAGATGATAGATCACGGGAGGATGGACGAAGATGATAGATCACGGGAGGGTGGACGAAGATGATAGATCACGGGAGGATGGACGAAGATGATAGATCACGGGAGGATGGACGAAGATGATACATCACGGGAGGGGGGACGAAGATGATAGATCACGGGAGGGTGGACGAAGATGATAGATCACGGGAGGATGGACGAAGATGATAGATCACGGGAGGGTGGACGAAGATGATAGATCACGGGAGGATGGACGAAGATGATACATCACGGGAGGGGGGACGAAGATGATAGATCACGGGAGGGTGGACGAAGATGATAGATCACGGGAGGGTGGACGAAGATGATAGATCACGGGAGGGGGGACGAAGATGATAAATCACGGGAGGGTGGACGAAGATGATAGATCACGGGAGGATGGACGAAGATGATAGATCACGGGAGGATGGACGAAGATGATAGATCACGGGAGGATGGACGAAGATGATAGATCACGGGAGGGTGGACGAAGATGATAGATCACGGGAGGATGGACGAAGATGATAGATCACGGGAGGATGGACGAAGATGATAGATCACGGGAGGATGGACGAAGATGATAGATCACGGGAGGATGGACGAAGATGATAGATCACGGGAGGATGGACGAAGATGATAGATCACGGGAGGATGGACGAAGATGATAGATCACGGGAGGGTGGACAAAGATGATAGATCACGGGAGGGGGGACGAAGGAGATGATAGAAGACGCAGATTGAAAGGTTTGCGAATATGAAGAACTGCAGAAAGTCAAAGGACTGGCGGCAACTTGGAGAGAGAGTAGATGCACACCTTCACTTACCACACATTGACTGGCGACACATTGACTGGCGACACATTGACTGGCGACGTCTCGCTCATTTTTATCCCTTCAAATGTATGACGTGTTTGAGGTGATCAAGGGATCCATGATGCGAAATGTCTTCGGTCCAAGTGACTCTAGTATATTTGCGCACTTTTTACCCTACAGGGAAACGTGTACACAAAACACACACACTAGCAACTAGTGAAGAGGCGGTGCCAGGATCTATGACTCGACCTGACTCGACCCCTGTAACAACAGTTGGATGAGTACAATTAAGTGAGTAAGCACACACACACACCCACAGGAGCTGTGATTCGACCCCTGCAAGAACACACAAGTGAGTACACTCACACACACCTAAACCCAACAATACACTCCACATCCGCACATCCCCTTTAGGCTGGACGCATAAACCCGACCAATGAACCCAGTGGATACTTCCCCCTCCCCCCTGGATCAATTACGCTACTGTAGCTTGTATCCGCTCCCTTACCGACTCCTGCTCAGTAACCAATCTCTAAGTCTTAAGTAGTCTGTAAGCATTAGGATTAGTCTGCCCGAAATGCGCATGCATGCAAGTGGCTTGATAAAGCTCCTGAAGAGCGAAACGTTGCCACAATATAATGTCACATTAGTAGCACTTGTGTCCTTCTACATAATATTTTTTCAAGGTAAAGAACAATAAGGCTCAATATCGTGACTGGAACAATACACAAATAACCCGCACATAGTGAGAAAGGAGCTTACGACGACGCTTCGCTCCGACTTGCACCATTTATAAAGCCACAGAATGGTCTAGGTCGGACCGAAACGTCGTCGTAAGCTCCTCTCTCCTATGTGTGGGTTGTTTGTGTACATGTAAACTACATTTTCTAAATAACAGAAAAGAAATAAAGTCGTATTGTCTGCATCCGCCGCATCAAGGTCAAGAAACTATCTCTTTGCATAAATTAGATTCGGAATTACATTTCCCACTGAACGTGGGACATCAAGGCTGGAATCTCCGAGTATTCTAACATTAAGATCAAGATATCTAGTATTCTCTTCGGGTCACCAAGGCTTTAAATGGTGTTTTGTACACAAACACATTGCATATGGAGTCTGGCTCTATAGATAAAGTACTGTGTACTCTGATGCCGAGTTTGTAGGTTCGAATCCTGCTGTGGACTGAGAGATAATGTTCGTAAATAATTTTTGCCTGTTTGCGAATTGTTAAGAATATATATAATTGTTAAGCATGCATATATATATATATATATATATATATATATATATATATATATATATATATATATATATATATATATATATGTGTGTGTGTGTGTATATATATACATATATGCAAAACAACCACTCTGAAAGAATAGAGAAATTCCAAGCGCTTTCGTGACTACTCACATTATCAAGAAACTATGAAAGTAAAGCATCCAAGGAAGCTATATAAGGGGTCTGGCTAGCACCTCACTATCAGATCCCACAACGGTTAAACACCTGACGCGCGCCGACCCAACTTGGATAGGTCCTTGGCACAACTCGCCCACAAACTATTCTACCCAAGAAAATTTAAAAATTATTATTTGTCCAGTGTATTATTAAATTCTTCCCAAATTCTATTAATTATAAATGGATCTAATTTATATAAACCAAAGGAAATATTCATATTATTGTCAAAACTGCTTTTTATGAAACAAGATTCAATTATATTCCTGTCGACCATGGACTTGCTTGATACTACTTTCTCAACTTTTTGAAAAATTGAGAAACAAAAAATACTCTTTTAATCAGTATGTTGGATCATTGCTATAATAAACTCAGAAGAATTTGTAATGAACTCAAGAGCAAACTACAAAGAAAATTAGACATTTCAATTGAAAATAGTGATTGGACAAAGCATGCTAATAACAATTTTATAATTAACTTATCAGATGAAATTTTAGACAAACATACAACTGCTGCTCTAGGTTTTGGCCTAAGTTTTGCAACTTCAAAAGAACTTAATAATGTTGAAATTGCAAAAGCCTTTTGTTACTTTGAAAAATTTTCTGATTTATCCTCTGATGAAATTGATATTAGTAAAGGAATGATATATAGCTCTATGTTAAAACCAAACATTCCCAATTGCCCTCAAAGATTCTTTAAGTCTTATGATACACTTAATAACAATAAAAATTTGCGCCTTACTAAAGCAGACAAAATTAATGCAATAGTAATTATGAAAGAAAATGATTACCAAGAAAAAATGAATAATATCTTAGATGATACTGAAACCTATTCTAAACTTAGGAAAAATCCCCTAGAAACCGTTAACAGCAATTTCAATAAAACAATAAAACTTCTACTGAAAGGCAAAGATGAATTAGTCAAACAATTTATTTCCACTAATCCATCTTTACCTTACCGTATGGACTAATAAAAATACACAAACCAGGGAATCCAGTCAGACCAATTATTAGCTCCATAGGGTCAGTTTCATATAAATTATCCAAATGGCTTGTTGATATTTTGAGCCCTATTGTTGGCAAAATTTCTAACTTTAATGTTAAAAACAACATAGACTTGGTTGATAAATTAAGCTCCTTGACTGACTTAAATGATTTTAACATGGTTAGTTTTGATGTTACTTCTTTGTTTACGAAAGTTCCTGTTGATGATTTATTAAGTTTCTTATCTGAAGAACTCGTTAACTATGATTTACCATTGCCAGTTCCTACTATCATTAAACTTATTAAACTTTGCATTGTTGATGCAAAATTTGTATTTAATGATAAGTTTTACACTCAGAAGTTTGGTATGGCAATGGGAAATCCTCTTTCACCTGTTCTTAGTAACCTATACATGGAATTTTTTGAAACAAGGTTGCTTAACACAATCCTCCCTAATAGAGCTAAATGGTTCAGATATGTTGATGATATTTTGTGTCTTATGCCCCAAAATGTAGATATACACCATTTCCTTGGACAATTAAATAGCTTAACCCATTCTATTAACTTTACTGTTGAGTTTGAAGAAAATAACTCATTGCCTTTTCTAGATGTTTTAATTATTAAGGGTAATAATGAATTCAAATTTAAAATTTACAGAAAACCTACAAATAACTGTTCCTATGTCCACTATTATTCCTCGCATCAAGATAGAGTCAAACTGTCTGTTTTCTCATCAATGTTTTTGAGAGCTTTACGAGTTTGTAGTCCTGAGTTCATAGATGAGGAAATATCCAAAATTTATGAAATAGGTAATGATTTAAAATACCCAAGAAATGTAATTGATAAATCTTTTAAAGTTGCTAGAAATACTTTGTACAATCCAAAAAGGGACAACCAGCCTTATTCAATTAAAAATATGTTGGTTCTCCCTTACCATGAAAACTTGGTTGATATGCCTTCTCTTCTTAAGACGTTTAATATTAAAGTTGTATTCAAAAATCTTGATACAGTAAAAAAAAAACTTTTGATAAAGAATTCCCCCCAAAATGCTGATGGATGTGTTTATAAGATTCCTTGTAAAATTTGCGATAAAGTTTATTACGGTCAAACTGGTAAAAATCTCGAACTAAGATTAAAACAACATAAATATAGCATTAGAACTGGACAAGATTCCAATGCTCTATTTATTCATGTAAGAGATTTTAACCATCCAATTGATTTTCAAAAAGTTGAGAAAGGAGTATCAAGCAAGTCCATGGTCGACAGGAATATAATTGAATCTTGTTTCATAAAAAGCAGTTTTGACAATATGAATATTTCCTTTGGTTTATATAAATTAGATCCATTTATAATTAATAGAATTTGGGAAGAATTTAATAATACACTGGACAAATAATAATTTTTAAATTTTCTTGGGTAGAATAGTTTGTGGGTGAGTTGTGCAAAGGACCTATCCAAGTTGGGTCGGCGCTCGTCAGGTGTTTAACCGTTGTGGGATCTGATAGTGAGGTGCTGGCCAGACCCCTTATATAGCTTCCTTGGATGCTTTACTTTCATAGTTCCTTGATAATGTGAGTAGTCACGAAAGCGCTTGGAATTTCTCTATTCTTTCAGAGTGTTGTTTTGCATATTCTGAAATCACCTGTTTACTGTGATCTTATTGCATATATATATATATATATATATATATATATATATATATATATATATATATATATATATATATATATATATATATATATATATATAATATATATATATATATATATATGTGTGTGTGTGTGTGTGTGTATAATTGTAACCACGAACAAGTGGTATTTAATCAATTACAACACTGCGACTAGCCGAGGATTCGAACCCGTTTTGTTTTAGCCCGCCTCATGGTGAGCGAAAATTTCACGACACTCTAACCCACTGGACCATACAATCCTACAAGAATCACGCACCCAGCAGAGCAAGGTGTTGTACCGTGATCCGAGGACATACAGTGGTGTGGGTGCCTCAGAGCTAATTTCATCCTCCCCCCATTGTAGGATTGTACGGACCCGTGGGTTAGGGTGTCGTGGAATTTTCGCTCACCATGAGGCGGACTACAACAGCGCAGGCTCGAATCCTCGGCTGGTCGTAGTTCTGTTACTGATTAACTATCATTTGTTCGTGGTTACAATGCTATATGTATATACTGCTCGTGGAGGCTAGTTCACCAAACGGGGAGGAGGATGAAATTACCTCTGAAGCACCCACACCATAGTACGGCACAACACCTAGCTCTGCTGGGTGCGTGATTCTTGTAGGACTGTATAGTCTCGTGGGTTAGAGCGTCGTGGAATTTTCACTCACCATGAGGCGAGCTAAAACAAAACGGGTTCGAATCCTCGGCTAGTCACAATGTTGTTATTGAATATATATATATATATATATATATATATATATATATATATATATATATATATATATATATATATATATATATATATATATTATCACACTGGCCGATTCCCACCAAGGCAGGGTGGCCCGAAAAAGAAAAACTTTCACCATCATTCACTCCATCACTGTCTTGCCAAAAAGGTGCTTTACACTACAGTTTTTAAACTCCAACATTAACACCCCTCCTTCAGAGTGCAGGCACTGTACTTCCCATCTCCAGGACTCAAGTCCGCCCTGCCGGTTTCCCTGAGCCCCTTCATAAATGTTACTTTGCTCACACTCCAACAGCACGTCAAGTATTAAAAACCATTTGTCTCCATTCACTCCTATCAAACACGCTCACGCATGCCTGCTGGAAGTCCAAGCCCCTCGCACACAAAACCTCCTTTACCCCCTCCCTCCAACCTTTCCTAGGCCGACCCCTACCCCGCCTTCCTTCCAGTACAGACTGATACACTCTTGAAGTTATTCTGTTTCGCTCCATTCTCTCCACATGTCCGAACCACCTCAACAACCCTTCCTCAGCCCTCTGGACAACAGTTTTGGTAATCCCGCATCTCCTCCTAACTTCCAAACTACGAATTCTCTGCATTATATTCACACCACACATTGCTCTCACACATGACATCTCCACTGCCTTCAGCCTTCTCCTCGCTGCAACATTCATCACCCATGCTTCACACCCATATAAGAGCGTTGGTAAAACTATACTCTCATACATTCCTCTCTTTGCCTCCAAGGACAAAGTTCTTTGTCTCCACAGACTCCTAAGTGCACCGCTCACCCGTTTCCCCTCATCAATTCTATGATTCACCTCATCTTTCATAGACCCATCCGCTGACACGTCCACTCCCAAATATCTGAATACATTCACCTCCTCCATACTCTCTCCCTCCAATCTGATATCCAATCTTTCATCACCTAATCTTTTTGTTATCCTCATAACCTTACTCTTTCCTGTATTCACTTTCAATTTTCTTCTTTTGCACACCCTACCAAATTCATCCACCAATCTCTGCAACTTTTCTTCAGAATCTCCCAAGAGCACAGTGTCATCAGCAAAGAGCAGCTGTGACAACTCCCACTTCATGTGTGATTCTTTATCTTTTAACTCCACGCCTCTTGCCAAGACCCTCGTATTTACTTCTCTTACAACCCCATCTATAAATATATTAAACAACCACTGTGACATCACACATCCTTGTCTAAGGCCTACTTTTACTGGGAAATAATTTCCCTCTTTCCTACATACTCTAACTTGAGCCTCACTATCCTCGTAAAAACTCTTCACTGCTTTCAGTAACCTACCTCCTACACCATACACCTGCAACATCTGCCACATTGCCCCCCCTATCCACCCTGTCATACGCCTTTTCCAAATCCATAAATGCCACAAAGACCTCTTTAGCCTTATCTAAATACTGTTCACATATATGTTTCACTGTAAACACCTGGTCCACACACCCCCTACCTTTCCTAAAGCCTCCTTGTTCATCTGCTATCCTATTCTCCGTCTTACTCTTAATTCTTTCAATAATAACTCTACCATACACTTTACCAGGTATACTCAACAGACTTATCCCCCTATAATTTTTGCACTCTCTTTTATCCCCTTTGCCTTTATACAAAGGAACTATGCATGCTCTCTGCCAATCCCTAGGTACCTTACCCTCTTCCATACATTTATTAAATAATTGCACCAACCACTCCAAAACTACATCCCCACCTGCTTTTAACATTTCTATCTTTATCCCATCAATCCCGGCTGCCTTACCCCCTTTCATTTTACCTACTGCCTCACGAACTTCCCCCACACTCACAACTGGCTCTTCCTCACTCCTACAAGATGTTGTTCCTCCTTGCCCTATACACGAAATCACAGCTTCCCTATCTTCATCAACATTTAACAATTCCTCAAAATATTCCCTCCATCTTCCCAATACCTCTGACTCTCCATTTAATAACTCTCCTCTCCTATTTTCAACTGACAAATCCATTTGTTCTCTAGGCTTTCTTAACTTGTTAATCTCACTCCAGAACTTTTTCTTATTTTCAACAAAATTTGTTGATAACATCTCACCCACTCTCTCATTTGCTCTCTTTTTACACTTCTTCACCACTCTCTTAACCTCTCTCTTTTTCTCCATATACTCTTCCCTCCTTGCATCACTTCTACTTTGTAAAAATTTCTCATATGCTAACTTTTTCTCCCTTACTACTCTCTTCACATCATCATTCCACCAATCGCTCCTCTTCCCTCCCGCACCCACTTTTCTGTAACCACAAACTTCTGCTGAACACTCTAACAGTACATTTTTAAACCTACCCCATACCTCTTCGACCCCATTGCCTATGCTCTCATTAGCCCATCTATCCTCCAATAGCTGTTTATATCTTACCCTAACTGCCTCCTCTTTTAGTTTATAAACCTTCACCTCTCTCTTCCCTGATGCTTCTATTCTCCTTGTATCCCATCTACCTTTTACTCTCAGTGTAGCTACAACTAGAAAGTGATCTGATATATCTGTGGCCCCTCTATAAACATGTACATCCTGAAGTCTACTCAACAGTCTTTTATCTACCAATACATAATCCAACAAACTACTGTCATTTCGCCCTACATCATATCTTGTATACATATTTATCCTCTTTTTCTTAAAATATGTATTACCTATAACTAAACCCCTTTCTATACAAAGTTCAATCAAAGGGCTCCCATTATCATTTACACCTGGCACGCCAAACTTACCTACCACACCCTCTCTAAAAGTTTCTCCTACTTTAGCATTCAGATCCCCTACCACAATTACTCTCTCACTTGGTTCAAAAGCTCCTATACATTCACTTAACATCTCCCAAAATCTCTCTCTCTCCTCTGCATTCCTCTCTTCTCCAGGTGCATACACGCTTATTATGACCCACTTCTCGCATCTAACCTTTACTTTAATCCACATAATTCTTGAATTTACACAGTCATATTCTCTTTTCTCCTTCCATAACTGATCATTCAACGTTACTGTTACCCCTTCCTTTGCTCTAACTCTCTCAGATACTCCAGATTTAATCCCATTTATTTCCCCCCACCGAAACTCCCCTACCTCCTTCAGCTTTGTTTCGCTTAGGGCCAGGACATCAAATTTCTTTTCATTCATAACATCAGCAATCATCTGTTTCTTGTCATCCGCACTACATCCACGCACATTCAAGCATCCCAGTTTTATAAAGTTTTTCTTCTTCTCTTTTTTAGTAAATGTCTACAGAAGAAGGGGTTACTAGCCCATTGCTCCCGGCATTTTAGTCGCCTCATACGACACGCATGGCTTACGGAGGAAAGATTCTTTTCCACTTCCCCATGGACAATAAAAGAAATAAAGAGGAACAAGAGCTATTTAGAAAAAGGAGAAAAACCTAGATGTATATATATATATATATATATATATATATATATATATATATATATATATATATATATATATATTATATATATATATATAATGTATTTATGTATGACAGACGAAGTCAATAGTATCAGGCAGGGAGCGTTCATGTACCTATTACGCACTATTCAACACATACTTAAGGCTGATAATACAGAATACAGAGAGAGGGAGGATGAAGGATGAATAAAGGGAGGAAGGGAGCCGTAGGATGGAGGGATGAAGGATGTTAGGGAGGGAGGGTACTTGGTGAGTTGCTAGTTAGTCAATTAGCGGTTTGTTTATGCAGCTTGGCTGTGGAGCTGGTATGCTTTGATGGGGACTGCTACTGTTATAATGGGACTACTACCGTTATTATGGGACTGTTACCGTTATAATGGGACTGCCTCTGCTCATTATCATGTATGTTGATATTAACACAAACACACACACACACGCCTGTTACCTTGTTTAATGAAATTAACACATACACTCCTGTTTAGATGGGACTCTACTCTTGTAATAACACGGTGTGTGTGTGTGTGTGTGTGTGTGTGTGTGTGTGTGTGTGTGTGTGTGTGTGTGTGTGTACTCACCTAATTGTACTCACCTAATTTTTGTTGCAGGGGTCGATACTCAGCTCCTGGCCCCCCCTCTTCACTGATCGTTATTAGGTCCTCTCCCTCTCTGCTTCCTGAGCTTTGTCATACCTCTTCTTAAAACAATGCATGGTTCCTGCCTCTACTACTTTACTTGCTAGGCTATTCCACTTCCTGACGACTCTATGACTGAAGAAATACTTCCTAACGTCCCTGTGACTCGTCTGAGTCTTCAGCTTCTAATTGTGACCCCTTGTTTCTGTCCCCTCTCTGGAACATCCTGTCTCTGTCCACCTTGTCTATTCCCCGCAGTATCTTGCATGTCATTATCATGTCTCCCTTGACCCTTCTGTCCTCCAGTGTCGTCAGTCCGATTTCCCTCAACCTTTCCTCGTACGACATTCCCCTGAGCTCTGGGACTAGCCTTGTTGCAAACCTTTGTACTTTCTCTAACTTCTTGACGTGCTTGACCAGGTGTGGGTTCCAGACTGGTGCTGCATACTCAAGTATGGGCCTAAGATACACAGTGTACAGTGTCTTGAACGATTCCTTATTAAGGTATCGGAATGCTATTTTCTGGTTTGCCAGGCGCCCGTATGCTGCAGTAGTTATTTGGTTGATGTGTGCCTCCGGTGACGTGCTCGGTGTTATGGTCACTCCAAGATCTTTCTCCCTGAGTGAGGGCTGTAGTCTTTGTCCACCTAGCCTATACTCTGTCTGCGGTCTTCTTTGAACCTCCCCAATCTTCATGACTTTGCATTTTGCAGGGTTGAATTCGAGATGCCAGTTTCTGGACCACGTGTCCAGCCTTTCCAGGTCTCTTAGCAGTCCTGCCTCATCCTCATCCGATTTAATTCTTCTCATCAGCTTCACATCATCTGCGAATAGGGACACTTCAGAGTCTATTCCTTCCATCATGACGTTCGCATATATCAAAAATAGCACTGGTTCTATAATTGACCCCTGTGGGACCCCGCTCGTCACAGGCGCCAACTGTGGTACCTCTTCACGTACCATGACTCGTTGTTGCCTCCCTGTCAGGTATTCCCTGATCCATTGCAGTGCCCTCCCTCTTATATGCGCCTGTGTGTGTGTGTGTGTGTGTGTGTGTGTGTGTGTGTGTCTGTCTGTCTGTCTGTCTGTGTACTCAATTGTACTCGCCTAATTGTGGCTGCAGGGGTCGAGACTCAGCTTCCGGCCCCGCCTCTTCACTGGTCGCTACTAGGTCCTCTCTCCCTGTTACATGAGCTTTATCATACCTCGTCTTAAAACTATGTATGATTCCTGCCTCCACTACATCACTTGGCAGACTATTCCACTTCCCATCAACTCTATGACTGAAGAAATACTTCCTAACTTCCCTTTGATTCATCTGAGTCTTCAACTTCCAATTGTGACCTCCTGTTTCTGTGTCCCATCTCTGGAGCATCTGTCTGTCCACCTTATCTATTCCTCGCAGTATTTTGTATGTCGTTATCATGTCTCTCCTTACCCTCCTGTCTTCCAATGTCGTCAGACCGATTTTCCTTAACCTTTCTTCGTAGGACATTTCCCTTAGCTCTGGAACTAGCCTGGTTGCAAACCTTTGCACTTTCTCTAATTTCTTGACGTGCTTGACCAGGTCTGGGTGCGCGCGTGTGTGTGTGTATTCACTTAGTTGTACTCGCCTAGTTGTGGTTGCAGGGGTCGATTCACAGTTCCTGGCCCCGCCTCGTCACTGGCCGTTACTCGGTCACTCTTCCCGCACCATGAGCTTTATCATACCTCTTCTTAAAGCTATGTATGGATCCTGCCTCCACTTCATCACTACCCAGACTATTCCACTTCCTGACAACTCTGTGACTGAAGAAATACTTCCTAACATCCCTGTGGTTCTTCTGAGTCTTCAACTTCCAACTGTGACCCCTTGTTGCTGTGTCCCATCTCTGGAACATCCTGTCTCTGTCCACCTTGTCGATTCCTTTCGGTATTTTATATCTCGTTATCACATCCCCCCTAACTCCAGTGTCGTCAAGATGAATTCCTTTAACCTCTCCTCGTTGGACATACCCATTAGCCCCGGGACTAGTCTTGATGCGAACCTTTCTCTAGTTTCCTCACATGCTTGGCAAGGTGAGGGTTCCAAACTGGCGCTTCATACTCCAATATGGGCCTAATGTACCCAGTGTATAGGGTTCTGAATGATTCTTTATTTAGATGTCTAAATGCTACTCTTAGGTTTGCCAGGCGCCCATATGCTGCATCAGTTATTTGGTTGATGTACGCCTTAGGAGATGTGCCCGGTGTTATACTCACCCCAAGATCCTTTTCCTTGAGTGAGGTTTGTGGGCTTTGGCCCCCTAAATTGTACTCCTGTGGTCTTTACGCTTCTCCAATTTTCATGGCTTTGCCCTTGGTAGGGTTTAACTCCAGAAGCCAATTGCTGGACCAGGCTTACAGCCTGTCTAGGTCCCGCTGTAGTTCTGCCTGGTCCTCATCCGATTGAATTCTTCTCATCAACTTCACATCATCTGCAAACAGGGACACTTCGGAGTCTATTCCTTCCGTCATGTCGTTCACAAATACCAGAAACAGCACTGGTCCTAGGGCTGATCACTGTGGCACCCCGCTCGTTACGGGCGCCCACTCTGACACCTCGCCACGTACCATGACTCGCTGTTGTCTCCCTGACAGGTATTCCCTGATCCAATGTAGTACCTTCATTGTTATCCCTGCCTGGTCCTCCAGCTTTCGCACTAATCTCTTGTGTCAAACTGTGTCAAACGCCTTCTTACAGTCCAATAAAATGCAATCATCCCACCCCTCTCTCTCTTGTCGTACTACCTTCACCCTCTCATAAAACTCCAGTAGGTTTGTGACGCAGAATTTCCCGTCCCTGAAAACGTGCTGGCTGTCGTGGGTAAACTCATTCCTTTCTAGGTGCTCTGTCACTCTTTTCCTGATAATTTTCTCCATGACCTTCCGTACTATACATGTCAGTGACACTGGTCTGTAGTTTAATGCTTCGTGTCTGTCTCCTTTCTTAAAAATTGGGACTACATTTACTGTCTTCCATACTTCAGGTAGTCGTCCTGTTTCGATAGATGTGTTGAAGATAGTTGTTATTGGTACACAAAGTGCCTCTCCTGCCTGTCTCAGGACCCATGGAGAGATGTTATCCGGCCCCATCGCCTTTGAGGTATCTAGCTCACTTAGCAGTCTCTTCACTTCCTCATCGGTTGTATGTATTGTGTCCAACACTTGATGGTGTACCCCACCTCTTTGCCTTTCTGGAGGCCCTTCTGTCTCCTTTGTGAACATTTCTTTGAATCTCATGTTGAGTTCCTCACACACTTCGTGGTCATTTTTGTAACTTCCCCTCCTTCCTTCCTCAGCTTGATTACCTGGTCCTTGACTGTTGTTTTGCTCCTGATGTGGCTGTGCAACAGCTTTGGGTCAGATTTGGCTTTCGCTGCTATGTTATTCTCGTATTGTCTTTGGGCTTCCCTTCTTACCTGTGCATATTCGTTTCTGGCTCTACGACTGTTCTCCTCATTCTCCTGGGTCCTTTGCCTTCTATACTTTTTCTATTCTCTTGCATACTTGGTTTTGGTCTCTCTGCACCTTTGGGTGAGCCATGGGCTCATCCTGGCTTTTTCGTTATTCCTGTTACCCTTGGGTACAAACCTCTCCTCAGCTTCGTTGCACATTGTTGCCACATATTCCATCATTTCGTTTACTGACTCCCTGCCAGTTCTCTGTCCCATTGAACCACATTCAGGAAGTTCCTCATTCCGGTGTAGCATTTTTTCTTGTAGTTTGGCTTCATTCATCCTGCTCTTCCTGCTTCCCCCTCCACCTATAATACTACTCTGCATTCGAAGCATAAAACCACATTATCACTGGACCCAAGGGGTCTTTCATATGTGATGTTCTCAATACCTGCACTACTTAATTAAGGTGAATACAAGGTCCAGTTGTGCTGGTTTATCCTCTCCTCTCCTCTCTCTATGGTAGTGTCCCTTACGTTTTGGTACACTTGGCCCTCATGTGGCTCCAAGCTCTCCCAATCGATTTCCTTTTGGTTGAAGTCACCCATGATCAGTAGCTTTGCCCTGCTCGCATGAGCCTTCTGGCCACTACAGCCAGTGTGTCAACCATCGCTCTATTACTCTCATCATATTCTTGCCTTGGCCTTCTGCTGTTCTGTAGTGGGTTATATATCATTGCAATTACTACCTTGGGACCTCCAGACTGAAGCGTTACTATTATGTATTCTCTTGCTTCTCCTCTGTCTCCTCTCTCCAGCTCATCAAAATCCCATCGGTTTTTGATCAGCAGTGCCTCTCCTCCACCCCCTCTGTTCCCTCTGTCTTTCCTCACGATCTGATTTCCCGTTGGAAAGATGGCATCTATTACCATCCCTGTTAACTTGGTTTCTGTGAGGGCCATGATGTCCGGTGATCCCTCTTTGACTCTCTCGTGCCACTCCTCCCACTTATTCGTTATTAAATCAGCGTTGGTGTACCATACCTTCAGTTTCCTCTCCACCACTGTGTTTGGGGGGGGGGTCTGTGAGGGTGGGGAGTCTGGCAGTGTTCTGCGGGATCCTACAGCGTTGTGTGTGTGTGCGTGTGTGTGTGTGTGTTTGTGTGTATACTTCACGTGAGATCACTGCAAGAAACATTCGCTGTTGCGCAGTGCGGTGGACTGAGCGGCGGTGTCGTCGTCTACAGAACATAACCTCGAATTCAGTGACGCTTCGCTCATTTAACAGCTTTCCAGGGCAGATGATTCGCTGGCTTACCAGTTAGTCTTTAGTGATTCAATTCACTCATGTAGAACCAGCAACAACATGACAAATTACCTCTACAACGTAACCCAGCTTAATGAGGCTATGCAGATTATATCAGTTATATACATCTTCCCCTCTCAGTTGCGTTATCCTGGGTCCTGCAGACTGTCGTTTTCCCGCGACTGCAGATATTACAGGATAACACATGCTAACGAGAGGGTCCTGGCGATGCTTAGCGTGGAGCAGAACCACAGATGTGAACAAGAGTGTGAGAGATCATGAACTGGAGCGTGTTTCCTGGATGAGAACTGAACTGGAGTGGACAAATCTCACTTGCGGATTCCATAGTGAAGAAAGGCAGCATTGAGAAACTCAACGGGAAGGTTGGGTACACAGGAAGGTTGGGCACACAGGAAGGTTGGGCACACAGGAAGGTTGGGCACACAGGAAGGTTGGGCACACAGGAAGGTTGGGCACACAGGAAAGTTGGGCACACAGGAAGGTTGGGCACACAGGAAGGTTGGTCACACAGGAAGGTTGGGCACACAGGAAAGTTGGGCACACAGGAAGGTTGGGCACACAGGAAGGTTGGGCACTCAGGAAGGTTGGGCACTCAGGAAGGCTGGGCACTCAGGAAGGTTGGGCACTCAGGAAGGTTGTGAACACAGCATGGTTGGGCACTCAGGAAGGTTGGGTACACAGGAAGGTTGGGCACTCAGGAAGGTTGGGCACTCAGGAAGGTTGGGCACTCAGGAAGGTTGGGCACTCAGGAAGGTTGGGCGCTCAGGAAGGTTGGGTACTCAGGAAGGTTGGGTACACAGGAAGGTTGGGCAAACAAGAAAGTTGGGCACACAGGAAAGTTGGGCACACAGGAAGGTTGGGCTCACAGGAAGATTGGGCACACAGGAAGGTTGGGCACACAGGAAGGTTGGGCACACAGAATAGCAGAAGAAACGACAATAAAAGGCAGCAGGAGCAGAAACAGCAGCAGCAGCAGTAACAGTAACAACAGCAGCAACAGCGGTAATAACAGCAGGAAACAGCACCATCTACCCAAATCCCCTTTTAAACCTACGTGGAACTTTTCCAGCTTGCCATTTGCCGGTGCTGGCCGCCGCTACGCTGGGGAGGCAGGCGAAAAAAAGTGTCGTGATGGGCCTCTAGTCCCTAGTAATTAACAAGAGTGGCAGAGCTCACGGCAGATAAAGTTGGGATCTGCCAGGCTCTGCTGGCGAGGGAGAGAGAGAGAGAGAGAGAGAGAGAGAGAGAGAGAGAGAGAGAGAGATGGAGATGGAGATGTAGGTAACAGCTGATGAAGGTAACAAACAGCTGATGAAGGTAACAAACAGCTGATGAAGGTAACAGTTGATGAAGGTAATAGTTTGTAGATGAATGGTTCAGAGAACCGACATGTTGATAAATTAGACACATGTGCAACTCTTGGGTATCTTTATTGAGGAAACGTTTCGCCACACAGTGGCTTCATCAGTCCATACGTAGGAGAAACTTGAAGAACAGGAGGAGAATGAGGTAATCAGTCCCTCAACCTTGAGTCGATGTGGTCAGTCCATCAATCTTGAATAGAATCATTCTATTCAAGATTGATGGACTGACCACATCGACTCAAGGTTGAGGGACTGATTACCTCATTCTACTCCTGTTCTTCAAGATTCTCCTTTGTATAGACTGATGAAGCCACTGTGTGGCGAAACGTTTCCTCAATAAAGATACCCAAGAGTTGCACATGTCTAATTTATCAAGGTAATAGTTGATGAGGGTAACAATTGTTGAAGGTAACAGCTAATGAAGATAAGATTTATGTAGGTGAAACAGCAAGAAACCTCGACACCTGTATTACCACTACTACTACTACTACTATTACTACTACTACTACTACTGCTGCTGCTGCTGCTACTACTACTACTACTACCTCTACTACTACTACTACTACTACTACTACTGCTACTACTACTACTACTACTACTACTACTACTACCTCTACTACTACTACTACTACTACTACTACTGCTACTACTACTACTACTACTACTACTACTACTACCTCTACTACTACTACCACCACTAGTATTGCACCTCACTCTGAGCCTATATATATACCCTCTGTGTCCATGTACTGTTTGTTACGGCTTGACAAAGCTCCTGGAGAGCGAAACGTTGCCACAATAAAAATGTCACATTAGTTGCACTTGTGTCCTTTTACTTTACAAGCTAACAGCTCTTAGCTTGTAAATAACGTTAATAACGTTAGCCTATCCTTGTACTTAAGGTGTTTTATGCACTGTTACAGCCGGATAACATTTGATCTGATATGACATCTTGCTGCCAGATTTGTAGGCCAGCAGCCTCTCACTCTCTAGATGACAGTGAATTCATTCATGTTTCCTCTTTCATTACAGTTCACGCTGAAACTCCTCTCACCGATCAGTTCAGAACAGCGTACGACGTAGTGTTCGTCAGTACTAGGCGACTAGTTTCCCCTGTCCATGACATTCATGGCTACTAAACCATTCGTACAAGAAACTACTACCTCGTTAGTACACTCCTGCGCACACTACCTTGCTTTCACTCTGACAATAGGATCCTCTAGTACTGGAGGCTGGCAAACATATCTGGGGTTCCAGTATATTCTCTGTAGTCTCGGCCGTCTATGAAGAGACCAATGCAGTTGTCAATAAAGAATAAATAATCTCATACTGCATTTGTTTTTATTGTGTCGGGATTTTGTAACATGTTTCACCATCAGCTGTGAGCACACACTTCGATGGAGGCAAAGTCGATTTGATGCAAAGTCGACAAGTGAGGGAAAAGAGACAATTGCAGGGGTGAAACTCTAATGCGACGTTTCGCCCGTGGAACAGCTTTTGGGGGTGTTTTCTTCGGTCCTTCTGGCTTCTGGGGGCTCCAGAAGTCTGCTCTACTGGCGAAACATCGCTGTAAAACTCCGCTCTTCTATTGAGCCTTTTATTTTATACACTGGAGTGCCTGGCGTTCCTCTCAATATATCTTTGCCCTGGTCTTACTCGTGTGCATTTGACCTGAACAAAAACGCTTTTCCCCCTGTTGTTATTTCCACAAAAGACGCTAAACCAGCACGCCAGCTGATGCTCCATTTTTTTTATTCCCAAGATTCCTCGTCTGTTTGGGTTTCTACTCTCTCATCTCAGGCTGAGGGATTTCGATACCTTGCATGAACCTTCATCCTGCGTCATGAAACACGATGGAGAAAACTTAGCCAACTTGTGTTCCCACTGTGTAATTGTCACACAGAATGGTTAGCAGCACAGTGCTGATGTGTCCAATTTTGGTTTCAACTCGTACTGCATCGAAGTTCAGGTTATATGGGTGCTGCTTCAGGCTGGTTAATGAGCGTTTAAAGACTATCGTCTACACCATGATTATTTAAGACTTTATGTGACTTGTTGACCACCAATTCAAGAATACTTTAATTGCCTGAAAAGAATTTAAAGTCTCAACATATATACACAGAGAGACATACACTTCACAGTGTATATACACAGAGGGACATACACTTCACAGTGTATATACACAGAGGGACATACACTTCACATTGTATATACACAGAGGGACATACACTTCACAGTGTATATACATAGGGACATACACTTCACAGTGTATATACACAGAGGGACATACACTTCACAGTGTATATACACAGAGGGACATACACTTCACAGTGTATATACACAGAGAGACATACACTTCACAGTGTATATACACAGAGGGACATACACTTCACAGTGTATATACACAGAGGGACATACACTTCACAGTGTATATACACAGAGAGACATACACTTCACAGTGTATATACACAGAGGGACATACACTTCACAGTGTATATACACAGAGGGACATACACTTCACAGTGTATATACACAGAGAGACATACACTTCACAGTGTATATACACAGACATTCACTTCACAGTGTATATACACAGAGGGACATACACTTCACAGTGTATATACACAGAGGGACATACACTTCACAGTGTATATACACAGAGAGACATACACTTCACAGTGTATATACACAGAGGGACATACACTTCACAGTGTATATACACAGAGGGACATACACTTCACAGTGTATATACACTGAGAGACATACACTTCACAGTGTATATACACAGACATTCACTTCAGTGTATATACACAGAGGGACATACACTTCACAGTGTATATACACAGACATACACTTCACAGTGTATATACACAGAGAGACATACACTTCACAGTGTATATACACAGAGAGACATACACCACACAGTATATATGTATATATATATATATATATATATATATATATATATATATATATATATATATATATATATACAGAGACATATATTACACAATGTATATACACAGACATACACCACGCGGTGTATATATATTCTGTCGTGCATTAAACCTTCAAGCTCACACGTTCCTGCTCTGTCCCATAATTCTCTTCCGGCACCTAAAGTGTAATACCAAGGTAATGTTCTTTGTATTATTATTATTATTATTATAATTATTATTTTCTATTATTATTATTATTATTGCAATCATGGGAAACTCTAAATCGTAGAGGTAATAGACAAAGGAAGAGTGAAGAAAGTAAGGAGAGAGAGAGAGAGAGAGAGAGAGAGAGAGAGAGAGAGAGAGAGAGAGAGAGAGAGAGAGAGAGAGAGAGAGAGAGCAGCTCTAAGTCTTTGAATCAAGAACCCTTCACCAGCATCAAACCTTCCCTCCCTCTCCAGGGTACAACTCATTTTAACGTATTAATGTCCATTACCGTTCAAATACAATGTCTACGTTCCCTTAACACAGTTGAACTCCCAATGGTCTGTAAGCTTGTTCCACGAGTCTATGCAGTGTTTTCGGGGTTTTAAACGAGTGGTTCGTAGTACAGCGATCGTTTCTTCCCTGCTCGTCTACCAGGACTGCAGTGTGCGACTTGCTATTGAAAAAAATAGAATAATGTTGGATGAGAAGACTTGACAGACATGATCTAAGCGATGGTGTGTACAGAGGAAAGTTTCGTAGTCGGTAGTCGAGTTTTATGGTGAAGAACAATGACTGGAATAATACACAAATAGCCCGCATGTAGGACAGAGGAGCTGATGACGTATCGGTTCGATTAGACCATTTACAAGTAGTTTTATGATGTTTGGCGTCCGATGAACCATACTATGGACGAAACGTCGACTTTAATTGCTAGAATTATAATGCATTTGTGTCTCCTTTTCACAACCACTTCATCAAGTTAGTTCCTAGAGTAGAGCAACGCGATGCTATGCACAGCGAAATGTGAGTTGACGTGAGATGTTAAGTGACCTCTGTATCAGTGGACGCCCCTTGTGTTCGCTGGTCAGCTTTACTTTGTACTGTAACAGTAGTATTACAAGTGCACTGGCGACACTGGATTTTTCCCTGATTTTGTTCAATGGTGTCATCGGTCCGTATCAACACTCCTTCTAACCTACGTCTCGTGGTTCTGTTTTCCTCAGTACCAGTACCGTCAGTGTGATCCAGAAGTGTGGGTTTTTGTTCATTCTCAAGGACCTGTTACCTAAACCAGGCGATGTTTCACCTATGCAGTTTTTCTCACTTACTTCGAGGGGGAAACATCACGTCTACACCAGAGTCAGCGTCGTGGTGATTCTGGTCAGCTCTAGAGCTCTAACATTTTTATTTCGTGAATTTGTAGTGATGCTCCTCACTCTTCCTGTAGGCAGGATGAGTGATGGACCGAGAACACAGAAGCTGACGGAGGATCGAGCTTCCACCACCCCTTGCGATGAATCATCAGACTTAGGGACTGGAGGAAATAGAATGTGAACCCTGAATGAGGAAGCCATCTTCAGTTCCTTGGATCAAGAGCAATTCAGTAGCAACAGGGCAGCCCCCCCCCTTGAAGTAAAAAGAAACAGTGGAGTTATTATTATAATTATTATTTATTTTATCATCATTATTGTCATTATTATTATTATATTTATCATTCTTGTAATTATCATTACTGTCATTATTATTATTATTATTATTATTATTATTATTATTATTATTATTATTATTATTATTATTATTATTATTATTATAATCATTATTGTCATTATTATTATATTTATCATCCTTATAATTATCATTATTGTCATTATTATTATTATTATTAAGTCATTTTGTGCGTCGAATTTGCACATATATCAGTACTTTAAAGCTCTCTTACAGCTACAGATATCACATATACTGTACGTGGGTTGTCATGATTTTTAGCTCTAGTAAGCGGACTTAGCTTACAGATCAAGGTTCGCTCGGCCCGACTCAGCGTGACTGCGCTGTCACAACAACACCGAAAAAGTTGGTCTGAACGTTACGAAATAATAATTTTTTTGAGCTGGATGTTTCGTAATACAATGTTAATTTATGCTCAGCTAAGTTGTGAAGGATTAGGCTGTGTTAAACTGAGATCATTTTAGCAAAGCTAGTTAATTAAAGGCAGGCACACACACACACACACACACACACACACACACACACACACACACACACACACACACACACACACACACACACACACACACACACACACACACACACTGTAGGGCCGGGTGGTTACACACATCTACTATTACTACGACTACTACTACTGCAGCTACTATTACTACTACTACGACTGCTGCTACTACTACTATTACTTTTGCTACTGCTACTCCTACTACTACTACTACCACTACTACTACTACTACTACTGTTATAATTATTTATTTTAATTAAAAATTGTATTTTGACTTAAAAAGTAGAATAATAAGGATAATCAGGATAATTGAAAAAGAACATCACCGTGTATGTGAAATATGAATTACTCACTGAGGGTCACTTACAAACACTCACTTACTGAGGGTCACTTACAAACACTCACTTACTGAGGGTCACTAACAAACACTCACTTACTGAGGGTCACTTACACTCACTGAGGGTCACTTACAAACACTCACTGAGGGTCACTAACAAACACTCACTGAGGGTCACTTACAAACACTCACTTACTGAGGGTCACTAACAAACACTTACTGAGGGTCACTTACAAACACTCACTGAGGGTCACTAACAAACACTCACTGAGGGTCACTTACAAACACTCACTGAGGGTCACTTACAAACACTCACTGAGGGTCACTAACAAACACTCACTGAGGGTCACTTACAAACACTCACTTACTGAGGGTCACTAACAAACACTCACTGAGGGTCACTTACAAACACTCACTGAGGGTCACTTACAAACACTCACTTACTGAGGGTCACTTACAAACACTCACTGAGGGTCACTTACAAACACTCACTTACTGAGGGTCACTTACAAACACTCACTGAGGGTCACTTACAAACACTTGCTGAGGGTCACTTACAAACACTTGCTGAGGGTCACTTACAAACACTTACTGAGGGTCACTTACAAACACTCACTTACTGAGGGTCACTTACAAACACTTACTGAGGGTCACTTACAAACACTCACTTGCTGAGGGTCACTTACAAACACTTACTGAGGGTCACTTACAAACACTCACTTACTGAGGGTCACTTACAAACACTCACTTACTGAGGGTCACTTACAAACACTCACTTACTGAGGGTCACAAACACTCACTTGCTGAGGGTCACTTACACTCACTCACTTGCTGAGGGTCACTTACAAACACTGAGGGTCACTTACAAACACTCACTGAGGGTCACTTACAAACACTCACTGAGGGTCACTTACAAACACTTACTGAGGGTCACTTACAAACACTCACTTACTGAGGGTCACTTACAAACACTCACTGAGGGTCACTTACAAACACTCACTGAGGGTCACTTACAAACACTTACTGAGGGTCACTTACAAACACTCACTGAGGGTCACTTACAAACACTCACTGAGGGTCACTTACAAACACTCACTTACTGAGGGTCACTTACAGTCACTGAGGGTCACTTACAAACACTCACTTACTGAGGGTCACTTACAAACACTCACTGAGGGTCACTTACAAACACTCACTGAGGGTCACTTACAAACACTCACTTACTGAGGGTCACTTACAAACACTCACTGAGGGTCACTTACACTCACTGAGGGTCACTTAAAAACACTCACTTACTGAGGGTCACTTACAAACACTCACTTACTGAGGGTCACTTACAAACACTCACTTGCTGAGGGTCACTTACACTCACTCACTTGCTGAGGGTCACTTACAAACACTTACTGAGGGTCACTTACAAACACTCACTGAGGGTCACTTACAAACACTCACTGAGGGTCACTTACACTTACTGAGGGTCACTTACAAACACTCACTTACTGAGGGTCACTTACAAACACTCACTGAGGGTCACTTACAAACACTCACTGAGGGTCACTTACAAACACTCACTGAGGGTCACTTACAAACACTCACTGAGGGTCACTTACAAACACTCACTTACTGAGGGTCACTTAGTCACTGAGGGTCACTTACAAACACTCACTGAGGGTCACTTACAAACACTCACTGAGGGTCACTTACAAACACTCACTTACTGAGGGTCACTTACAAACACTCACTTACTGAGGGTCACTTACAAACACTCACTGAGGGTCACTTACAAACACTCACTGAGGGTCACTTACAAACACTCACTGAGGGTCACTTACAAACACTCACTTACTGATGGTCACTTACAAACACTCACTGAGGGTCACTTACAAACACTCACTGAGGGTCACTTACAAACACTCACTTACTGAGGGTCACTTACAAACACTCACTTACTGAGGGTCACTTACAAACACTCACTTACTGAGGGTCACTTACAAACACTCACTTACTGAGGGTCACTTACAAACACTCACTTACTGAGGGTCACTTACACTCACTGAGGGTCACTTACAAACACTCACTGAGGGTCACTTACAAACACTTACTTACTGAGGGTCACTTACAAACACTCACTTACTGAGGGTCACTTACACTCACTGAGGGTCACTTACAAACACTCACTGAGGGTCACTTACACTCACTGAGGGTCACTTACAAACACTCACTTACTGAGGGTCACTTACAAACACTCACTGAGAGTCACTTACAAACACTCACTTACTGAGGGTCACTTACAAACACTCACTTACTGAGGGTCACTTACAAACACTCACTGAGGGTCACTTACAAACACTCACTGAGGGTCACTTACAAACACTCAGTGAGAGTCACTTACAAACACTCTCCTAGTGAGAGTCACTTACAAACACTCAGTGAGAGTCACTTACAAACAGTCAGTGAGAGTCACTTACTAACACTCAGTGAGAGTCACTTACAAACACTCACTGAGTGAGTCACTTACAAACACTCGGTGAGAGTCACAAACACTCAGTGAGAGTCACTTACAAACACTCAGTGAGAGTCACTTACAAACACTCAGTGAGAGTCACTTACAAACACTCAGTGAGAGTCACTTACAAACACTCAGTGAGAGTCACTTACAAACACTCAGTGAGTCACAAACACTCAGTGAGAGTCACTTACAAACACTCAGTGAGTCACAAACACTCAGTGAGAGTCACTTACAAACACTCAGTGAGAGTCACTTACAAACACTCAGTGAGAGTCACTTACAAACACTCACTGAGTGAGAGTCACTTACAAACACTCACTGAGTGAGAGTCACTTACAAACACTCACTTAGTCAGAGTCACTTACAAACACTCACTGAGTGAGAGTCACTTAGAAACATTCACTGAGTGAGAGTCACTTACAAACACTCACTGAGTGAGAGTCACTTACAAACACTCACTGAGTCAGAGTCACTTACAAACACTCAGTGAGAGTCACAAACACTGAGCAATACGTAAATTGTCATCCTCACATAATTACGCTAACCAAATCAACAAATTGATTATAATCGATGATTATGCTATTCATCCACCATTAATCACTTCCGTATAACCACCTGTCAACACCTGCATGAACACAGACTATCCACGAACAGTCGCACACGAGAGTCCCTGTGCGACTATTCACTTCAAAGACTGAAACTAGTCCACAAGACGTTTTAGTCCTTCCCGGAATTTTTTTTTTTTGAGCTTACGACTATTGGTGAATAGCAGTAGTAGCGTTTGACAAATAGTCTCTGGATGGTTGAGAGTGCCAGTTCAAGCTTGCCACTGGCACTACTGACGTGTGTTTTAATTAAGACCCTTGGGCGGTGCCATAATTCAGTAATGGCGCCGGCTGGCACTGTAGGAGGAAGAAGAGGAGGAAGAGGAGGAAGAGGAAGAGGAAGAGGAGGAGGAAGAGGAGGGGGAATAAGAGGAGGAGAAGGAGGAGGAGGAAGAAGAAGAAGAGGAGGAGGAGGAGGAGGAGGAGGAGGAGGAGGTGAAAGAGAAAGAGGAGGACTTGAAGATGAGATGAAAAGAGGAAGGAGAAAGAGCAGGAGAAAAAGAATGATGAGGTAGAGGGAAAGGAAAAATAAGAATAAAATGGAGATGGCAAATGGAAATAAAAGAAAGATAAAAAGGGAAGATTCAATGGAATATAAGAAAAGGGAAGGACGAAAAAAAACACGATTAAGTGGGAAAAAAAGGAATTAAGAGAGAAAGCGTGTAGTAGAAGAGACACGAATGGAGGAATAATACAAGAATCTGAAAACAGAAGAGAAAGGGGAAAAGATGACAAGATAATACAGAAAGGGGTGGATGGTAAGAAGATGGGATTGGAAAGGGAAAAAGGAAGGGGCATGGAAGAGGCAATGGAATGAGTAAACCTGGAGAGAGAAGGAAGAGGAAATGAAGCGTAAAGAAGAAAAATGAATATTGAGCGATGAAAAACAAAAAAAGTATGAAGGAAAAATTGGGTGAGCGGAAAGGTGATTTAATGAATGAATGAAAGAAGAAGAAGAAGAAGAAGATGAAGATGAAGAGGAAGATGAAGAAGAATAAGAATAAGAAGACAAAGATGAAGAAGAAGAAGAAGAAGAAGAAAATGAAGATGAAGACGAAGATGAAGAAGATGAAGATGAAGATGAAGACGAAGACGAAGAAGAAGAAGAAGAAAACGAAGATGAAAAAGAAGAAAAAGGAGAAAAAGAAGAATAAGAAGAAGAAGAAAATGAAGATGAAGACGAAGACGAAGACGAAGACGAAGAAGAAAACGAAGAAGAAGAAGAAGAAAAAAAAGGAGAAGAAGAAGAAGAAAACGAAGATGAAAACAAAAAAAGAAGAAACCAATTGAAGAAGAACAACAACAAAAACAAGAAGAAGAAGATGAAGAAGATGAAGAAGAAGAAGAAGAAGAAGAAGGAGAAGAAGGAGAAGAAGAAGAAGAAGAAGAAAGCGAAGATGAAGAAGAAGAAGAAGAAGATGAAGAAGATGAAGAAGAAGAAGAAGAAGAAAACGAAGTAGAAGAAGAAGAAGAAGAAGAAGAAGAAGAAGAAGAAGAAAACGAAGTAGAAGAAAACGAAGAAGAAGAAGAAGAAGAAGAAGAAGAAGAAGAAAACGAAGTAGAAGAAAACGAAGAAGAAGAAGAAGAAGAAGAAGAAAGAAAAACGAAAAGGAAGAAGAAGAGAAACGGAAAAGAAAGAACAAGAAGAAAAGAAGAAAAGTATAATGAATAGTAATAACAAGAAGCAACCAAAAAGGACAATTCTTCCTCCACCTGTTGTTCCCTGGGACTCATTCCTTGACGTGATGAGAAGGACCTGAAGAGAGTTAAGCCACACTACCTGGCTTACCCTGCTTATCCTTGCTTGATAACCCACACTAATGTCTTTGGTCCCTCTTCAGTGCTATTGTTCGACTCGACCACCTGTTCGACTCCCTCTATCAACCACCCTAGGGTCATTAAGGGCTGTATATCACTAGTATACCTCCACTTAAGAATACTTTAATCCCTAAAACATGAATTAAAGTAATCTCTTGGCGCATATATATACTGAGATATACACCTCACGGTGTGTATATATCACGGTGACAACTTTCGTGTATCAGAGGCGTAACTTAGGCCAGAATTACTAACTACAGTATCATTACTGAGGTTACAAATGGTACTGGTAGGTACAAAATATACATGTGCGTTAGTTAGGACATTTATTACAAAGATGTTTCGCCCGCCAGAGGGAGGAGGGGCTGTGTTGTCTAGCTCTAGTGACTGTGGGTCTTAACGTGACTGAACCACCTCCAGTCTAGTGCTTGTGGCTCTCAACGTGACTGAACCACCTCCAGTCTAGTGCTTGTGGCTCTCAACGTGACTGAACCACCTCCAGTCTAGTGCTTGTGGCTCTCAACGTGACTGAACCACCTCCAGTCTAGTGCTTGTGACTCTCAACGTGACTGAACCACCTCCAGTCTAGTGCTTGTGGCTCTCAACGTGACTGAACCACCTCCAGTCTAGTGCTTGTGGCTCTCAACGTGACTGAACCACCTCCAGTCTAGTGCCTGTGACTCTCAACGTGACTGAACCACCTCCAGTCTAGTGCCTGTGGCTCTCAACGTGACTGAACCACCTCCAGTCAAGTGCTTGTGACTCTCAACGTGACTGAACCACCTCCAGTCTAGTGCCTGTGGCTCTAAACGTGACTGAACCACCTCCAGTCTAGTGCTTGTGACCCTCAACGCGACTGAACCACCTCGTCTAGTGCTTGTGGCTCTCAACGTGACTGAACTCGTCTAGTGCTTGTGGCTCTCAACGTGACTGAACCACCTCCAGTCTAGTGCTTGACTCTCAACGTGACTGAACCACCTCAGTCTAGTGCGTGGCTCTCAACGTGACTGAACCACCTCCAGTCTAGTGCTTGTGGCTTCAACGTGACAGAACCACCTCCTAGTGCTAGTGTCTTGTGACTCTCAACGTGACTGAACCACCTCCAGTCTAGTGCTGTGTCTCAACGTGACTCTCAGTCTAGTGCGTGACTCTCAACGTGACTGACCACCTCTAGTGCTTGTGGCTCTCAACGTCTGAACCACCTCGTGTGCTTATGTGTGACTGAACTCGTCTAGTGCTTGTGGCTCTCACGTGACTGAACCACCTCCAGTCTAGTGCTTGTGACTGAACCACCTCCAGTCTAGTGCTTGTGGCTCTCAACGTGACTGAACCACCTCCAGTCTAGTGCTTGTGACCCTCAACGCGACTGAACCACCTTCAGTCTAGTGCTTGTGGCTCTCAACGTGACTGAACCACCTCCAGTCTAGTGCTTGTGGCTCTCAACGTGACTGAACCACCTCCAGTCTAGTGCTTGTGGCTCTCAACGCGACTGAACCACCTCCAGTCTAGTGCTTGTGGCTCTCAACGTGACTGAACCACCTCCAGTCTAGTGCTTGTGGCTCTCAACGTGACTGAACCACCTCCAGTCTGCTTGTGGCTTTCAGTGCTGAACCACCTCCAGTCTAGTGCTTGTGGCTTTCAACGTGACTGAACCACCTCCAGTCCAGTGCTTGTGGCTTTCAACGTGACTGAACCACCTCCAGTCTAGTGCTTGTGGCTTTCAACGTGACTGAACCACCTCCAGTCTAGTGCTTGTGGCTTTCAACGTGACTCCAGTCTAGTGCTTGTGACTGACTGAACAACGTGCTTGTGGCTCTCAACGTGACTGAACCACCTCCAGTCTAGTGCTTGTGACTCTCAACGTGACTGAACCACTTCCAGTCTACTGTCACCCGCACTGACAGTTAACCATTCTGCAGTCACACAAAACACTTAGAAAAACTACACCAACCATTCCCTTTCATCTTTTCCTTCACCCCCTAAAAATCCATTTCTTGTCCGCCTATTTTTGTTTGTATTCCCACAAAGATCATCTACCATTAACCGGACATTAGGCAAACAACAATTCTAACAATAAACAAGGAGGGAGTAATAATATACACATTAAGCGTGGTAACGAGGCCATTCCACCCGTCCTAACTGCCACATCGGTTACATATTAAAATTGAATGGTAGTCAGGTCTCGACTGTGACGGGTCGCAGAGTGAGAGAAAAAAAATAAATTGAAATTAACGATAATTATCACGCGAAATAATCGTACGGGGACGAAAATTTCTGAACGTTCAATGCTGATCAAAGGAGGTTGGTAATTTATCTTCCAGTGAGGTTAATTAAATTCGACTGGAAATACCCCCAACCCCCAACCCTGGGGTATCCCTCCGAACATATAACCCCCTCACTCATCTTCCACTCCATACCCCTCCACTCACCTACCACTCCAGAAATATTCAGAATTTGCAGTTTTGAATCGCAAAAATATTTTTCATATTACTGTGTATATTCCGTGGATGGCTGGAAATACAAGATAACATACATGGAAAAACACAGACGCACACGAACACATATACATATACAAATAAACGTGAATAGGTAAAACTTTCGATTTTGGTTTAAATAGCAACGCTCTTCTTGCTGAATAAGGCAAGCGAAAATCTGTGTATGCAATAATTTCGCAAATATCATTCTGAACCTATTAAAAAAAATATTTCATTGTGTTTATTTGTTATTAAATTAATGTAAACTTATGTAAAATATATTTATCTGGATTATGCTATATTAAATAGTTTTTTATAATAAGGTTAGGTAAGTTTTGTAAGGTTCTTTTGTTACAAAATTATTAATTTTTACATTAACATAAACGGAAAAAATATATCTTTAAACATATAAGAGAAAATTTTAGAAAGGACTTAATTTTAAATGAGTTCTTGCTAATTGACCAATTTTATCTATTCGGCACGACACACACACACACACGCGTATATATATATATATATATATATATATATATATATATATATATATATATATATATATATATATATATATATATATATATATATATATATCCGTATACGTGTGCTCATGCTCACCAAATTGTGGGTCAAGACTAAGCTCCTGGCTCTCGCCTCCTAGACCATTTTCATCCTCACCAATGCTTTTTGTTCTCTTGGCCTTATCATACCCTCTCTTGAAGCTGTGTATTCAAGTTTGCCTCCACCACCCCGTGCTCCTCTCAAATCAGTCTACGTCTTCACTTCCCCATGGGAATAACGAAACACTACCTTATATTCCTATGTCCTGTGTCTTAATCATCCCCTCCCGTGCGTTGTTCCCTTGATCCAGGTCCTCCCAGGTCTGCACCTCTCAAAACTTCGCTCACACACACCCAGGGAAAATCCCTTTCCGCTCAGAAAGGCCAGCGAGAGACGAAATACATTTAAATTCTACAGTAAGTCGGTTTTAGACACAAGCACACAGGACCCCTGTGATAG
>NC_091299.1:29323206-29325706 GCF_038502225.1 Cherax quadricarinatus
ACGGGAGAGTAGTCACGTACGGGAGAGGAGCCGTACGGAGATTTGCCACGTACGGGAGAGTAGTCACGTACGGGAGAGTAGCCACGTACGGAGAGTTGCCACGTACGGAAGAGTAGCCAAGTACGGGAGAGTAGTCACGTACGGAGAGTTGCCACGTACGCGAGAGTAGCCAGGTATTGGTGAATCGAAAATACTCTCAGGTAAGACCCGTGCGGGTGAAAAGGGTAGAGTTGGATAGGGAAAGAGTAGTGAGTGAATGTTTTTAGGGGCAGAAAAAGAGCCAGGGCTAAACCTAGCTGTGTAGCAGTAGGATGCTTGGTAGAGGGACTGGTTGCTGGGCAGAGCTGACCGTCGGAGATGACACAATAGAGGACTGGGCTCGGCGTATGAGGCAAAGAACATAATGGGCGGTGGCGCCGTGTCACAGCTGGTTTGCTATAGTTACGTATGGGTGAGTAGCCACGTACGCGAGAGTAGCCACGTACGCGAAAAGTTAAATAATAGAAGTCCTCAGATTGTTCTTCAACTCTATATATCCTTGGTTAGGCCTCATTTGGACTTTGCTGCTCAGTTCTGGTCACCAAATTACAGAATGAATATAAATGCACTGGAAAACGTAGAGAGGAGGATTACAAAGTTGATCCCGTGTATCAGAAATCTTCCCTATGAGGATAGACTGAGGGCCCTGAATCTGCACTCTCTGAAAGGCGTATAATTAATTAAGGGAGATATGACTGAGGTGTATAAATGGAAAACAGGAATAAATAAAGGGGAAGTAAATGCTGAAAATATCCAGCCAAGACAGGACTCGCAGCAATGGTTTCAAGTTGGAAAAATTCAGATTCAGGAAGGACACAGGAAAGCACTGGTTTGGTAATAGAGTTGTGGATGAGTGGAACAAACTCCCGAGTGCCGTCATAGAAGCTAAGACCTTGTGTAGTTTTAAAAATAGTTTGGATAAATACATGAGTGGGTGTGGGTCGGTGTGAGTTGGACCTGACTAGCTTGGGCTACCATGTCTGGCGCCGTGCTCCTTCCTTAAGTGGAAGTGACCTGACTAGGTGGTCATTGTTCTAGGGCGGGGATGGCATGGACCTGCTTCGCATGGGTCAGTACGCCTGTTGCAGTGTTCCTTCTTTCTTATGTTCTTATAATCTTCTATGCGAGAATAGCTGGGTACGCGAGAGTAGCCACGTACGCGAGAGTAACCGCGTACGCCACAGTTGCCACGTACTCCACAGGAGCTACATACGCGACAGTAGCCACGTACGCAGCAGTAGCCACGTACGCAGCAGTAGCCACGTACGCAGCAGTAGCCACGTACGCAGTAGTAGCCACGTACTTGATAGAGTACAGCCGTTCTGCTGACTTGATTATTGGTCCTGGAACTACTCTTCCTTACCTCGGATCACACCTGATTGCCTCCCATTCCCCAGACGCTCTTTGAGCCCTACGGGTCTATCCACTTAACGAAAATAATACTTATTTGGTGAGAAGTTTACTACTGAAGGAGCACAGTGTTGTGTCCTGTAACAGTGATGTGTCATAAAACATAGTGTTGTGTCCTGAAACACAGTGTTGTTTCCTGAAACACAGTGTTGTGTCCTGAAACACAGTGTTGTGTCATGAAACACAGTGTTGCGTCCGGAAACACAGTGTTGTCCTGAAACACAGTGTTGTGTCCTGAAACAGTGTTGTGTCCTGAAACACAGTGTTGTGTCCTGAAACACAGTGTTGTGTCATGAAACACAGTGTTGTGTCCTGAAACACAGTGTTGTGTCATGAAACACAGTGTTGTGTCATGAAACACAGTGTTGTGTCATGAAACATAGTGTTGTGTCATGAAACACAGTGTTGTGTCCTGAAACACAGTGTTGTGTCATGAAACACAGTGTTGTGTCATGAAACACAGTGTTGTGTCATGAAACACAGTGTTGTGTCATGAAACACAGTGTTGTGTCATGAGTCTAGGCGTCTGCTTTCTCTAGTTTCCCCTCTTGTCCTTTCTTGCAACTTTCTAACAGTCCTGTCATTTCTTTGCTTCTCTCACCCTCATTCTCACTGCCTCTTCCTCATCTTCCTTCACATTACCACTGTTCATTACCCTCTCGTCTCCCGTCCCTCCTCATATCCACCTCGTCCCCAGGATATCACAGCCTTTGCTCCGGCTTTCATTCCCTCCCTCCCTCTGTCCTCAGCCTCATCCTACTCAACAGTGCGGAAGGCTGACGTCAGAGACTCAGGAATGATAGTGTCAGAGGATCTCATATTCAAGGATCTCAACATTGCTGTTATCTCAACCTCAAGGAAAACGATAAGCTGGATAAGTAGAACCTTCAAGACAAGCGATGCCGTGCTAAAGATGGTAATCTGTGTTCTCTTTACGATGGATCATTGTTGTATATTCTCAGCCCCTTTCAAGGCAGGAAAACTGCAGACCTGGAGAATGTACAGAGAACCTTCACTACCAGTATAAATACAAACACCTAAATTATTTGGA